>NC_089648.1:38188654-38513200 GCF_037042795.1 Molothrus aeneus | reverse complement strand
GGTCTACTTTTCTCTTGACAGTAAAAAGGCTTCACTGCTGTGTTCAGCAGAGCTGGAGTTAGATCTGGTCCTTGTCCTCATTAAAGCGCCTCTAGAGCAAAACTGTAATATCTTTTGGGACATTTCTATACCTGTATTTTCTAACATGATTTCCATATATATCAGCCCATAAAACTAACTCCATAAAAACATGCTTTCAAGGAGATTTGTATTCTTAGGCACTCAACTGGGGGAACACAATTTTATGAGGGATACAATATAAATCTCTTTGTCAGAAAAGGGCTTGAGCTGATTAGTTTAGGCCTAGGTTGGAACTTGCACAGTTCAAAGTTCAGCTTGGCACTTGGTTTTAGTTCAAACCCAAATCCCTCCAAATTTCCCCATCACTCACTTCCCCCTTTGCTTTGATGTGGGTGGTTCAGACTCCTGGACTGGCTCCTCCTCTGAGTATTTAGCACATGTTCACAAATAACTAAGTGGTACTTCTTCCTCCATCTCAAATTTGCAAGTAATGCACACCTTTTTCACCATGGTCTTCACATATGTTCTTCAGCTCTGGCAGACACACTGTCCACAATATTTTTACCCACCACAGCTTGTTGCAGTGATCTTTCATTACCATCTGCAAACTGGCTGCAGAGGGGTCTGGGTGAGGCTGTTATTGAAAACAGTGGTAGAGTTCAAATCCCAAATTCTACAACCGTATAATTCAAGTTATTATCATGTTTTCTACACTAAGAACTTTTGTTATCCTCTTCACTGCCCAGAGGTGTTCGTATTTCATTTACTTGGTGTGATAATAAAGTCAGGCTGTGTTATCTGAAATAAAATTACGCCAATCCATGGCTGAGCAACAGGAAAAGCAAAGCTGCCTTCTGATTCTCTGGGTGAGTGACAAGATAGGGTAAAGAAACTCTCTTTAGCTCATGTGTTTCTCTGTAGAGGCCTGACTACCCTGAAAATCCCTGATGGCTGATTTGAGAGAGCAGACTGAGCTGTCACAATGAAGGAATAAGGTGCCACATTCTCCTGAGCAGCTTTAGAAATGCCCCACTGATGGATTCATGGCTTTGGCACTTTGGCTCACACCCAGCAGCTGCTGTAGGTAGACATTCCACACTGCACTCAGGGGTAAACCTGGCAAAATAGGAATCACCATAACTGTAGTACAGCATGATGCTTCAGCTGAGCCCAGTTCTGTGGAGTGTGTACATCAATAGGACACCTCCCTGCACAGCACTGATTTTCTTCCTTCTATTTCATACACTCTCTTAAATATCCCACTTAACTCCTGACACCGTCTCTACTGTTCCTTTGCTGAATGATCTCCCCTCATATATACTTACAAGTCTTGTCGGCATACACCTTCCCAATCGTCTCCCAGTGATTTCCTACTCTCAGCAAGGCTTTTAGAGTTGGGAGTCAGACTTTCCCCTCTGGCATCAACAAGGGCAGAGTCCAGCAAAAAGCCACTCAGTCAGCAGCTTGCAGAGTATCAGCAAGGCAATTAACCTAATGCCAGAAACGATAGCATGCCCAGCCCTTGCCTGTTCCACCCATATTTTGCTCCAGAAGAAGTGCCATAGCTTTCATTGCTAAGTAGTTTACTGAACCTTCACTTAATCCTTATCCCTGGCTGAGTCTTCACAATACACAATTTCCTTCTATCATGGTCTTGGATTTGCAGATGTTAATTACATGAACAAGCAGCAGTGACTGGGATAAGCAGCATGATACAGCTGACACGTAGGCCTTCCTGATATGAAGCCTGTATTGCCATCTCATGAGTGGGGCTTCCTTTTTAGTGGTCCACCAGCTAGCTCACCTTTCCCAGTGCCCTTCAGACAGCTTTTCTTAAGGGAGGCTTTTTTCCTGAGCAAGCCCTCCAAAGAGGAAAACTGAGAAGAGCCGCAGTCCAGGTCTGGGTGTTGCATGCTGAGGGAAAGGTAATCCATGGCAGTGGTAAGGACTATTTGGCAGCAGAGTGTCTTTGACCCTGGAGTCTTCCTCCTGTTCCCTCCCTGCCAATCTCTCTCCCCTGAGGAGTCATCTCCAACTGTTCTTAGCACTTTGCAGGGAGAATACAAGGTGTTGAGCACACAGTTACTGTTTGCAACTTCTTCTCCAGTCCCAAAAGCTGCAAAGGAGACATAGCATTTGCATCCATTTTTGGAAGGAGGGGAAAAAAAAGAAAAAAAAAAGAAGAATATTCTGGATGACTGTAACCCTTGCAAAACTCAGCAGGACCTATGTCAGAGTCCATCCAAATGCACAGGGATATTTCAGTTTCAAGTGCCTCACATAGGTCTGCGCCTAGCTAAGAGAGATATGTGGAGACACCATGTAAGAGAAAAGTAATGTATAGCTGACAAGAATATTTAAAAAGTGCTTCACAAATTTCCTTTTCAGCAATAGCTATGAGCTTCTAAAGTGACAGTTCCAGAGGGAATGAGCATCTACAGAGTCTGGATGTAAAACTCATTATCCTTGTTTTTTACAAGCAAAAGTTCACACACTTCTTGGTTTTTATTTGGCAGCAATGAAGAGATTAAGTCAGTGAGTAGACAAAAAATATCTATCAAGCCATTGGAGAAGCTGTAGGTTAGATTGTAATTCCTACTGATGTGAGAAATCCATACTTAATTTCTGTAGACAGTGCCCTTGTACCACATGCAACCAGGAAACTCTAGAGCTGCCCCAGTGCTCATGACCACAGAGTCATAGAATCACAGAATTAGAGAATCATGGAATGCCACGTTGGAAGGGACTTCAAGGAACCTCTGGTCCAACCTTTGTAGGCAAAGCACAGTCTAGACAAGATAGCCCAGCACCTTGTCAAATCTCCAGTTAAATCTTAAAGTTTTCCAATGTTGGGGAAACAAGTCAAATCCTTGTCAAATCTCCAGTTAAATCTTAAAGTTTTCCAATGTTGGGGAAACCACCACTTCCCTGGAGAGCTTTTTCCAATGGCTGATCTTTCTTGCTGTGAAAAATTTTCCTCTTGTGTCCAATCAGAGTATTTCCAAGAGGAACTTTTACCTCTTACCCCTTGTCTTTTCCATGTGACTCCTTGTAAAAACAGAGTCTCTCTCCTCCTTGTAGCCACCCTTTAAACAGTGGAACATGGTGATTAGGTCTTTTCTAAGCCTTCTTTTTCTCCAGGCTGAACAAACCCAGCTGTCTCAGCTTTTGCTCGCATGGCAAGCTTCCCAGTCCTTTGGCCATCTTTGTGGTCCTTCTCTGGACCCTCTTTCACCTGACCACATCTTTAGTGTTAATTCTCAGCTCTGGAAGGGTTTTTCCTGTGCCTAACCTGGCCATTTTTCTACTGATGTAGGGAGAGCTCTGCAGAAGAGTGTAAGAATCCTGAGCACACAAGTCCCTACAGGGAAGACAGCATTTACATCTCATCATTTCAAACAGAGATTTGATTATAACCATTTCTTTTTCAGATGCCTGGTTAGGACAGCCAAAAAAAAAAATTAGACTCCATTAAAAAAAAATCTTTCTTCCCCTCATGTCTATAAAATGGCCATCATCATTTTACATGTTTTAGTATCTGGTTTTAGTCACACTGAATCTATCTGGTTTTCTGTCCAAGAATTTTACATTCTTTTTCTGGTTCTTGGATTGCATTTGTAGGTTTTTTTTTTCTTTTGCCTAGACTAATTTTAAATATGCTTTATAAAATATTCTATGCTTTCAGTCCCTCCTGAGACTACAGATATTTTTATCCTTGATTTTGGATAGAAAAAGAAAGGAGACCATGAGGGTTTAAACGCAGCATCCCCTCCCTTTGTTCATCCTTTAATATTTTCCTATTTCTAGCATGTGGCCTTCCCCTCTAACAAGGTATTATTCTTAATATATTCAGCAGGAAGAAAAAAGAGTCTGAAAATGACCAGAGCGGCTGCCTGAACCTTCTTACATGGTAAAACTCCTTAATGGCTCAGGCTTGCTGTGGACTGAACAAAGACAGCCATGCTTGCAAACAGAAATAATTTCCAACTGCATCTGTCTGCCTAGAAGAAAAAATTATGAATTATTCTCTGTAATCATACTCCTGTATTATGGCTCCTGTCAGTTTATATTATATGTGAGTAACAAACCAATCTCAGTCCCAAAAATTTTAAAGGAGAGCAAAACCCGGTGAAGTACATATATATATATATATGTGTGTGTGTGTGTGTGTGTGTGTGTGTGTGTGTATAAACCACTAGCAAGGAGAAAACCACATGTGGTCCAGGGCAAAGGACTGTATTCTACTTGAACTGGAGATTAAAAATATGTCATCTCTAATATGAAACCAAAGCAACACCATCCCCAGTAGAGAGAGGGAAATGACAGCTTTTAGAGTAAATCTGAAAGAATAAAGGAGTTATTAGAAAAATCATGTGAATATGAGTCCTTGCTAGTATTTCTACACTTGTCAGTCTACTATTTTTCACAATTTTTAATGTTTCTTTGCTTGCCTCTTACTCTGTACCCTATATATCAGGGCTCCTTAAAATATCCTTTGGAAAATCTTGGCACAAAAGACAATCTCGAGACAATGCCACCTTCAGCTGCCCACCACTTGTGCTACATGTACCACCCCAGCAACAGATGCTTCCTCACCACCAGGGTTCCCTCTCTTGCTGGGTGTGTGATGTATAATCATGGTGTATAATCTTGATATTTGAGTGCAGAGGAAAGGCACAACCCAGCTCAGCCACTGGGAGATGGAGAAATGGAGCTGGCTAAAAGATTTTCTGCTGAGGTCAGTCTTTAGGTGGATTTGCTCTGCAGGTGCTCGTGCAAACAGTTGTGCAGCATGTCAGCAGGGAATGGATGTATAGCTGAGCTCTGTGAGACAGGGAAACTGTTTTCAATTATCTTGTCAAACCTCACACATTAGGTGGAAGCACATAACACATAGTCTTTGCAAAGGTCTCTAACACAAATTCACAGAATTTTAGGTGATACAGTCATAAACAAGTTTCAGACCAAAAAAATAATGCAAACTCATGCTGTCTCCTGCTCTAGTTTCCTCATGACTCTGTGCCAGTGCTTTGGCCTAGGTCAGATTTTTCTGAGAGTTCATTCTGTTCCCTTCCCTGCTGCATGTGGTTTCTTTTATTCTTTTATATTTACACTTAGTCATCTGTAGTTTTCCTTTTTTTCTATCAAAAATGGCTAGAGAGAAGTGTTTTCTATTATTGTCTTCCTTTGATGCCTCCACAAGACTCACCAGGCATCTCTGGTGATGCTGATGTCAATTTAGAAATAAAAATACTGTGAAGTACACTGTGAAAATACTCCAAAATATCCCCCTAATGGTAACCAACATTTTATTCCAGTCAAAATTATTTTCCCTTCTATTTCTCTGTGTGACCACTGAAACAATCCCTTCTTTAACTTTGGCCATTTCCTCCCACCAACTACTTACCCTCTCCATGTCTTGACATTAGACCACATTTCCTTGTTTCCTGCCACTCTCATTTTAAGAGTTTATTACTAAAAAAAAATCTTTAAAGATAGCCAAAAGCCAAGATCGTTGTTGGTCTTTTGGAATAGCTGCTGTGGATACAGAGAAAATGAGACAGCTGAACACCTTGCCTGTTCTCTCACAGGACCATTCTGAGGTGGGAGTGCTGAGGATGGAAGAACAGCAGGTACCAATTGCCACCACAGCAGTGCACTATTGACAGCACTGCACCAACCAGGACTCTATGACCCCCATCCCTGAGATGATCCATGAGCTGGAGAGACAGGGAATGGTCAGCAAGGCTCGCTCACCCTTCAATAGTCCTGTAGGTCTGTGCATAAGTCCATTGGAGAGTGGGCACAGAACGAAGTCACACCATCCCTGAGTGCTGCCATACTGGGCATGCTGGAACTTCAGTATGAACTGGAGCCCAAGGCAGCCAAGTGGTGCCACCATCGCCATGGCTAATGCATTCTTCTCCCTTCCTCTGACAGCAGAGTGCAGGCCGCAGTTCACCTTCACATGGAAGGGGTGCAGCACTCCTGGAACTGACTGGCCCAGGGGTGGAAGCACAGCCCCACCATCTGACATGGACTCATCCAGGCTGCACTGGAAAAGGGTGAGGCTCCAGAATACTTGCAATACACTGATGATATCATCATGTGGGCTAAAGAGCTGAGGAAGATTTTGAGAAAGGGGAGAAGATAATCCAAATCCTTTTGAAGATTGGTTTTAACATAAAGCAAATAAAGGTTAAGGGATCTGGCCAGAAAATTCAGTTTTAGGAGTAAATGGCAAGATGGATGTCATCAGATTCCAGTGGATGTGGTTAACAAAACAGCAGCTATGTCTCCACCAAGCAGTAAAACGGAAACACAAGGTTTCATTGGCACTGTGGGTTTTTGGAGGCAATGTATTCCAGATTACACTCAAATTGTAAGCCCTCTCTACTAGGTGACCCAGAAGGAGAACGATTTTGGGAGGGGGCCTGAACAACAAGAAGCTTTTGAACAAATTAAACAGGAGATTGTTCATGCAGTAGCTCTTGGGCCAGTAAGGACAGGACAAGATGTGAAAAATGTGCTCTATTCTGTGGCCAGGGAGAATGGAGTATCATGGAGTGATACTTCATGGAGTATCTGGCAAAAAGTACCTGGAGAAATGAGTATGACCTCTGGGGTTCTGGATTCGGGGATCCAGAGGATCTGTGGCCAGCTACACCCCAACTGAGAAAGAGACTCTGGCAGCTTATGAAAGGGTTTGAGCTGCCAGGTTATTGTCACCAAAGTGCAGCTGCTTCTGGCACCCTGACTACCAGCGCTGGGCTGGATGTTCAAAGGGAAAGTCCCTTCCATATATCATGCCACTGATGCCATGAGGAGTAAGCGGGTCATGCTGGCCACACAGCAAGCTCAGATAGGAAAACCCAGTTGCCAGGGATCTTGTAATTCATCATGAAGGCAAAAATTTTGGAGTATCATCATCGTCAGAGGAGGGAAAGGTGACACATACTGAGGAGGCTCCACCATATATTCAGCTACCAGAAAATGAAAAGCAATATGGTCTCTTTAGTGGTGGTTCCAGTCAGGATAGCATGGCATGGTCAAGTGTTGTTGGGGCTTTCTGTGTGGTAGGTACTCATGTGGGAATTATTCGCCTTTTTTGCACACCCTTTTATTATATCATTGCTGTAACTGTTCATTTTTTATTTCAGTGCTGTTTCCAGTATACATTGTTCTCTTCTCAGAGAAGATTTCTGTGATCTTTACCTTTTGTGCCTCCAATTCTCCTCTCCAGCCTGCTGCAGGGGAAGGAGAGAGTGAGTGATTAGCACATGGTTTGGGGTGTTTTGGTGGGAACACTAAACCATGATAGCAAGTTAGGGGAAGTCTAGCAGGAGTACATGCAAAACTTTCTAATCAGCCCTAAGATGCATTGATGTTGTCTTACAAGACCATTGTCTTTTGTTTCTTGAAAAAGGGCATGAAAAGGCACAAACAGACCCAAGCTCTTTAACTGGTATTCCCCACTTCCATGGTTCTTTGCCAGGTTTTCTTTTGCCATCAAACAATCAAGTCTCAGTGGGCAACAAAAGGGGTCTTGGTTTTCTATGGAATTTAAGTCTTTTGTGAACTCCAAATAGCTCAGCAAAAAGTGAGTTTTTACAGGATCATCCACCTTCATAATGCTGGTGGAAGCTTTCTTTCAAGCTTCAATACTACCCTCGCAATAAGTAAGCTGACTGAAGATGTGCATATGCTGTGCTATAAAGGGAGAGCTGGCACCCACGCTCTGCTTATGTTAAATTGATGTTTGATTTACTATTAATAGGCCTTTGAAAAGAAACTAAATTATGAATCCCATATATTGGTCTCAGAGTTGGACACTTCTCATACAACATGCTGCAACATTTGTAGAGTGCTCAGAAAAGGCAGACACAGGACTATATTTGTATCCCCTTGTCTGCTCCAGCCAGCACAGTATGAGAGTTCATTAACTTGATTGAAAGCAGAAGTGCCTTCTCTCCCCAGACCATTAAAGAGATACAGATTTGAACTGGCAGAGAACCTACTCTGTACCTGCTCAAACAGCCTTCTAAATCACATCCTCATCAGTGTCTCAAAGCAGTGAATTTAGATTGCAGCTTCTGTGAAAGCAGCTTGTTTTTCAGAAGTTGCAAAACTGAATCCTTCAGTCCCTTAAATTCTTTGCAGCAGGAGGTGCTTGGACAGCTTGTGCTGCAATGTTATCCTCAAGCACCTGCCAAGGGGTCTCACCTCCTGCAATGGGCATGACTGGAGCCAGCAGCTAAGTCTGCTGAAGCCTGACATGAATTGTGCTTAATCAATCCCTCAGAAAATCCCTGAGCTGCTCCTTAGACCTTACTAGGCAGTTTCTGTAAAACATGAAAAAAGTAATTTGAATGGAAGCAATGATCAGTTAGATAAGCACAGCAAGATCTTGCTGCTTTTTGGCTTCCTATGCCCCACTTCACATGATATGGCAGGTAGTATGGAGTAGATGGGAATCAGCAGGACTTGGCTAAAATGTATTTCCCAAGCTTGCTGCAGTTCTTTGGCATATCAGGCATCCTTTTCTGTGTCTGCTTGTCCATGCTGGACCAGCTGGTGGGTTGACTGGGCCTTGCAGGGCAGCAGCCCCCATCCCTCTCTGTGCTGCAGTGGAAGCAGCACCCAGTGCCTGGCAGCTGGGGAAGCCTGGCCAGGGGCAAGGAGCAACTGAAGCACCACGGACTTGCTGTGTCCCTCCAAAGATGCAAATGGCCTCCACGAGGCAGAGAAGGGAAGGCAGGAACTTCCAGTTACCATGATGTGCAGGGACTTGCCAAATAAATGAGCAGGGAACGCATGGTGCCTGGCTCTCCACAGGAACTGGGGACCAGTTGGCAAAGGCAAGAGGAGAGTCAGCTCTGTTTTCCCATGGCTAGCCAGGGGAGTACAACTTTACTGGGACTCTTTTACTCTTTTACTACAAAAAGGTGCTGCATTTTGCATATCTTTATGTGTGCACAGCAGAAGACGAGCCACCTCTTGGGAAAATCACCACAAGACATAACCAGCCCTCTACATCACAGTGGCTACAACTGCGGTAGCAAGCTGAAATGGTCCAGGGCGTGGATCCTGTCACTGGCACTGAAGCATCTGCTCTGTTTAACTGCTGATGTGTTTATTGGCACAGGTTTTATCTGTGCCAACAGTTCCAGGCAATGCCAGGGCACGTTTTGATGCTGAGGAATTTTCACCATTGATGAGGTCCCTTCCATTTTGGGGGAGGACAGCTTCCATATACAATTGTAAGCTGTGCCACTTACAGTAAGGACTGCAGAAGGAGTCCTGGCCTGCTTTATTTGCTGGCAGAGATACAACCATTTAGGCCAGAACTGGTCTATGTATGAGTAAAATTTTGAATTACTATTGTTACTATTTTTTATAATAAGCCATAGGCATGCTACTAAGATTAGCAATATACCAAGATTAGAATATACTAAAATGCAGGTTTGGACACTTACTAAAATTGTGAAAGAGCAAGTCAGACATACTGGGTGCTGCATAGTAGGTCTGTATTAGTTTTTATGTAAAAGTACCTGCCAAATGCTAAATTGAGTAGCGTATAAAATCAATGACTCTCTGCCTTTACACATTTTATTTTCTTGCCTGTCAGGCTCTGGAAGGTTGGCTGCTTCTGATCTGGAGCAAGCAACATTCAACATCACAGCAATCAGCAGTGATCAAAGCTACTTCAGCTGACAGTTCATTTTTTGCCCATGATACCAAATGTTATTTGCTGCAGTGCACCCTGGCTGTGTAGGATCTTTTGCTCCAAAGGGATAAGTTCTCAGTGAGACACATGGCACTGAATAAGCTAACTGTGCTTGTTGTTTACAATATCTGCCCTAGAAGAGGCTCTATCATCAGTGGAAATGCTGCCAGGGGCAGGCAGATTTCCTTAAAATGTCAAAGTTATCATTACTCTTACTTCATCAGAGATCTCATTGATACAGACTGTGGTGGCATTCACCCCTTCCTGGTGATTCTGGTTGTCATGAGGTCTAATTCCTCTGTCTCCCAAACCACACACCCCTTTATCATGGCAGGACATGAGTCTGCTGCAGTTTCACGACACATGTGATGTGCCTCTGTTCTGAAAGCCACAGAGACACGATGAGAGGAAGGCAGTATCCTGAGACAGCATTTCTCTTTCCACTTCACATTGCTACCTCTGAGGAGTTCCCTGTGAACATCTACAGAGTTTGAATCCCTCTTTAAAATCCTGTCTTGTGGTGATGCTTATGAAGCCCGACTCACAACACAGTCAGGGAGAAGGTTCAGCAAGTTAAGTGCTCATCAGGTCACTGTGACTCCATCAGGCACCCTGCCCTCCCACCAGCCTCCCTCAGTGCCTGAAGCTTCCTGAGGAGTTTTCAAGAAAAAAAGACCCCCTTCTCTTCATCAGTGAAGAGAGTCTAGTGAGACAGGTCTCCCTGGGTTAGAGTCACTCTTAGGGAGTTTTTTCTTCTTTCCCTTCCCTCTACCCCATTTCCACTCTAAATGTCTGAGTTCCTCAGCAGGCTTTAAATAGAAATCAGCAGGAAGGGCAGGCAAGGTTGATCAGCTTTGCACACAGCAGGAGGTGCTAGTGCAGTCATCAAGAATTAACACATCAGTTTCAAACCAGGGACAGGGAGACAGCAAAGATGATACACCACACACACAAATTTCAATTCAGCATCCCTGGAAAGACTCCAAGAAGCAGGGCTCCATTGCAGGTGGCACAATGATGCTGCCTTCAAATCAGCCTCTTCAGATTTATACCCATGCTGCTCTTTGCATCCCTTCTTCCAAAGGGAGAATTGCAGCCTGGGATTAGAAACTCCCATTTAATACAGAAAAAAAAAAGGTTATATTAACAGATTACAATCACCTGCAAATCATTAGAAAAAGAAGAGCTCTTATCAACTTGAGTAAAATAATGAAATAAATTCAATATATTATTTATTCTCTATGAATAAGCAACTGGGGTACTGTCTGGGAATATTCTACGGTAACAGAAGATAATTATCTTGTTTTACTGACACCATTAAAACCCAGGGAGCCTTTTCATTGACTAGCTCATTTTCATTTGTTCCAAACAGCCAAATGGCAACAGAAAACCATGTAGCACAGCAGTGACATGATAGAGTAATTCTGAAGGCAGATTTTACAGATGTAAAAACCAATAAAGATTCTTGGGTCTTATTTTCCTCCAAACAGTGTACAAACTTGCCTCTATCAGCCATCTCCAAAGCAAAGGCAAGCTCTTGAGGCTGGTGGTGGAAGTCATAATTGTTAGTTTAACAAAGCTCTGTGTGTAAATCTGATGTGTTATTTATAAAGGTCTCCCGTGTAAATATTGATGAGCCAACTGTTCAGCTAGGTTACTCAGTACACATCTAGAGTATTTGTGAATCAGAAACCTAAAAAGCCTAGCCAACAATGAAACTAGCTGGATGAGAAAAGACACCCTTTGTGGCCTGGAGGACTGTAGTTGCAATTCCCCAACAGAAGCAGTATCAGTATCAAGACAAATCTCAACAATCAAATTTCTCTTCCCTACGACTCCATGTCACACCTTTACCAAGATCATTTGCATTTTAAAAATATAAATATATATGAGTGCTCAAATTGGTTACTTTCCCCTAGAAATCTTGATGTCTCCCTACTGTCATTTAGTTTTTGATTCTGGAAGCCATTGGTCCTTACGTCCTTCTCCAAGGTCCAACTGCAAGTGGATTATAGTCCACAGGTTTGTACCTTTGTATGCCATCCATAAAAATCATATAGAAGTCAAAGCCGAACAAATAAAAGAATGGAAAAAGAGAAAAAAGGGTGGTTTGTGGCCAAAGGAAGAGCTAAAATTTTCTTCCCATTCTGTAAAACTGCAACATAACATTAGGAAAACTAATTCACAACCTGCAATGTTATATATCCACCACATGAGTCTGAGAGACCATTAAAATTTGCATTTATGTCCTCAATAGAGAAATTAAAAACAGTAAGAGGCTGAAACTTCGCATGAGGTCATTGGTAATTTTTTTTTGACTATAGATATGTGAACAGTCCAAAAAGAACAGAAAGTCTTTACTTAAAGGCAGACCATATCTGGAGCTCCAAGTTTGTGGTGGCTGAAAAGGAAGGCTCTTCAAGCTGTGCTTCACCATGGCTGGTGGCATGATACTATTTGCAATCCTATCAGCTTAAAAGTGAAGGTGATGGAGTTGTATTATCAGCTCCAGATGAGTAGAGGAAAAGTTGAGATGTAGTATCAGATAATTCAGGAAGTGTTTTTTGTTTAAAACCTAACTACAGGAGTGTGGAGATGGAGAAAATGGAGCTGTCAAAATCTGCTAGTTCTCCAAAACCATTACATTCTGCAGAAATAGTCTTCCTTTTTCATGAAGTTTTGGCAAAATTCAACCTCAAGTTCAATTGAAATGTGCCTTTGGTTCCAAGGGTCTTACCTGGCTCCTAGCCAGACCATCTCTTCTATTGTATGGAAGACAGAGAGCCCAGCACCTGGTGAAACCTTCAACCCACACTTCTTTCCTTTGTGAAGCAGGATCATTTTCTTTTCCTTCCTTTGCCCTTTTTTCTTAATTCTTTCCCATCCCCAACATACCCTCCAGCAGAAATAGTACACTAGGAATAACACCAAATAAATTGTTAATATGTCTCCTGCCTTCTTTTTTGTGGAAATACAGAAACAAGACAATTCCTCATTTTCAGTGCCACTAACTTTACAAAGTTTTCTCACCAGTGTGTAGCAGCAAGGGGAGGTGCTTTGATGAATAAATGGGCATCTCACCCTAGTTTTATAGAGTTTTGATGTTAGGACCTAACAAGAACTACTTGAATGCTTCAGACACTTTTCCTTTCTCTCTTTCTTCCCTCACCATCTAGCCTATGCCTTGTGATCATAGTAATAAAATTATACCTCTCTTGCACTCCTTCTGCTACCCTATTTCTTCCACTCTGGAGGGCTTTTCTGCAAATTACAATGTCTTGTGGTAGTCATTTTGTTAACCATATATCAGAGTTAACTGCATATACATTAACTGTATATACACAGTATTTTACTAGTATCTGGTGCATCATTGTTTAGTATTCAGTGACCCTGTGCATAACAAAGGCTGTTAAATGCAGGTCTGGCATCGACCTTGCCTTTTCCTAAACAATCTTTGTCCTTCCACTAAGCTGTTTTGAGGATTTTGGTTGTTATACACCAGCTTGTTTTCTTTATTCCTTTAATAGGCACCTAAGAGAACATTTCTTTCCTCTCTGTAGCCCTAGTGCTCAGGCCCCTGGTCTCCCTTCACACCTGCAGTGCTGTTGCAATCTCCCTATGAGGCAGCTGCTTCCCACCACCTTCACCTGGGATGCTGAAGATCTGCTCCACAAGACTGGATATTCAGTAGCACACAGAGAACTTTTATCTTCTAGTGGTGCAATAGTACACTGGACAATTCTCCATTGCCTTTTTTCAATAAGCCTCTTTAACAAAAAGGTACTACAGCTTTTGTGGTAACTTTTCTCCAGAGATTCAGGAAATTCATTTCATTTCCTTCAGTGGAGAGTTTGGCTTATCAAAACAAAGTCAAATCCTTTGGGTTTTCAGAGCATTAGTCCTGCCAGGGAAAGCTGAGCATTAAAACCCCAAACAAATAACAGTTTAGTACATTACACAACAGGCAAGCAGGCATTGCCAAGGTCTAAAGTGAAGAATGTCTGCAACTTTATTATTGAGAATTTCTTTCTCTTATTTATCACTGAATTCTGAAGACTTCTTTATAAACAAAGGGACCTACCCAGACCAAAGGGTACCTTTCCTCTGAAACAGAAGATTAAATGTAAATGCTGAATGGCAGATCCTTAAAACATGGAGAGGAGATTGTCAAAAGACTTAGTAGCTATTGTATTTTTATTTGTTCTAGGCTTAAGAGGAAGAAGGTCACTTGTCGGGTAAATTAATACAAAATTTCCTACTCATGTTATGTTTAAAATCATCTTAGTCTCCCTAATTTTAAGGTTTCAATTCACTTCTGATAGAAAATTCATTTCTTCACTTGTTCTCATTTGCCAGTATTTTCTGCTGAGGAATGTAATACACTTTGGTATATTATGGCCAAGGAAGGGCAATACCTATCCTACTGAACACAGATTTTATGGGCTCAGAAAGTTGGGACTTAAGGTGCAACTAAAAGAATAAATCCATTGACTGTCAGTAATTAGCGTATTCATAGTATATTGTTGCATGGTTGAGGCAGTAAGAACCCAAAGATTGTGCCTTCATTAGAAAAAAACAGAAGTGTTAGAAGGAAATCGTTAATAAGCCCCATCTACATTACTTAAAATCTGCATAGGGCCTAGGCATCTTTAGATTTTGTTGTTAGAAAGGTAAATAAAGTAAATATTGTGTCCCAAACTAGTGGAACACACCTGACACCTAACTGACATTGGGAAACTGAAGTGAGGAAATCTACATTAAAATTAACACCGTGCTGGCAGTGAAAACAAAACTCTGAGAAGTACACAATGATAATAAGACATCAAATTCTCAGATTTGTATGGGGAGCCCCTCTGAATTGCATCTTGGTGGACACAAACTGATTTGCCTGGATGGCAAGAAAAGATTTTTTTTCCTTTCTCCCTTGGGCTGCTCCACAGCTGGATTCCCTTCCTGATGTGATGTCTTGAAATTGTCCAGCTCTTGGATGGTTCTCTGCACTCAGAGGAGGGGCATTCCATCATCCATGGGCAGAGAGGGCTGTGCTGGAGGAACAGCTTCCTCAGAATCAAGCAAAGGTCAAAACAAAGACAATGTATTTATTTTCTAAAAAAATAGTGGATAATGTCTTAGATAGAGTGTTGAGTGGTATAGATTTAATTCTTATCTTGGCAAACAGTGTCAATTTAGATATGTAAATATCTGTCTTTGATCTAGAGAAATAAAGCAGGGGTGCTGGTTCTCTTGATGGGGTGATGTCATGCTTCAGATTACATCCTCATTTCCTGTTGGTGCTTTCCCAGACCAGGCACACACTGAGTCTGACTATTGTTAAGCTCCTTGTGACTGGTGAGCAAGCCAGCCAGAGACCAGGCAAAATTTCTATTTCTGTTTTGCCTTCTTAAATCGAGTCTGACACACTAACATAAATAAGCACAAATATTTCCAGAAAGCTGCATTTTCAGGGCTTTTTCCCCTAATACAAAGAGCGGCAAGTTATTATCCTGTCAATGAGCAAACAAGAACACCCACAGCCATTTGTTCAGAACAGCTTCCTGCCACAACCATGCAGCACATGCTCAAAACGACAGCTGAGCTTGAGGATGCACAAACAGAGCACCAGCTCCTGCTTCCAGGTGGCTCAGGCAGCCCAGCAGGACACCATGGCCACACTCCCCAGCTGCCCCCTCTCCTCGACCCCTCCTTATCCCTCTCTCCTTGCAGGTAGGCACAGCAGGCATGCAGCCAATTATGAACCCGGCACCAGGAAACAATTCCTTTGTTTACACACACAGAACCAGGCTAATCTGAAGCATGCTCACCTTTGAAACTATCAGGGAGCACAAAGCAGAGCATACGGGTCATAGAAGAAAGACCCTCCCAAACCCAGGGATGAAAATAATTTTGACTTCAAATCCGCAGCATAGAGATGAAAAAAAAAACCCAACTAGAAAAAGCCCCTGTATTAGTGTTCAGCCTCCCCTCCTAAAGATAAGTCAGGACAGAGTGCATCTCCTCCTGAAGCTTTGCTAATTTGAGCAGTTTTGCTAACTGGAAGATTTGGAGGTAGGGAGAGTTAGCAAATTCTGCATCTTCACTGTGCCAGAAATTTTCCTAGAAGCAGAAGACTTTGTACCATATCCTCAGCTTGATAACATATTTTAAAAAATATTATGTGGCAAACACAATCAAATCCATGCACAGTGCCAGCTGATGCAGAGAAACTGTTTTGTAGATGCAAATGTGTTCATCAGTGTGCTGCAGTGCCAAAAAGCTTCAAGTTGTGTGAGGAGGGAGGAAAATCAACTCCAGAAAAACAAAACGGTTACATATTGTCAGCAGTCAGTGCTAGTCCAGTCTGTCCTGATGCAACTTTTCTTCTTCATGAGAGGGCAGGGTGACAGAAAATTTGTATCTGAAAAATAAAGAGTAGAAAGAGTGCAACTGGCTTGTGCCTGACAGGAATTTCTCCAGCAGCACGGAGAGACTCATTAGAATTTTTCCCATGACACACCACAAAAGATGGCTGGAGAAAACAAAGTGAGGTGCTGGAGCTCAGTATATTTCTTTGTCCTTGAGAGGCCTGGCCCTGCTGAATCTCACGGGCTAATGCATGCATAATTTGAGGCAGCTGATTAAGTTTATTGTGTTCCTGACTAAGTCGAGAGGAGTGAGGAAGGGAGGGGGGAGAAGAAACAGAGTTGGCTTTAATTAAAGCTCTGCAATTGTCTTTAATATTTACATAGTGTGCTATCATAATTGATCCTGATTGGAGGCTTACGATGCACAGAAGAAAATGACACACTGGAAGTCCCCAGTTGAGGAAACAAAAAAAGGGGCAGCCCCTTCCCCTTCCCCCATCACTCCCAGCCAAATCAAAAGCCAGGGAAGAGGAATTGCGCCGAGGCTCTTTATAAAGCTCAGAGCTCTGCATGGGCTCAGAGCAGCACAGCTCCTTCCACACGCTGGTGAGCTGCGAGAGGATGGCTGCACTGGCAGGGACTGGAGCATCCTCTGGCTTCACAGGCCTGGGCAGATGTGAGCTGTTCCCCTTGTGTGGGCCTGGACACACAGAAGAGGCTGGGAGAGCTGTTGCACCTGCTGACGATGTCTCTGGTGCTGTTTCCAAGATTTAACTGAGAAGTTCCCCCTGAGGAGGAGCCCACAAGCTCCACAGGAGAAGGAAGCAATGGCGCTGCAGAGGACAGTAATCGTTCCTTAAGATCCATTCCACCAATGTCAGTTGTAAGGAGTTCTTCACATAGGAGGGCCACATGTAGGCCCATAGGAAATTATAGATCTGCCAGTGTTTCTTCAATTTAAAAAGAGTGAGAAGTCTAGATCTGAATCAAAGATGGGAACCTCCTATAGCCTGGGCTGTTCTGCAGTCTGGGTCCAAGTGCTGTATTTCAGAGCTTCTCTACAGTGCCCTGGGCTGCAGGCACAGATCTCCTGATGATTGAATGCAGATGCTCATAACTGCTTGCCCATGCAGCATAGGTAGCTCCCAAAGATATGTTTAAAGTGTCTGTGTGAGGTCCCTTCTGGTTTGGGATTGCAGGTATTTTGTTTGCAATTACATGCAAAGACACATACTGTTATGCTACCACTGATGCTGCAACCACTTGGAATGGAAAATATGCATTGTAGTATCCCCTGTGGAAAACTCCCTTCAGATTTCTCATAACTTCCCTTCACACAAAATAATAAATAAGAAGAGTTTATGATTAACCAGATATATTGATTTACCAGACCGTAACTTTATATTTTTATTGTTTTGCTTTAACTTTCTAGTCACAGTAGAACAGATAAACCAAAAAGAAGTTTCTGTCCCTCCCTTCAGAGCATAGCTATGACTCACGAAGTTCGTGCATTCACTTGGAAATACGGTGCTGCATCACTCTCACTCTACAACAGCAATAATGTACAGAAACTGCACTGATGCTTCAGGCATCAGATAACCTATTTACTGGCAGGGAGAGCCTAAACTTGCTATTTCACTGGCTCCTGACTCAGAATACAGCAGGGACCTCTGGCAGACTCAGGAGCTACTTAAAGGTTTAGTACTCTGGTCCAATCCATTATTTATATTCTTTTTTCTTCAATGTAAAAACTAAAATGCTAGAATAGCATAAGCATCATTAGATATGCAAGACACTACAAATGCCTAGGAAACCATTTATAACACCTCTCTAGATGCTGTACAATATCCATGACAGTATCCAAAACAGTGCATTTGTTGATACTAGCAAGAACTTTCTGCCAGTAATCATAGACCATGTAAAAACCAATGCTGGTATAAAAAAAGACATTTTCCTAGAGGTTCATACCAGACATTCAAGAATAAAATATTGCTTTTCTTCTTCAGATATTGCAGTTCAAACAGTCAGGCTTAGGCTTCTCTATGTGAGGTCACCCTTTCACCTATGGTGTAACCAGAGCATAAAGATAACTCACCAGGAACATGAGCAAATGTTCAGAAGAATTGCCAAGAGGGACATGAAGGACATTCTGTCCTAACCTACACTGCTGATTCTGGAATAGAAAGCTGTAAAAGTTTGAGGTTCAGCATGGGATGATGCTTTTTTCTGGACATAGGCACCCACTCAATCCTGCAAAGGAAAAGAGCATAAAATAGGTTGGAAATGGCACTGTTGGTAGGAGTCAAATTGTACATGGAAAGGGATATTTTCCTCCTTTTTTATTGCAAGCAGCCTGTTTTATCCTAGCAGTTGGTATTTGTACTACATTTCCAGACACATAAAATGTATGTGGGAATAAGGCAGCTGAAGAGGTGGTCCATTTTAAAACTCTTTTCTTTTAAAATAGTATTTCAAAGTGAAGATGAACATTGGTTGAGGTAGAAAGTCTTTCTGCAGTTCTCCATCTGCCATTCCATGGGTTATTATAACACTTATTGGCTTTACTTAACTGTTAATGAAAAACTACCATCAACAGCTGCCATCACTCCCACTACAGATTGTAATAAACAACAGCCCATTTGGCTAATAGCCCTCATTCTCCTCCTCTAAAGATAGGGATATAGCTGGGGAGTCTGCAAGGAATCAGTGAAATTGAGAGACAAGAAAAGATGGCTTGAACTTCGTGCTTGATTTTACTTTGTTGGAGCGGTGTTTTGCCCAGCCTTGAAAACCATCTTAAAAAAAAAAAGTGGGTAGGCATATACATGTATATATGTGTGTGTGTATATCTATCTATCTCTCTATCTCTCTATCTCTCTACCTATCTGCATGAATATAAATATATATATAATGTATGTATGTATATATATATATATATATATATATATATGTATAAACTGTGGAGATATTAAAATGACTCCAGTTTTAATTTTCCCTGAAATCTTTTCTATTGACCACAGTGGGAGAAGGGATAGTCCACCAGCCAATTATAAAAAATCCACTCTACTTTTATAAAACTAAGGATTTATAATGGGGTATGTATTCAATTTCAGACTCTATAATTTTGCCTTTTTCAGACTTTTTAGAATTTTTTTTGCCTTCTGATTTTCATAATTCAGCTTTGTTTTACCCCACTTTTAACTAAGTAATGAAATAGTCTCTTCAGTGTCTCTGAGGTTTTTTGACTCAGAAGATCTCTGCTTCTCTTTCAGCATCTCAGTGAAGTTACCA
The DNA here is from genome assembly GCF_037042795.1 of Molothrus aeneus. Classification (NCBI taxonomy): domain Eukaryota; kingdom Metazoa; phylum Chordata; class Aves; order Passeriformes; family Icteridae; genus Molothrus; species Molothrus aeneus. The sequence goes on along the minus strand of NC_089648.1, from coordinate 38,493,799 downwards.
GAGTCTCAGGGTTTTGCCAAAATTTCTGCTGGAAATTTGGCTGATTAATATCAGTTTGGCCAGTCCTATTTTCTGACAGAAGAAATTCAACTTTTTAAAATGTCTTCAAACATCTGCTTGTAGCTGTTGCTTGTAATCCTGAAGTTGAGTTCTTTGTTTTCCACACTTAGAAGAGTAACATAGGTGGATCACTATAGAGTGTGATGAAATAATAGGGTTTAGTTTCATGCAATGCCATTGTAAAATTAGTAAGACACATTCATGGCTCAACATCTCCTCCCAGTGAAAAGGAAAGCTCCACCCATGTACTTCACAGATCAGTGGGAAGATGAAAGATTGGATAAATGGAACAACCAGCAGCTCTGCTCTGACATGCACATGAGCATAAATCCCAATGGAGTTGCAGATACAGAAAGCACAGAGCTACAACAGGGGCAGTCTTTGTTTTAGCCAAACTTCACTTAGACCTCCTTAACTGAGACATTGTCTAGAGAAGTACACTAAGAGTTCATGCAGTAAATGACCAGCCTAAGAATAGCTTTAGAGATATGGGAAACAAGCTATTCTCCAAGCTATTCTAGAACAGTTGGCCATTTTCAGGCTCTTGTCTTGTTTCCTTTACTTATCTACTATATTTTCATTTTCTACTTTGAGAAATCCACAACACATAATTCCAAACAGTCAGCTGTATTTGGAATTAAAATTTTTCACTTTCATTTCCATTGTTCTTCACCCTGTACAAGAAGAGTGGAGTGAGCAGATGAACAATTTTTTTGAGCATATGAGACTGGCAAGACCAATACTAGAATATCATAGTCAAATCTGTTATCTAAGTTTTAAAAAAAGATACTTGAAATTGAAAAAAGAGGTATAAAGGAGACATAAAAGTTTTCAGTTGGCCAGGGAAAATTTCTTACACTGGGAAAATGAAGATCAGCTTTCTTAGAACAAGGAAGTCCAGATAAAGGCACAAACATTAAGAACTTATTTGAAAAAATATACAGAATTTATTTTCCTGGGATAAATGAGAAGCTAGAAAAACTCTAGAGTAAACAAACGAACATTAAAATTTTATGTAGTTAGGTATAAATAAACCTTATTTTCATCTTTCCTCTTACCAACCTCATCCCTAGTCTCTCCAGTAGGGGACACAAATGCATGGAATGAACTACCAAAGGAAATAGCAACTCCTGCATATTTGACATCCTCAGATGAGGATCAAATTTGCTTTAACCAAATAGAAGTTACTGAAATCAGTATGCAAGTAACTGGATAAGGTTTAGGGGCCTTTTATAGGGAAGAAGTAAAACCCTGAATATTTCATGGTCCTTTTTGGTTTAACATTTGTAGTTCCTTACAGCCAGCATATTTTATATATATATATATATTTTTAAGTGTTTTATTGGCAACTCGAAATGCTAAAAGGAAGTAAACATTCAATGTAGTGATCACTAACTTGTAATAATTCAGATGTCTCCAAGCAAGAGCTATGTCTAACACTATAAAGATATTTATGATCACATCTCATAACGTACTTTGGTGTCTTTTCCAAAGTTCCCTCCTTTGGCACACTTAGCAGGGAACCAAGCTGAGACACAGAGAACATAAGAACTGAATAGCAACATCTCTTCCATCACTCTCTTCAGCCACCTGAAGGACTTCTGCCTTTATACCTTTTACATTTTTGGCAATAGGGGAAAGGAACATTTTCTCACCTTTGCAATATACTTTGCATAATTTAAGTGAAGAATTATATCCGGTTGCCACACAACTTTTGTTTTGTTTTTACTTTTGTTTTTGGTTTGTTTGTTTGTTTGGGGGAGTTTTTTTTTTTTTTTTTTTTTTTTTTCTATCTGTCCATACTACAGCAAAAGAAGAAATCTGAGTGCTAAATATCTGAAATACACTAGGCAGGAACAGATTTAATGGGAAGATAATTCCTTATTTCTCTCAGATAATTTCATTTGTTTGAAAGCATGAACTACTTCATGTAACACAGTCCCAGCTTCACAGCTGGATCAGACCTGCCCACAGCACTAAGAAAACCTCTTATTTTGTGAAGTTGCTCTGAGTGAAGGCACCCACACATTTACTTTCACAGCACTGAGGCTGAGGCTTTCTGTACCACTCCAGAAATGCAGACACTGTTAAGACTCACAAATGCTGCCCAGAGTGCAGATAAAGTCAGAGTTTGGGTTTGTAAACATTTAAACCCCAAACTATCTAACAAAAAATGGGCTTTTTCAAAGTATATATCTGAGGTGTTACTCATTTCTAAAAAGACTATGGACACCTGGTTTTCCTCGGTATTTCAGTCACATATTTGGCATTAGAACTGTCAGAATATATTTCAGTCACTCAGATGACTAATACATTGAGTATTTTTGTGGCTGAGGGCTGGAATACTTCCCACATTTCCCCTTTTGTCTTTTCAATAGAGACGGATTATCCCTTTCTTTCTCATTCCCTGTTAAGTCCCTAAAATGTATACTTCATCAAAACACAATGTCCAAGGATGTTAAGAGCCACAGAGCATCTACAGTCTTCCCTAAACTGGACAGTCTGTGTAATCTGCTTTTCTGGGAGCTCATCCTCATGTGAGGATGAACCAGGAATCAGCTTACAGGAACAAGGCTTTGTATGCTTGTTGTCCCAAGACCAGCACTGCTTGAGTTCCCCTGCTGCAGAATGGGAAGCTGAGGCCAGAGTGCTCACAAAATTCAGAGTCTGGTGTCAGCCAGAATCCTAATGGTTACCCAGAGGCCCATCAGGCTTGCCATGCTCAGTACAGGCAACTTCTGAGAATCATCTCAGCAGAGATCAAGTACAGCTTCATGAAAATAAATTCTAAAGTTTAGTTTCTAAAGTACAGTAAAAATGGTTCTTCATTTTTTCCTCCACATGAATGAGAGCCATCATAGATATGTCTTGGAAACTGAAATTCAAAATCCAACTTTTGGCCTTCCATTTCCAAATAGTCAAAATACTCTCTTGTCTCTTCTCCCCTGGTTCAGCATTGACTTCTGAAGGCAAATCATTCATAATTTGTCCCGTAACAGGAAAACCATCTTTATTTAAAAGCTTGCCCAGCCCTTCATTTGATATTAGCTATACATGAAGCGCAGAAACCAATGACCACTTCTATTGTCTGAGGATTTGTCCCCATCTGTAAGTTAGGTGAGTTTATACCTCCTACCCAACTTGCACTGACCTACCAGCAGGCACCCTCCTTGCCAAGGGACCAGCTGCCTGAAGGGGGACACAGGCTACACAGCAAAAGTTAGGTTTTATAGGGTTTACAGTTGAACAAATTGGTGCAAACCCTAAATAGTCTTGGTCTTGCTGTTGGCATCCAAAACTTTTGGGATTTTGGCTCAAGACAAAAAAGGATTGTATCTTGACCAAACCCCAAATGTTTACAAACACAAAAGGATTGTATCCCGATGGACAGAATGCAAATTCTATTCTTTCTTGGTTTTCTGTGGTTTTGCTCTGCCTTTTTCCAACAGCTATCTTTGAAACACCTCACAAGAGTTATTGTCTTCCTCTCCTCAGCTTTTGCCTGGACATGTGCAGAGGCAACCTCTGTTTGACAGAGGTGTGGAATGTCACACTAATCCCTGTTTTCTGTGTTACAGAATGAAATCTTTGTTGCTGAAAAGGCTTTGGCACATGCCACACAATTTCTTTCCAAGGATTTGGTACACTGTGTGGACTTTATTCTTTGTGGGCTTTATTGTTTGTGGCAAGAAGACAATTTTTCAAGCCCTTGTTCCTTCACACCAAAGCCCTGATTTCACAAAAGCTTCTGGACTCACTCAGGTAAGTCATCCTATAGACTAGTGCTGAGAGCAAAGGTAACCATATAAACAAGCATGCCATGGCTTTTCACTCTTCTGATGTATTTTGGGCAAACACTGATGTCCTTTTTATATGAATCCAGGATAGATCACTTTAATAGATTTTCTTTCCATGCAATGAGAATGGAAATACTAAGCAGAATAATAAATAGCATATTATTAACTAATGTTATACAGCTGAAAAATCTTACTTTGTAACACAGTGATTGATGTTTTTATTAGTAACTTCAATCATAAATATTCCTCCTTAGAGTGATCAGCTTCTTCAGGGCCTTTTGATTATTATTATTTTGTATCCTCTCAGATTTAACTCTAATGCGCTTTGCTCATCTCTAACAATTTTCATCTGAAATCATAAATTACTTTGCAAGCATGAATTCATTAAACCTCACAATGTCCCTCTGAGAAAGCTGTTTAACAATACATCCGTGTTATGGATACATCAATTCTGGCACAGATATTAAGTAATTTTCCCAAACTCACAGAGTAAATCAACAAAAAAGAACAAAAAGAGAATTTAAGGGACACATGCTGCCAGGTCACACAAATATAAATATGGAGAAAGATCTTCATAGCTAACACTGTGGTTACAGGTTGCCCCTGATCTGAACCTAGCTTGAGGTACCCCATCCCACACTGCCTACCAGACTATGGACTCCTCCTCCTGATCTGATCTGAGTGTTTCAACCAAACTGCTGTGACATCCATAGGGTGGCATCACTGCCACCACACAGAAGTTTAGATGAAAAGAAAATAAAACTTTTGGGTTTGCTTGTGCAGGATCTTTTTTTTTCTCTGGTGAGGCTCATCCCCATGATGAGCTGGAGCACAGGAGCAGGAGAGACTCGGTGGCTGCAGCAGCACACCAGCTGCAGCTAGAGCCTCTCTCCCCACCTACAACCAGCCCTGGCAATGGATTATTTCACTGTACCCCAGATCCAAGAGTGCCTAGAAGATCTGTGGGTGCCCCATTCCTGGAAGTGTTCAAGAACAGGCTGAATGGGGCTTTGAGCAACCTGCTGCAATGGATGGCATCTTTGCCCATGGAGGGGTCGAAACTAGATGGTCTTTAATGCCCTCTCCACTCCAAACCTGTCTATGATTCTGTGATTTTATATCTTAATATTCTGTGATTTTATGTCAGCCCTGAAGTGTAAAGGACCCCAGAATGCAATGGAACTTGGCAGAGACAGATACATTTTCACTGCCAAAGATTCTGTTTCTCCAATGAAAACACTGCTCGTACATGATCATCTGACACAATGGCAGGTTTTGGGGGTCTTCTCTTCTGCTCAGGAATCGAACTCACAAGCCAGGCATCAGTGCAGGGAGGGTGCAGTGCCTGTGCAGCATCACAAGTTCTGCAAATGCAGGTCCATGACTTTGGGTACAGCTGAGACAGTCTGCACCTACAGCTCTGGTTGAAATCAGCAGGTCCTAAAGGTGCTGAAATATCTCTCCAAACTGGGTTAGCTTTGTCAGCTAGCTGCTTCAGGTAGAATTACACCTATTTACAGATAGAATTACACCCAGTTAACAAGGGTCTAAGCATTTTCAGAGCCTCACTCATTCTCTCTCAGAATGCAATCTCAATTACAGTCCTATACTGACCCCAGCTCAACCTTCCTTCTCTCTCTCTTTTCCACCTTATTTTTCTCTCAAATGCTACAGAAATTGCTTTCCTGGAACATGAAAACTAATGTATGCAAATTTTTACACAGCATTTCCACTGCTGTGATGCCACTATTTTGCTGAGGTAGTTAATTACCAGGATATTGCAGTTTGTCTGCTCTCTATCCTCTTGTGCTGCTCCTAAAAGGAAACAAAGGAAACAACATCAGAGCGACAAAGACAGAACTCAGTCCCCTATTAATAACCCCCATAAAGGAAATAAAGGATTAAAGGCCTTTTGCAGCACACATGGCATACAGCTTTGTTTGGCACAGATGTTGAAGAGGTCCTTGGAACTGTGTCAGCACCTGGCCATGTTATTCATCAAAAGATAAACCTTGAGATTCTTGCTTAATTTACACTGCATTGCTGTAATGCCAAAAGGAATTTCACAGCAGTGAGATCTTAGTGAAAACCGAGGCCAGCGGCAAGAACATTGCTTGGAATCACACAATGCCTCTAGTCCTGATTCTGCCACTTTCATGCAGCTATCACATCTGCAGGTGACTTTAACTGCTCTTGCTCTCCTTGTTTGTAAAAGGAATGGTAACTTTGTCCCTCAAGAAGTATTTTGAGATTTACCTTATCACTGAAATTCTAATTTCCTGATGTGTCCCAACAGGGCAATATGTTCTCAGTGACTGAAAAGCCAGCTCCTCACAAGAGGTAAGTAATATCATCACCAGACTTTCCCCGCTGTCTGCAATCAGTGATGACTTTTCTGAAAACCAATGACATAGGGTGGTCCTGAATAAAAATTACATGATTTAGCCTTAGGAAACATAGAGAGACATGATAAAAAATTAAAATCAAGAAACCCTATGGATTCTAATGACTGCATAATTTTTAGAGCTGCTCTGTGGGATTTAATAGTAATTTTAAAAGGATGGTTAAAACTGCCATACTGAATACACAATTGCTTATTGCATTTAAAGGGTGTTTATTTTAAAATTGTTTCTATTGATCTCATTCAATCTTGTTATGATCACACTTGGGCTGGTCCTTCCTTCTTTTATAGGATGCTTCCATAAAGACCAGGCTGTCCCTGTAGGTGACATCCATTAAAAAGGGTCAGTTGTTTTGAAATAAAGAGAAAGAGATAATGAGAAAGCCCAGCTCTCTCCGAGGGGGTAGTACCACCACCCCACCTCCCGTTATCTCCAGCCAATAAGGCTGCGTGCTGATGAGGTAAAGCTTGCATTCAATGCTCCAGGCGGCGCTTCGGTGGTTTGTAATTCTCCTTAAAGGAGACAAAACTGGGAGGCTTCCCTGCCTGTTCTGCTTCTGCAAATGAGCATTTAAATTCATATCTTTACAGTTACAGGGAAAGGGGGGCAGTGGGGAAGTGTGCCAGTGCTCAAGCTTTCCTTCCCTTCTGTCTTTTGTAACACATAAGCGAGTTTGAAGTGTTTTACTCATGCAAGTTAAACAAAATCTGAGCAGGTGTTTTGGTTCCTGCTGTAGACAAATCCCAGGATGGATTGGTTCTGAAGGCTTCTGAGTAAATTTAGAAAACTGCAATTTTTATAACACTCACAAACCAGTTCTCTTTCCTTTCATCATCCCAATGGAACCAAGGTAAAAAAAAATTTTAAAAAATTGTGACTCAATGTTTAAAACATATCAGCGAGGGAAAGACCACAGAAACAGCTTTGTTTTCCTCAGCGGGTGTTTTCTGCATGCATTTCAGTCACGCCTGAGTATTTCCTTTGACAGGAGGAACAGCTCCTCCTGTTGAGGCCAGTGCTGCCACCATGTGCAGTCGGTGGATGGGGTGGGCTCTGCTCCTGAAACAACAGAGCACTGTCACCTAAACCTTGGAAGCAGATTGCGTATTACAGACAACATTTTGGGAGGAAGGCAGTGATTCCCCTCTTCACACTCAGGCCCCAGGCTGCATCTGCAGACTTGTAAGAGTTGGAGACAGCACCTTGTTACCAAGTGAAGATTCTTGGTGAGAAGTCAGGACAAGGAAGGAGGGGTTAGTCCGGACAAGCCTGATCCCAACCACCACTGAAATCCCCCAACTGTGCCCCGAGCAAGAGCCATCCTGGTGGCATTTCCCCATCGCTCTTGTGACTGAGTGATTTAAAAGAATGATTTAAAATGGATTAACTGCCCTCTGTACTTGCACATGACCAACTGGTTAATTGTTCTTGGCTGACCAAACATTTTTTTTTAAGTGCTCATTTTTGTGCTACAAAAAGTATTTCTCCCTTCAATCAAGTGCAGTTATACCAACCATCTCTTTTAATTGTTGTATTTCCAGAAGATATATTCCCTAGGGGCTTTCTTGCCAATATCAGTGGATTTTTTTTAGGGGATTATATTGACCTGCTGGAGCTGACATCCATCTTTCATCTGTAGCAAGCCCATGTTAAAACTTCATGGACATGGATGCTGGGATGGCTCATGGGCATGGGAGAAGGGGGGGAAATGGAGATACAGAAACACACATGTGAATAGCAGTTCTGCCTCTTGAACTAGAGCCAAAGCTCCACAGATGCTCAGCTGGATGAGTCCATATGGAGCCTCTGGGGCTGGGAGCCATGGAGATGTTACTCATTTTTGAGATGACTTCCAGTGTAATTGCTGAGGTAGCCCCTTTTCTTCATCTCAGCAGGAGTTGCAGTGGGAGACCAGAGATACACAGCTTGGCTGTTATTTTACTGTACTGGCAAGGGCAGTGGGAAATTAAAATCTGCTGCCACTTTACACAGCTCTCAGCTCCAGTGTGATCAGGAGGAATCAAAGAAGTGGGAGCATGTTCCCTCTTCGCAGCACATGTGCTTCAGTGCACCCACATACACAGATAAAAGCCCAGTGGAAAGAATGGAATGAACATGAACTTAAGGAAAACCTTCCTCCAGTGTGGAGTCCAATAGCCCTTCTCCTTAAAGGCAGGAAATGCACTGGATTTGCACATCACATTTTGAGAAGATTCAAATATAAGAGATAAAACAGCTTTTGTAAAAGAAAAAAAAAAGAAGAAAAAGGACTCACTGTGTTCAATTAACCTTGAAAAATGAATTTGAACTGTTCTTCGATTCATCTCAAATGCACATTGCAGTAGGCTTTTAAATGTCTGTCTTCTTTCTATCCGTAGTCAGCTTGGTAAAATGTATTTTCATTGCACAGGGGTTCCTCCCTTGCCTCTTCCCTTTCTTCTCACATGATAGAAAAGGCATTTTGGACAGATTTCCTTACTTATCTCCACTGCATTTGTTTTCTAATATGAATGTAACATTACTGTAATGTTTATCTCATCTGCACTAAGCAACACAGCATGAGTGTGCAAAGCCATGACAAAGATGCTCTTCAAAGTGTTCACAGATATCTAAGTTATAACACTGAACATTGGTGAAAATAATTGTCCATCCATTCCTGGGGGTCCTGTTCTGTAAAAGAACTCTGCTTTCACATTTTTGTTGTCCCTGCAGGAACAGCTATGTGCTAATTCAAGGATGGTTTAGCCTGTCTGAGTTAGAGGGGGTTATAAAAAGCCACCTGGAGAATAAACAGTCAATTCTCTCTTCCTGCCTGTTAGCTTACTACTTAACTTGATCCTTGTTCCTGAAGGATAGTCCAGAAGGGAAACTGGTTTCTGCATGCTACTGAAAGAGTGGAGAAGAATGAAAGTACACTGCAAAGTGGGAACATCTGAAATTTTCCTTGATTCCAGGAGCCTGGAAAGAAACACACCTAACCTCTAAAATGCAGAATTGGATCCTGATTTTGATGCTTCTCAATTGTTGTAGGCTTTTAAACCAGCAGATCTGGACCAGCTCATGACAGGGATGGACCCATGGACAATGGATCAGCTCAGAAACTGACTGTCACTCAACCTATATTGATGTGCCAGTATGACATTGGATTTGGGCCTGTGTTTGAGTTAAACTTTTTATGTTCAAGAGTGATTCCTCCTACTGGGGAATACTGTGAATAAGACCTGATGGTTACAGAGTCTGATTCCTGGATCATTTACAGGTATTTAAAACTTTAATTTTGAGGAACTGCAAAAACAGTCACTTCTGTGGGAGGAGGAGAGGAAACAAAGTCAGTCACGACCAAGAGGGGAACATCTAGAAGAAAAAGAGAAATATTTTTTGACAAAGTGGTGAGATAAGAACTAAGTCACCCAGGCCAGGAGAGTCAAAATATATAAAAGCTGTCATGAGAAAATAGTGCTCAGAGGAAGGAGGATGGTACACAGACCTCTAGTTTGCATGAAGAAGGATAGACACGTGGAAAGGAGAAAAAGTCTCTGCAAAAGAAGGTAAGGGAGCAAATAAAGAGTGACAGGAAGTAGTGAAGTCAGTTTGTTTGTTTATTGAGGGGCACAGCATGCACTTGACAATTTGGAGTACATCATTTTGAGGATGACCTACTGTACCTTAGTGGAACCTGCTTTCCTGAAATGCATGAGCTCTCAGCTCCTGATGGTAAGGGGTGCTTTAGAAAGGCAAGCAACATCATTAGTGGTTTTGACCTCCTGACATAAAAGGAGATAAATTGCATCACAACAGCCACAACTGCCTCCTTGAAGTAGAGTTGGCTATGACTTCCTCAATTCAGAAGGAAAATGAGAAATTTTGATATAGGAAAGAGGCTCCTCATGCCTGAAAGAACATGCAGCTCCAGGATAGGCAGTGCAGCTTCTATAAATGGGATTTTCAAGAGGTTAAAGAGCAGTGTGCAGGTAGGATATGGCACAGGAAGGAACCATGGATATTTATTAGCAACGAAATGGCCACTGGCAGAGAGACTAAGATATGACAGTGAGAAGGAGGAATAACAAATCCTAGTCATCAGCTGTTCTCTATGTGATTATAAGCAGGCTATAGCTGCAGTGCCTTTCTCATCCCATTATCCTGTGGAAAATACTTCCCCCACTCAACACAGCTCTACGTTTCCCTTACATAAAGAGGGAACAGTCATACCCTGTCACACCTCCCTACCACACCTGCATCCAACATTAGGGCTACAGAGTCTCATCTTGTATTTCATCAATCTGACCCACAAAAAACCCTAAGCATTTTAGCTCTGTGATTACAAGTGTATCTTTCTGTCCTTACTTCATATAAGTTCTTTTGTCACTAGTGACAACATTTTATCTTTCTTTCTTCACATCCCCTCAGCACTGAGTGCTGATGTAAAAGCACCTCTTCAGAGTCTATTCACCACGTGGTACACTATGTCTGTGCTTTTCATCACCAAAACAACCTACCTACTGAGATCCTTTGCCCTGCAGAGGTGACTATCGCACCCTTAAAAGAAGACAACACTAAGAGGAAAGGTAACGAACAAGGGAATCTCAGTGACCACAACAACTGGATGTCTGAAAATGAGACAGCACTGACCTGGTCTTCTAAACAGAGACATCATCATTCCTATTGACTAATGAGCTGTGTGTCACAAAATGAGCAGACCCTGGGATTCAGCTGCACAGAATAACCTCTAGTGCAAGCTGCACTAATAGGTAAACATCACCCAGTGAAGAGGAAGCAGGCTTAGCAAGCACAGCAGAAGTTGGCTGGGATTATTACATGAGACATGGAAATAAACAACATTAATTTAAAAGGATGCAGACAAGAAGTCTTTCAAAATTCCTAAAATAGCCATCTCTGTTTACTGTTTTTACAAGTCAGCTCATGGAAGACTGAAATTGAAACGTGGTTCCCTGAAAACCTTTCTGCTCACCATTTAACAGCCCTCACTTTGTCTGTCAGGTTGTGACAGTGGGGATCACTTTGAGATCAGAGGGGAACATTGTGCTTTGTGCCAGCAGTGAGTGTTTTTTTACTGGGACACATTTGAGTGGCACAACTTAAAGGCCCCGCAAACATTGCCAAGGCAAAAGCATCGGCCGCTGACACGACAACCAAGAACAACTGGCACCAGAATTTTCAGCTCTCAGAAGTGATGCAAGAGTATTAAAAAAATGTGTACATCTGCAAGCCTCACTGCACTGGTGAGCTATTACTAGCTACTATAACCCAGGTGGCTGGAAGATGGACTAGCTTCTAGGATTTCAGGATATGCAGCAGCATGTTAAAGGAAGACTGAACTTCCATTAATGTTAATGGAAAAGCTTTTATTATCTTCACTAGTATGGACAGTCCTAGCTGAGCCAGCTTTGCCAGGTGCTCTGAGACAGGAAAACCCAAAAGGTAATGCCCTAAAGCACTGCCTGGGTGCAGCATGTAAGACAAGGCATTGTGCAGGGGGTGGAGAGGCAATCAAAGGACAACAGCAGATCAGTTTGCATCCATGGGGAGAAGCAACAAATAGAATGTGATACTCAAGCTGCAGACTGGCCAGAGAGAGAGCAGTATCAGTCCTGCAGGGGGAAAACATTAATCTGAGATTCAGATTAGTTAAGAACACAAGGCATGAGTAATAATATGGTCTTATTTATCCCAACTGTTTCATTCATTCCTGTTCCAAAGGAAGGAAGTAAAAACAGCAACTGATAATGTTTGGAGTTTTTGTGGCGCTGCTCATTTCAAGTTAAAAAGAGACATTTAAACATTTTGGTACAAAGGATAATTTATACAGTGGTCACTGAAACACTGAAATGCAGCCTCCACAAGAATAATGTTGTTTGAAGTGGAAGAGGGAAAAAGTGGGTTTGGTGAAAAGATGATGAAACAAATTGCTGTTCCAATGAGCAATGTCAGGAAGTGCCCTGTGGCTGCACAGGACTGGGAGGCCCCTTCACCTAAGCCAGCATCCAGAAGACACCTGCACAATACACCACCAGCCTCAGCTTCCCTGTGGAGGAGGGGGGTTGAGTCACAAAAAATTAAAGGCATTTTCTTCTGAAAATAGCTCTTTCCTGCTGATATAGCTCCTAAGCACTAGGAGGATAAGAATGAGAGACAGGCTTAAGAAGCATGCAGGTACAGAATCTGGGATTGCCAAACCAGAATAAGTGCTTCTCAAGGGACTCCAATGTGTGGTCAAGGTCTGCTGTAATGTTTATGTGCACAACACAAAGGCAGTGATTGTCTCCTTCTTCATAATTAGCACATTGCACTTATCAGAAATTATTTCTATATTCAGCAAAAGAGCCATTAGCTCCCCACACCTCAGCATTCATGTTGTCAGCAAACCACTTGGTTCCAACAATAAAAATACTGAGTGTCCCCAGGATGAATGGAGAATGGCACTTGGCTGAGAAGGGCACCTGTTTTCTGCTTGTCTCAGGGCTAGGTAGCATTTTTATAGCCTTACTGCTCCCTTGGGGTGTAGTTTAGGACAAAAGATGAAGCAGGACAACATGGAGACTCTGCAATGGAATGAAGAGGTTTGGCTTTTCTAGGATGTCTTTGAAGGACAAAGCAGAGAGCAGGAAAAATGGCTTCAAAGTAGAAAATGAATTCCTAACATCATCTAAATGAAACAAGCTTCTCCTCATTTATGCTATCAGGCTATTAATGACTTTTTAAATGGATTAATCCAATAAATAACCAAGTAAAAAGGGAGGACTGTCATTGCTGAATACTCCTTGTATTCTCCTATTTCTGCCTCTGTGACTACAAGCTGTTTCCTGATAGCTGAAGGAGAAGTGTCAGCTGATGCTGGTCTATGACTCATGGGGACTGCACTGGGCTGGGCAAGACCTCAGTGGCTTCACTAAGTTAAAATTCTTCCATTACAGGAGAAGAAAAGAGCTGGAAGACATTCCTGAGCAAAGCACTGCTCCACCCTTCCCCTGCCCAAAATACCACAGGAGACAAACCCAGGAGAAAGAGAAACCCTGAGCATCCCTGGGCAGAAGACCCTCCTTGGGACTGTTCATTGTGGGGGATGGGGTTTTCTTGTGTGCCACATGGATAGCAAGCTCTGGAAAAGGACTGGCATGAGTATTGGGCAGACAGTGAACCTCAATGATCACACAAAGCCTTCAAAAACTCTGAGGAGCTCTTCCCATGCCCATTTGCTTGTGGTGTCATCATACCCCACCAAAACAGCAGAGGGGTAGCTGATCATCAGCATGAGATCAGAGGCACTTGGCACCGGCAACCACGGGCCAGTCACCTGGAGTTTGTCATAATCTGTGCTGGTTGCACCAGGCACTGTCCTAGGAGGTCTCTTGGAAAAGGCTCTCTACTTTAAAAACTTGACTTAGGCATAACAAAACCTCAACAATTTCTATTTTACACCAGACTGGATTAATCCTTGGGGGGAAAATACTTTATATATACAATACTTGTATATACTGTGTATACACTTTGTATATACACAATATATAGATATTTTATTTGTGCCTCCTGTGAGTGACTGCCTACTTACCCAGTGGGTGGTGCTGGCCTGTTATAAGCATATTATGCATGCTTCCCCAGCACTGAAGGCCTGCTTAATACTGAAGAGCTCTGATTGGCATCAGGGAAGAGAGACGTCCAAGCTCCTTTTTTTTCTGCCAGAGTACCTCAGCCTCAGACAACAAAAGAATATTTTATTTATGATACATAAAGAAAAAAAAACAAAACCAAACCAAGCAGTGCACAGCTAAGGTAGCATTTGCACACATGTAGATGTGTCAGCTAGCTAGCTTTGCTTCATTTTCTTCTACTTTCAGAAATTAAACTTCTGGGAGGCATTGGCAGCTGTTACATGACATTTGACTTAAAAGGAAAAAAAACAACACACTCAACAGTGAATTTGATTGCAGAATGATTATTGTGTGACTCACCCCTTTAAGCATAATAATGGAGAGTTTATTAAGTATGCACTTGGGCTCTGGGCTGCCCACCTACACTCAATTTCCTCTGACTGGAATGTCCTTTGGCAGCTTTGCAGCTAACCAATACCCCAGAGTCTGAGGAAAACATTACAACTTGTATGGTATTATTGGTCTAAAGGCTGTGGGTTCATATTTCAGCTAGCCAGCACAAGGTTACTTGTAAAACACAACCACACCTTGTGAGAGAAGAGAGTTCACAGGGCCGTGGTTGGAAAATGTGTGCTCAGATAATAGAGAGATGAATACATTAAAACTCCTAGATAGGTGTCACATCAAAAGGCAACTTTTCCCTTTCTGCACCACAACATTTTGGCTCACCAGACAAGCAGCATGGTAGCTAAAAGAGGAGCCTGCCTGGCTACAAACCTCTGTAGGTTTGTAGGTTTTCACTCAACACTTGTGTTGAGTGAAACACTGCTCCTTAATTCGGCTACCAGGATGCTGTGCCCGAATGCACATCCACCACTCTACATCATGCTCCCAGTGGAGCTGTGACCACAGCTGTAGAAATCCTTTGCTGGACATTCAGCACATTTCTTGTCAGACCAAGTGGAGGCTGCTGTAACAGTTTTGTCCTTCACTTCTGGCATCCTTCTTCATCAGGATGTGTTTAAGCCATTCTGGAGGGCAGACCTGTGCTTAGCCTGCTTGTGGCCCTCACAGTCATTCAAAGTAAGCATGACTGTATGCAATTCTCAGTCACCTTTGGGTCATTGAGGTTCATCCCATACCCTTTAAGTAATTCAGTCCTCCTACTGAGAAGGACTCCAGAACTCCTACCCCAGAACTTTTCCTGGAGTCTCTTCTAGGGAACCAAGCCACTCCCCTCTGAGGACAAGGGCTTTTCTTCTTGTCCTGCCAGTCTGATGTTCTTAGCCTGTCCCAGTCACAGCACAGCCATTAGTTCTAAAACCTTCTGTGCTTTTTTTATTGCTTATGTAGTGAGAGAAAGGGGTGTTCTGCTTGACACTCTGCACAGCTAAGCACTTTATCAAAAACAGTTCCATACTTATTACCTGTAAGCCCTAAGAAGTCATAATGGTTTTCTTCAGCTGTGACACCAATCCCCTGTGTTTTGTCAGAACAGTGGACCCAAAAGAGAGGTGGTCTTTATTTCAGTGGCAGCTGGGCTGGCCTGAACTGAGTAGCATCTAGTAAAATCCAAAGTAACAGCATTTCAGAAAGGACACACTAAAATATAAGCATGAAGAATCCCAAACTAGGGACATTGCAAAAACAGAACAATCAGTGTGCAGCAGAGCACTACAGCAGAGTACTTTAGCACTGGATAGTCTGAAGCAGCAGGCCTGTAACACCCAACACCCAGCAACACATTCTGTGGCTTACTGTATCTTAAAGAAAAACAAATGTCCACTTCTAACTTTGGGCATACTGAATGATTCTACATTTAGATGGACATTGGGCCTCTCACTTATAAATTCTCTCACTTTTCACTTATACATTCAAAATAAAAGCTCAGTTATTTGTTTTATTTTTTAAATAATTAATAGCATTCCAAAACAGAGTTGTTTTGTTTTTTTCCTGTTAGGATACTCAGAGTCATAGAAGTCTATGTGGAAAACTGCGAACAGGCAGTGTGATAGAAATCTGCAGGCTTGACCTTGCTGCTAACCTAATATGTGACCATCTCCTTTCTTCTCCCCCTCAGCTCTGTAGATGGACAGAGAAAAGAATAGCATTTCCCTGAGTTTGTAGCTGAGCAACTTTTTTCTCTGAAGATTTGTGACCTCTAAGCTACAGATTAGCACAACTTCAACCCAAACCATGCAAATACCTCTAGCCCCCTCTAACCCTATGCTGGTCACAGATCAGAATCTTCTGCCAAAGCTGCAGGTGTTGAAAAGGAGCCTCTTTTGGAAGGGGTAGGATTAAGGAATGCCTCTGCTCCCAGTGCAATAGGTTGCTCCAAAGCAGTCCTTGCTCAGCAGGGTAGGTCATTCCTTCCTGCTGTCCAGTTTCCATAGCCACATCCTCTGCACAATCTCCTGTGCTGATGTAAACGCAGCACCAGGATAGGTAAATAAACACTGAGCAGCTGGGCCCACCCGTTTGCTTCAACACATTTGGGTGCAGCTACAGCACATTAGGTGCCTTCTGAGCAGAGGAGAATTCAATACTTTTCCCTTGCAGTATTCATTTAAAGCAACAGGGAAAGGGCCAGTTATGTGTCAGCAACCCAAACAATTGGATGGTCCTGTTCCAAAATCTCCTGAAAGCAGTGGAAGGACTCCCACTGACTTCAAAAAGGCCCTGCCTGAATGGCAAAGTGAAATGTTGCAGAGAATGCTGTACATCTTAGTTTATTTCCTTTATGGAACTGAGTTCCGCCTTTTCTACACATGCTGGTAAACTTTCCCATGCAGCCAGCTTTCCCCCTCCCCCCCCTTTTCTTTTGTTTCCCTGCTTCGAAAAAAGGCTGATATCACCTGGTTATTTTTCAGTGCTGCAGCTTAGTTGTGATTGCCTCTTGCTCCCACAAAGCAAAGCAGAGAGCACTCCCCTCTTCTGGGAACATCCAGGACTGCCATGGAGTGGGAAGGAGCAGGCCACCAAGCTGCACAGTGAGGAAGGCATGCTCCTGGCACTCCACACTAACCACTGCTTCACCTGCACTGAAATTCACCTGCACTGAAATTCTGTGTGTCTTGTGAAGCTGGAGGGCAGCCTTGCTCCTGGGAAGGCAGCTCACTCTCTCCTAAATCTCTGCACAGACTTCATGCTTCTTTGATTTTGTATGAAAATCAGGATTCCTGTTCAGGTTTTTTAACAGTGTTTTGTATGTTGGGACTACAAAGCCATTTCAGGGCACTTCACATGGTGTTGCTTTACTAAAGGAAAAATCCCAGAGTTATCGCATTCCAATTTTTTCCCTTCCCCCGAACCCAAATGACAAAGGACAAATGCAGGGATGGTCTTGACAGCTGCACCTATGACACAGGAAAGGAGCTACAGTGCTCAGCAGCAGAGCTGCTGCAGTGTTATGTGAGGAACTGAACAGATTGCCTTCTGCACCCCAAGCTCGCTCTGAGCAGCGAGCTGAGACAGTCAAAGGGCAGCCCATTATCTCCTGTGTTTCAGTCAATGCTAAACACAGTGCTAGTGCTTTAAAACACAGAAAGTAGATGTAATAGACTATCATATCAATGTTCTGCTTCACTGGAGCTAATCAGACCTGCTTTAGAACAAGCAATATAATTTTGCATGGGGATTATATTACCCGAGGACATTAAATGCTGGGAAAAAAACCCCAGAAACTAACCAATCCCCAAACCAGCAAACCACAAACCAATCTTTGAGTCATTTACAAAAAGCCCCTGCTCTTATTCTATAGGAGTTGCTTTCTCAATTCAGACTAAAAAAACCTCACAAACTCAAACGAAAAAGAAAACAGTATCTCTTTCAAACAGAGAACACCATCAAATTATTGTCTTGTATGTGTGGGCACATCCTCATGTGCATACACCTGCAAAAATTGCATGTATCACAGGACAGTTGATTTAGCAACAGGATGTTTGGTGCTGCAAGTGCTGCAGCCTGAAGGGCAGCCCATCAGACTGGCAGTGATGTAAGAAGCTGAGCAATTCCAGTTCTCGGAAACCTTTTGCCTCCTGGAAGGCTGTAAATAAAAGGGGAAATATCATCTTTGGTCAGAAGATTGTGGTGTTGTGATAAACAGATAAGCTAAGTAATCAGGAGCATTTTGTCTGATTTGTGCAAAGTTGTGGCTGAGCAGTTATAAATTATATCACCATATTCAATTACTGGAAACAACACTTCCTGAAACCTTTGCCATCTGTAGGGAGATATCCCAGTTTCAGATGTACCTTTGTTAATCACTGCATTAATTTTTCCACTTGAAGGGGAAGAGCAGGATTTGTGCAGAGCAGGAAGTTCAAAAAGTGTCTCAATCTGAAATGTTAAAACATTTGACCATCTTTGTTATCTTTAAACTCATAACAAACACAGATTTACACAGAGTGTAAACAGATATCCTAAACATACTTTGATTGATGTGCACCATGAATAAAAAGATTTTCAGTTTTCAGCCATTTTATTAAAAATGCTGATTAAGTCAAAGCAAGAATACTTCATCAAAATATACAGATTTTGATAAAAATTGTAACAGAAGGTCTTGAAGCTTTAAGGTGGAATCTAGCCATTTCTTCAGAGACAGCATGAACTGAAAAACCTCATCTTTTCCTTTGAAAGGCTTTGAATTTATTCCAAAGCAGAATTGGAGACAGAATTTAACACTTCAAAAATTGTTCTGAAGATTTGTGGTCTTGAGTGGAGGCTGTCCCCTAGTGAAAAAGGACACCTTTGGTGCACATTATCACCAAGAATTCTTTCAGGATTGTATATACACACAGAGACGCTTGTACACGTGTATCAGAAGTGGTAGACCTAATTAAAGGAGCCAAATGGAACACATCCCTCATTCTACTTTGTAAAGAATCCTATTGTGGATCTGGCCAGCAATTGCAGAACAGCAGTGCACCACAGGTGAGCCCTGCTGTAAAAGTAAGAACTGACCAGATTGCAAGCTGACACCTCAGGGCTGTAGGTGCTCCAAAAAGCACTGCAGGAAAACCACCTGTCAGGGTTACACTGTTTACAGAGGGATGCAGTGGTAAATACCACCCCTTGACAGGGTGTCATGCAAAGCAACCTCAGGCACAAAAGTTTATCCCAGCTGCTAAGCTACCTGGTGTGCCTTCTGGGAGAAGGCATGGTGTTCTCCAAGGAACCAAGGCAGGAGAAACTAGAGGTACAGGACGCAGAATATATCAGCATCAAAGAGGCTGAGAGCAATGAAGCAGGGTACATTGAAGCCCACTTTTATCTTGACCTCCTCAGTACCTGAAAGTGAGCCCTGTCAAGCAGCTTGGCTGTAACTCCTGGGAGTTTGGCATTCCTCTGTGCTGATGTGACCATCTCTACCTCCAGCCTTGCTGTGCTGCATTGCAGCAGCCTTTGTTCCAACTCTACCTCTCTCATGTCTGACTACCAGGGTCCTATCCTTCCTGTCCCAACACCTTACTGGTTTTAACAGCACTAGTGCAAGTGAGATGACAAAGACAATAGACTAGTGGTTGTGACAAAGACTTTGTGAACAGGACAGTCCTAGGCCTCTCTCCTCTCTCCTCTCTCCTCTCTCCTCTCTCCTCTCTCCTCTCTCCTCTCTCCTCTCTCTCCTTTCCTCTGTAACAATCTGTTTGGACTGTCTGTCACCCCACTGGTTTACATCAAGTTACTCTGGCATGACAACAGTAATTGGCAGTAGTAGATCCTCTTGGTTTAAATCCCAGGAGAAAAACTAATTTCCCTTGTCTGTTTTGGTTTTATCTTCTTCAAACTTCCCACATTATAACTCCAGCATTGTCAAGAAGAAAATGTAGTGTAGATAAGACACTGCCTGCTGCTTTTCAACCATGTGCCACTTTGAACAAGCTTATGGTCAGAGGTGGTTGGACAGCTGATTGCTGGTACTCACTTGCATTTCCACTATTCCTGGCTCTTGAACAGAGGCTAGGGATCGTGCTTTATTGCTAAATCCTGGGGAAAAAACTATCACTGACATCAGGACCCATGAATGGTCACTGATAACTCCTGAAAAAAAAGAAAATTAATTAGTCAGTGTTTATCATTCCGTTACTGCTTTCTCAGTATTCTGAAATTTATCAGAATTTATCAGATCTTCAGCCAAGTAAGCAAGTACACAGAGATTTTTTTTTTTTAATGGATAGTGAATATCTCACTCTGTCCTGCTGTCCAGTGTCCCTTCCATCCCAGACTGTGTCCCACCAAGCAAACTTCCAGGGAACCAGCCTGCCACAATGTAGCACCTGAGTGCTCACACTTTCCTGTCCTATCAATCCTATGTGCTGCCTATAGGTAATAAGAGCAATTAATAATGTTTTGGTTACTTCAGGTGAGGAAAGGTAGGACATGGAAGGAGGAGATAACCAGGAAGCAGAATGGTTATGTGCACCTTTCAACTCTGCAGTGAAGTCTCACAGAAGCAGAAGAAAAGAGCAGACCCCTCCCAACCCATGATTCTTCACAAGAGCAGCTACAGAGCCTGCCTCGTCCTGAAGGACAATACAAAAGATTTGCTGGAATAACTAGTTCAGTGCAGTGAGATTGTAACATGATTTTCCAGTCGTGAGTGAAGGTCAGGGGGAGCCTTTGTGGGGCTCCAGCCCTCTGCAGTGTGCCATCACCAATCACTACACAAGGACTCTCTAATAGGGGTGAGTGCTTGATGGGCTTTTATGTAAGGCACTCTAATGCACAGAAAGAGACAGCTGGAATTAGCCTGTCTTGTCAATGCCTGCATATGAGAAGCCTGATTTTCACTCTGATACTCATAGAAAGGACTTCCATTACTGAACTCCTTACAGCCTTACAATTTGGGAATGAAAAGACAGAGACAATAGCGGCCCTTTAAACTTTAGCCCTTAATGACCTCAGTAGCAGATTTCTTTATGAGGCAAGTACTTGTTACAGCTTTATGCAAAAAAACCAAAGCAAACCAAACAAACTTCAACAAAAAAAAAAAAATCCCATAGAATGTCAGGAATAAACCCACAAGACCTGATTTGGAAACAGCTTAAGACACACAACAAGCTGGGAACCACCATTTTCTGTTGGTTTTGAGACAAAAATGAAAGGCTTTAAAAATACATTAGTGTAATACTTCAAATGAGAGCCACAACATGGAGCAGCTCTGGACCTGTAAGGCTGTTGTGAGTTAGACTTGTCAGGCAGCTAAGCATGACCCGGCCACTCATTCACATCCTTCTCATAGAGGGAATGGGAAGAGAATGGGAAGGGCAAAAACCAGAAAACTCATGGGCTGAGATAGCAACAGTTTAAAAAGTAAAAATAAAAGGAAACCAGGAAAAAATAAGTGAAGTAAAAAAAGTCCTCCATAACTGCTTGCCACCAGCCGACTGATGCCCAGCCAGTCTGAGCAACAGCAGCTCTGGCTAACTTTTCCCCCTAACTTTGATTGCTGGGCATTGCACCATATGGTACAGAACATCCCTTTGATTAGCTGGGGTCAGCTCCTCCCAGCCCCCTGTGTACCCTCAGTCCACTTGCTGGGAGAACAGGTGAGAAGCAGAAAAGACCTGGATGTTGAGCAGTGCTTAGCAATAACTAAAACATTCTTGTGTTATCAACATTGTCATCATGACAAATCCAAAACAGCAGCTGTGATGAGGAGAATTAGAACTCTCTTCCAGCTAAAACCAGTACAATGGCTTAGACAGGGTAATGCAGGTTTGGCAGCACGTGTTACACCCAAGTATAAACTAACCTTCCCTCACTTCAGAAAATGCTGGGCCAGGAGCCAAGGAAATGCATTTACTTTCTCAATATGTATTCCTTTTGCTTCTGATGTTTGTAATCAGAGCTGCTGGTGATATGCTTGAATGGCTGCTGACAGGAATGACAGAGTGTCTCTGATTGCAGGAGCGTTATCAGCTGAGGCACCACCATCAAACGCTGCCTGCGCAGAGAATGCCTGCATCCGGCTGCCCTTCAAAGGCTCTGTGTTTTCTCCCTCTCCCTCCCTTTTCAGTCATTTACCTTTCAGGCTGATTTCAGCATCACTGTTCCTCCTTTCTCCTCCCTGAAAGGATATTTTGGAAGTATGGCTGATCGTTGTCGGTTGTCATTTTTCAAAAATGTAAATGTGCTTCAGAGAAGAGGAAATATGGTATCTGTGACTCATCCATACTTCAGGCAAATTCTCTAGTTCAAGGGAAAATAAAAAGACATTCCCTAAAAGAAAAAAAAAAGTTTTAAGACCGGAATAACGAAGTTAAACAGGAAGAGATATTGAATACAGTCAACAGGCTTCAGAAGCAGCGAACATCTGATAGGCAAGAAAGTAACAATAGGCTAAGAAATTAATTATTCCAGATGTATTGCGTATCCTGCACGCAAGTGGAATAGCAGACCTCCACTTGGAGATAAGTACAGCCTATTTTGGTTTGCTTGAGGACAGGCACCCTTCTTATACCCACGCAGGGAGAAGCACTCGGGCCCACACAGCTCCATCGACTGCCACGCAGCCAGGGCATCAGCACCTGGCTCTCTACCAGGAACCCTCTCGCTTGGAAACAATCGTGTGCTGCTTCCTATTTCCTTTCTGCCTCTCCAGTGTCTTCTTGAGGAGTCACTGAGCTCAGACAGGATGGCTTTAAAGGGCTACAAGTTGTGTGTGTGCAGAACAAGTGGGACAAATCCTCGTCATCCTTCCGCTGCTGCTCATGAGCAAGGCTTGCAGTCCTGTGAAACAATCCCACTGTGTCAGTGCCTACCATGCAATGACACCTTGCACACTTCACTCCCCACTCCTGGCCATCTTGGGGACAGCAGCTCATGCAGTTCACTCATCCTGAGCTCCTGGGCAGCTGCTGTTGGTGTGGGGGTGATTGCTTTTCTGGTTTGTACAGTGTTTAGTACTGTGTTGCATGTAAGACAATAACAGTTATTGAAGTCAGGGTTTGGGTGCATGATTCTACCTGTCATAGCATAAACAGAAGCTCAGGTGATGTGGAGGAATTCACATCAGGCTCTGTTGTCATGAACAAGAGTGAAGGCAGTCTAATCCCAAAGCAATACTGTACTTCATGTTTGGATCCCAACACAGACACCTACAAGCCACAATTTAACATCTCTGCATTGACCTAATGCATGGCAATTGCTGGTGGACTGGAAGTGTTTCCATGGCAGACTGGCTCTGCAACAAAAAAGCATAACAGGCGGTTGCCTAGAGCAGCAAAATATTAGGAGCTGCACAAGGTCAGTGCAGTGTGTGAACAGCGGCAGGTTCAGAAAAGCTGGATGTTCTCCAGTCACACTGCTGATGCCAGTGTTGGATGCACACACCTCTCCACAGCCCAAAAGCTGCAGTGCCCACGATGAGCTTTCATGATGAGCAAGAATATAGTAAATAATTACACAGAAGGGCCCATATCACTGAGCATTAACAGACAAATTTTGACAGGGTTTTGATTTAATGTTCATTGTTCTCATTTAATCTCATTCTTCTCACAGTGGCATTGTTTCCCAGTTCAAATCTTCTGAAATTAGTGCCCAGGCCTGTTTGTTTGTTTTTCTTTTCTTTTCAATATAAATCAATCTCCAGCTTTTGTTCTGTTTTAAAAGTTTATTTTATAATTTATTTTTCCCTGGGAGCAGCACAAATGTAGTCCTTCATTACCACACATTATATAGACAAGCTTCCAAAGTTTGGGGTATTCAAAGAAGGTCTGACACAATGACAGTGTCAGTGAGAAATCTTCCCTAGGAAACCCCCTGTCTGATCATGGTGTCATTCATAGCACTGCTGGTAACCCACCAAGAAAAACTCTTCATATTGAGTCACTGATCTGATCTGGCATGGGGAGTTAGTTTCAGTGCTCAGGGTGCCCTCATTGACTCCTTGTGCAGGCTTGCTCCAGGGGCAGACTGGCAAAAATAATTTGGAGCTTGGTCAGAAGCCAGGGAACGCAGTTGTATGGCTGTCAGATTAAAGTGGATGTAGCTCTCTTTATTCATGAGCAACTTCTGCTTTCTTCCTTATTGCAAATCTTTTCTCTGTACCTGGGGATGCCCTCAGGGTTGCCAAGGGGGTGTGGCTGGGACCTAGGGGGACAAAGGAGGGATGGGGTGGTGGGGCCATTGTGGGCAGCTCTGGACACATCCCTGAAAATGCTCCCAAAGTATAACACACAGGGAAATACACTGCAACACAATTTCCAGAGCAGAAGGTAACAGCTATCAAGGAAGAACATGCAAAACACAGTGAGAAAAAAAAAAAAGGAGAACAGATCCAGACAGCTGCTGTCTCACTGGCATAGGCTGCACTGACTGTGTCTGTTCCCGAGGGACAGATCTGCTGGCAGCTTTGTGCAAGCTCTGTGCAGGGTGCTGTGCCCAGGCCAGGGGTAAGCTGCCATGGCAGCAGCTGTCAGCAGGTGCTGGGAAAAGTCATCCTGCCCTCAGCAACCATCAGATTACCTCATGTACTATTCATGTACCTCACTCTACATTTCACTGCCCATGTTTCCTCAAGAGCCTTCTTCTGGGAGGAAAGAGAGGCAGTGTCATGGTTTAACCCCAGCTGGCATGCAGTCACAGGACAGGCAGCTGGAAGGAAAACTGGATGCTGCCCTCCAGCTTGCACAGCAATAGCTGCATTCCCACCTCCAGGCACAACTGCTTCTCCTTTTTTTCCCATGGCTTCCCCAGGTCTTGCATCCCTCCTTTAATTCAGGCAAGTATTCCTTGCTAGAGGAAAGCTTGAAGGGGGACCACATGAATTCAAAGAACATGAAGGTAAAATCTGTGCTCCTCAGCCATGAGTTTTCATCCTGTCCTAGTTTCATTTGGGATAGTGTCAATTTTATTCCTAGTAGCTGATACAGTGCTGGGATTTTGGTTCAGAATGAGAAAAATGTTAGTGACACACTGATGTTTTTGTTGTTGTTGAGTACTGTTTCCTCTAGGTCAAAGACTTTTCAGTTTCCCATGCTCTGCCAGTCAGCAGGTCCACAAGAAGTGGGAGGGAGCATGGCTGGGACAGCTGATCCAGGTGTATTTTATAAACTCAGTGCTGGGTTAGCAGCAACAAAAGTAAATCTGGTATTAGGAATTATCAGGAAAAACATAGAGAATAAAAATCCCAAACATCATTATGTTGACATAGTTTTGGGGACCCAAAACATTTTTTTTTCCTTTTTGGGGGGGCTAAAAGAGATCAGTGAGATCACCAGAGGGGAATTACAAAAAAAGTAGTTTGTCAGACTCAAAAATAATCTGAAAACCACTCAATACTGGAAGAAAGGAGCATTGAATGCTCTTGCTCCAGCCTTATTCCTCCACCTTTCACTGCCTATGGCACAGTCAGAAAACAAATCATGAGGCAGAGGGGCCCAAGGCCTGAACCTGTGCTGCTGTTCTGGTGTCCTTACTTTGGTGCATCACTCACAAGCAATGGTTTTTGGTTACTAACCTAGCCAGGACAGGCAAGTGTCAGAGGTACATAGGGATAGACATTTCTGTCAGTGTAGACTGGGGATGAAACACCACATTCTTTTAATTCACACAGGCAGAAGTGGTGGAACAGGTTATGCAGGATTCTGCTCTCACCCCTGGAAATGTGCTGACACTCACGAATTCCTCTGCCAAGAGACCTGAAATGAGTCTGGAGGTGCAAGGCATCAGCAAATTATACCCAGAGGGTTTCTGAATTACTTGTTCTGTTTCATTCCTCCTCTTTCCTGTTTGGCAAATTCACTCCAGTTCTGAAAGGTCAAGAAGCCATGCAATGTTATGTTTCACTAATTGACCACTTAACTTATGTGTTCAGGCCCCCCAGTTCTTTGGACATGGCCAGGAGTGTCAGGCTGATTTTTGTTAACTGGAACATGATGTCCAGAACTGGGGAACTTCCAGCATTGCTACTTTTGGTTTTCCAAGTAGCTGAGGAGTGTCAGCCTGGCCAGGCTACTTGGAAATAGAAATGCCTTTGTTTCCAGACTGTGCTGGTGGCAGTTGGGTCTGTTTTATTAAAAACAAATACTTAAAGCCATAGGTGGCTGCAAAAAACTTGCCTTCTTCATTATACTTCCTCCAGACCCAAGTTTTCCTGGTTTCTTAAAGAATAGTCCCCTCTCTTCTTCAGGCAAAATCAGAGCTGGGTGCCTCCAGGAATGGAGATTGCATGTGGAAACCTCTCACCCTTTGTGCCCTTCCTGATCCCTGGTCCCACGAGGAACCAGTACTCCTTTGACTTTTCACCTCCATGTTCATGCTTTTTCCTCCATATCCAGTGCTAGCAAGGATGGGTTGTAAAAACACACATGACACCAGAATACTTCCTGGAGAGATTGGTTTGGTTTATGAATTTGTCTGGAAAAAGAAGTGGCATGCTGATAGAGGCTTTTTTTACTCTCTCTTTCTCTCTCTCTTTTTCTGTCATGCTATTTGGTATTTTTGTGAAGTCCCAGTTTCCAGAATTATGTACAAGGATCTCAGCTCTTATTTTGAAAAACACAGTGAGCTGTTACCCTCATAACTATAAAAAGTGAAGCTTGCATCTCCAAAACTAGGTGTCAAATGACATCTTATATTTCTGGTTCTTTAAATCTTACTGCCTTGAAAACAAAATGATGATATTAGCAATTATAGCAAGGATTCTGGTCATAATTTTGAATATACAGAATCAGTAGTGCTGTCTTTGGGTTTTCATGAGCACTGAAAATGGAGGGCACTGAAAAATAATTTCAGACATCCTGGGGCTCAAAGCAGTACAGACTCTCCTCTGTCTTATCAGCTGCTAGGACAGTATCTTCCTGCATGAATGTGCATTCCTGAATGAATAACATACATTGAACCTGCATGTTTTAGTTTGCACCTTGAGCAATCAGAATGCATATTTTGTCCCTAGGAGAAAATAAACCTCACAACGCTTTTACTGAAAAGCTGATACAGGACTAAGCAGGACATCTTGGGTTACTGGATTCAGTCTGACAGGTGCCATTTGTCACTTTGGTAAATTGACACCATTATTTTTTAAATTATCTGGGCTTCTCCCTAGTCACTTGCTCTGAAAAATACCCCAGAATGTTTTTCTCCCAGATGATTTGACAGCTTGCTTATATGCAGCCTCTTTTTAACTGTGGCATAGTTATTTGATCTTGCACCATCTTTGTCCTTTAACCTTCATAAAACTTTCTCTGCAGCATGATTATTTGTAGATAGCAAGCACATGTCTTCTCAGCCTTTAAAAATAAAAATTATTTATTTTGCTGTCTCTGTGTATCTTCCCATCTAACCCTCTCTTCCCTCCCCACCTCATCATCTTGCCTTTTTCTTCGGCATGGTTGGCTGGGATTGCATATGATGTCTCCAAAAGAGGGGTTTGGTTTTTTTTCCCGTGTTGACAATCAACATTCTTCAAATTCAGCACATTGGAGTTCTGGGGGTTTTAGGATGGGGAAAGAAAAGTAATCCCAGTTGACAGCACTCAGATATTTGATAATTCAGTGGTGTAGTGAAGCAAAGTAGAAGAGAAGAAGCAATAATTTCAGATTCCAAAGCATCCATGTGTAAAAGGACTCCAGGAATTTTAAAAACCTAAGTCCCACGCAACAGTCAATGAAATGTATGGATAACGTAGCACAGTCTTTGTCAACCAGGGTAACACCTGATTTTACACAGTACCTTACAGAGCTGGAGAGTCTTAAAGTACTGTAAATAGCCTCACTTCCCAGATGGCTGCATTTAGTAGATTACATGTGTAATTAGCAGTAAGAGGCTAGGGAATTCTTCCCATAGGGCCTGTCTCCTCAGAGGGACTTTACCCAGGTATGCTGAGATGTGCCTAATACACCTCTCCAGGACTGTCTGTGAGAAACAAATTCCATTTGCTCTTCCTTCTGCAGACTCAAGCCTGTATCACTCACCTCCTGCTAGAAGGGGGCCCAGCCTGCTAGTTCACGGGCCCTGGGATCCACCCCTGCCACGCATTACATGGGGGAAAAGCAGTAAATACATGGATGGTTTTGTAAACAGTGATGCAGATATTCACTCCTTGGGGAAGGAAAAAAGAGGCAGACTGGACGCTGGATCCAGTGTTTTATGATGTGTGGTGGTTAATATGAAAAAGCAAAACATGGAACAAGGACCACCTCTATGTTTTCTCTGCCAAGCACTGTAAGAGTGATTCCAGAGACTTGCAAAGCCTTTTGTTGTTCTGTGGATCTGCTTCTAAGTCACCAGAAATTTTTAAAAAAGGGGTTTGTAATATGCCATTTTACCTGTCCTATGTTTTCCTATCAAATATATAAAGAGAGAACTGTTTACCCTTTGAAACATTTTGGCTAGACTAGGAATACAGCACTCCAATGCACTCATCAACAAGGCAAGAAGATATGCTTGTTTTTACAGGCAATTCATACAGCCTCATTAATGTGCTTTGGCTTGCAATGGATTCCAGATTAGGCAGAAAAAAAAACCCCAAACCCCCCAGATTAATTACATCCAGGCAGTGCTCAGCTATGGTAAATCAGCCTAGACTCACTGACTTCAGTGAAAGTACAAAAGTTCACATGGGTACAGATGTGAACTTAGAGACTGAAACAGTCCTAGATTACTTTCCTCTTATTACAGACTTACTGAAATCACCTAGATTTCCCTCTGAAACCAGTGCCTATCTCACAGACAGTAACAGCTCATCAGTCAGCAATACAGCTTCCCATCCATCTGTTAACTTTCCGGAGAAACAGAGAGGAAGCACCACACATGACTTTGTGCACTTGGTGGTGTACAACTCACTTAATTTAACCTCACTGGATCTACAGGGCTGCACAGCACAAACACCCAAAATGTGTGTGCAGGTCTGTGCAAATGGCTGTTCTCGGCAATCAGTAAAAATTGACATTGGGGAGCATCTGAGTAAGCATATGAGAAAGATTACAGTGTTTAATTCCCAGAAGGATTTAATGTATGTGGGATGAAGAAATCATTTGTATTTTATTTGCTTACAAAGCAATCTTAGATGTCTGAGAGCAGGAAATTTAGATAAAGTAGACCTTGAGTATTGATGAACACAATTACTTGTAGAGCTTTCCCCACTGTTTTGTCAGAAGCCAAGGATAAGCAGAAGTCATACAACAATTTCTGCTTTTAACACTGGGTGTTAAACACTCCTTTGATATTTGAAGATCTCCATTTGGAGAAAACAAACAAATTTGCTGACTTTGTTGAGCAGTGACTTTCTTGTGAACCACAAAAGGCCCAGTGCTGTCTAGGTAGGCAGGGCTGCCCAATGCAACAGATACATGGGTAAGTGCCTGTTCCTAGAGAGGAGAGATTTGTATGAGGATGTATTTGAGACAGTACTGATTGTGCTGTGCCAAGCCATTGCTGCCCATGTTCAGGGTTCAGACCTCATCAGCTTCTCTCTGGCCCCGAGTGCCCTTATCTGCAGAGGGAAGTTCAGTGCCTGGAAATGGTCAGTACTACAAAGCAGGGCAGCATTGTAGTCCTTTCTACCCAGCACTGAGTCTTGGGACTTCCTCTGCAGTTGCTCCCTGCAGCTCTCCTGGAGATTGGCAATGTGGTGCAAATACATGATAACACATGAGACACTACATGGTGCAGAAAACTAGGCAACATATGGAAAACTTCAACCTGCCATGGAGGAGGATTTGCTTATAGAGCAAACACATGTTGAAGGTTGGATTGTGGGAATCCTGTGTATCTTTTCAATGCAGACTAAACTGCTTTTCAAAGGTTCATCTGAAAACTGACAGGTTAAACTGCATTTTCTGCATATTTTTATTCTGAAGTTTGGCTGTCCTGATAAGAAGAGAGAAATTATGTTTAAACAAGGAAAAATAAAACCTGTTTTTCTAGATGAAGGTGTGTTTGCCAACATCAATAGCAGTAACTTCTATACAACATCAAGAACAGTAACTTCTATATTCCTAATTTAGCACTGACATTTCATGACAAGAAATGCTCTTAGTACTTCTTTTCTTGCTTCAATATGCAGGTCTGTTAAGTGATTTTTCCAATAACCCTTATTTCACATGGTTTGTTCCACTAAGACAGTTCTTTCCACCTGTCTATTTAGTTATCTGTCCTTAAATTTTGCATATTACCATCTCTCTTTCTAGTTCTTCCTGGAGACAAGGGAAGAGTAAAGATCACATTTGTCTGCAGAAACTGATGGGGAAAAATTAGGGGAAATTTGTACAATTGTCTCTCACCAAAACTTCAATTTTCAGGGAAAAAAAAAGAAAGAAAAAATAGATCTATTTGTTACCAAATATTTGTTGAAGGGAAAATGGAAAAGAGTAACGGCCAGAATGGATTTGTTAAGAACAAAACATTATGCCCCACTGGTCGAATTTCCTTCCTATAATGGGTAACAGGCCTCTAATACCTAGAGGAGAAGGAGTCATTTATCTTCATTTTGTTGTGTTCCTGTCCCTGGTTCACATGACACTTTCATAAGCCAGGTAGAGTGTTGATGAAACAAGTGCAGGTTGTGTGCAAGCTCACAGCTGCACTCAGTGAACACATACCCTGTTTCACAACTGGAGTGGAAAGAGAAACTGAGTGAGGTTTTGTTGGCGTCTATCCTGGACCTCCTCCTGCATGCTGGTTTCAGACAACATCCAGAGGCCTGAACACAGAAGGAGCTGACAACATCTTCAGAAGACACTGGAAGAGACCACAAGTAAAACAGGATTAGAATTTGAGATTATTTTACAAATGTTATTCAAGACTTTATAGACAGGAGTGTCATCTGCAGGTCGTACAAAATTACCTCTCAGTTCTGCCTGGCATTTGTGAGGCCCCAGTATTTGATTCCTGCAGAAGGAAGAATGACAAAGATTATCTATTAAAAGAAGGTTGTAAGAGTAAAAGGTCTGAAATAGCTTGCCAAGGGAGGTCCATACCAGCTTCCTACTTGGTCATCTTTAGGGAGAGATTAGACAAATGTTTAAAAAATTACTATGGTAAAAATGTTACTGCCATGGGGTAGACAGATGAACTAGAGGAGCTCTTTATGTCATGGGTCATATTTCTTTTTCTCTTTCCACTATTCTCCTTGGTACTCACATTCTCTCTCCTGGGGAAGAGCAGACTCAAAAAATGCTGTTTGATCACCTATTTTCTAAATACAGTCCAATTTTAGCAGTCATACAAATAAAGTAGTATTTCATGTTTCCAAATTGCCAAATATCTGCCTGGATTTTTAAACTCAGTGGCTAATCCACATTAGATAAAAAATAGGTCACTTGATTGCTGTGGCAGCAGTTTATAAAGGGTTTTCTGTATTAGATGCCAAAGAGGCAGTAAATGCATATAAACAGAATCTTGTGACACAGTACCCACATGTTAGCCACCCACAAACCCCCATCCTTTAAAAGCTATGTTGAACCTCGTGGGTACTTGTGCTGACTTTGCAGTTTTTAACATGATGTCTGGCTTCCTTTTTCACAAAGTATCTGCCAATGAACTTCTAAGGGAGCCTTTGAGCCTTTAGAAGGCAGCATTTTTTTTCTCCCTCTCATTTTATACACTTTGTGATACTAAATAAATCTTCAGAGAAAGTTCTTAGTGAAAGCAGAAAGTCAGAGGCAGAGCTCCCTTTGGTAATTTGCAATGCCTGATTTTTGTTAAACAGAGTCAGATGCTGAAGAAGCAGGTTTCCAGGTTCAGGTTGCCAGGTCAACTGCGTTGCTGTGTTCAGTTTTTCTCTTTATCAACTCATGGCTCAGAGACTGGAGGGGCAAAGATGGTAAAATAAGCAGGGTAAAAGAGAGATCAGCCATGACAGAGGTGAGACTGGCAACCTCTGAATAAATATGGAAACAATCACTGAGGAAAATTAGTACACTGAGCAAGTCCAGGGAAGTTACTGAGACAAGGTGTCAAATAAGTTTGATACCTGAGATTTGATCCAGTGGAAGGAGCTCAGCCACAGAAGGAGCACACCTGAGTAACAAGTCAAACAAAGCCTCTGAATTCTTAAAGGAGTCATAAAATCCTGTAGTGTTTGGAGCATCAGACTACTCTACTCAAGAGAAAAGGGTCTGTTTTCTACTGTATTAAAAAAGTACATAAACCCCACAAAAACTAACAATAGGTTTTCTAAATCTCAATCTATATCAGAATTCTCAAGAACAAGTTATTTTAACATAGTAATTTGCACTACCCATTACTTGCAAAATAATTGAAGGTGTGAACTCAAAATGAAGACTAAGGCACAATTTATGGCTATAAGCCTAATTTTGCACTATAGTCAATCCTAACAAGTAGAATAACTCTGCACTACCAAGTGTGTAAGGCTGCAAAGGGTACCCATGCAGTCTGTGAAACAGCAGGCTCTCTCTGTAAGCATCTAGTGTCTGAGCAAGATGGTCACTTGTGTCTCTAGGAAATGTCTCAGCAGCAGGACTTCCTGCCTTAGGAATAAGTTTCATTCGCAGAACTGTCCATGGGAAACTCCCACTGTCCTGTGTTATGGCATTGGAGAGAAGGTTTTGGTAGTCCTTGGAACAGGAGCACCAGCTCCAGTCCAGGCTGTGTTGCACCAGGCCACATGGCTGATCTGACTTAGTGCTGATGGCAGAACACCTTGGAGCAGGAGGCAGCATTAGCTGATGTCTAGTGGTACATTCCTCCAAGATTCATGTGATTCTATAACTTTTATCCAAAAGAACTGCTTTTGGATCTGCTGTGAACAAACGATACAATGCAGCTTGATTTTTGCTTCAGATATACATGTATTTCCAGCAGTCTCTCAATTATAAAAGTCAATTTCACAGTCAGTAAATGGTTCATTTATTGATTCTCATCTACTAAACTCAAGCAGCTCCACAAACAACAATATACTGGTGATGTATGGAGGGATAAAAGAAATAACTCACATTTGCAGGGAGGAAAAGCACAAAGCTACAAACTGACAGACTCTCTTTGGTACTGGAGCTATAATTTCAAATGTCAGAAACCTTTGACATGCCTCATAGATTACATCTTTGGAGAGCCCTACTTCTGTTTAAAAGCTGAAATTAAAGGACTTTTACTTATTTTGAATTGTAATTTCAGCTAACTCTTTAGGCTGCAATATTTAATCTATTTCTCTGAGGTTTGCATTACTTATGCTGCCAAAGAGCTCTTAGCAGAAGCCAATCTCCATTGAAATTCTGCACCTACACTCAAAACATAAGTAGAAAGGAGAAAGATTTAAAAGTATAATTAATCAAAAGCCCATATCAGGACCTTGACTTCTAAAGGGTAAAAGAATGCTTACAACCAAAAGATGGGTTTGAGCTCTTCTTGTTGCAAAACTGAGCCCCTGGGATTAAGGTCCTGGTGATTCTCCAATAGCAATGCTAAGGACAAGAAACAGATTACTTCTCCTGGCTGGGTTTTTATCTCTGCAGAGGGATTCTGCAGAACAGATAGCTAGGTTATAATCTGCACCATTACCTACCAAACCGTGTCTCATGCTCTAGTTCCTGAAAAAGCCACCATGAACAGCTGGATTTGTGCTAAAGACCCACTTGTTATTACCATTTCTCTCCACTGTAGGAATGCCTTCTGGAGAAAGGGCCCATGCACCCTGCACTGCCTAAATTCTGTGCTGATCAAAGGCACCACAGCTGTCCCAGGGGCAACAGCTTGAAATAGCCTCAAGATTCAACAAAGGTTCAGCTTCAAGAAAGTGACAGTAGCAGGGGGAATTGGGCATATTTACAAACAAAACAAAAGTAACTCATTATGAAAGTCAAAATTAATTGCCATTCATTGCACGTTTTTGTAGCATGGATTTTGTACATTTACTGAAGGCCTTTTCATGTGCATTCTGCTCTTTTAATAGAGAGGTGTGAAAGTGTATCCTCCTTAGAAGATTTAAAGAGGATATGAAGATTTTGATAGTTAAGTATTTGGTAATCAGAAGAGCAGGCCACTAGTTTATTTGCTTTTCTCTAACTGCTCCAGTAAACTCCCTGTGCTTCTTCTCCATATGGTATAGTTTTACTCCCTTATTTCCTCCTCCCTTGCAGAGAAGAGATCTCACAATAAAAAGACGCTGGAATTTTCTGTAGTATACTCTGGATTTCCTTCTATTTGTCTGTTTAAGAAAAACATTTACAGTCACTTAAAAAGCTACCTCTGGAAAAGAATGTTTCAGATAAAACTTAATTAAGCCCAACTTTAATGCTGAATAATTAAAACTACTGTACCTCCAAAGGTCTGGCATGGAGGAATCTATGTTTAGCATAACTTTTGTAATTTCTGGAAGTTAATCATATTGATTTTTTAAAAAGCAGCTACAGATATATTTAGTCCACTCTGATCTGTCTGATGGCCTTAGGGAATCCAGCAAACAGAATAGAAATGTCTTTTTTCACAAATAGCCTATTGAAGTCAGCAGTCTGTTAGGAGCTAGATATTGGTTCTAGATTTCCTGCCCACTGCTCTGAAAGCTTTTCCTCCACATTTCTTCAGAGCTGTCCTACAATGCTCAGAACTCTTTAGCCTCCTGCTCAAGCTGGCTTCATCAACCTTTAACTCTCTCACGTGGGAAAGCCAGGGGCATCCATTCATGGGAGTATGAAGAGATGAAGCAACTGTTGTCAAAGTAGGAAGTCTTCCAGTGATTGCAGTGTGAATACTGGAACATGCTCCAGGAAAAATCCCCAGAAGAATGACTTTCCAAATACAATGAAGGCTGACACTCTCTGTATGTAGTGACTATTGCTGTGGTACTGCTAAATGAGAAAGGAACTGGTGGTAATTGGCTGCCACTTTTCACCTTCAAGCCCTCATAGTGTGCCCATCATACTGTGGTGTGGGTGACTGATAGTCCCCACCATCCTGATGTTATGGAACAGCTTATGTGAAATGGATGGAGTCTCATATTAGGAATCTTAGTACTTCTCTGGAAGTGGGACCAGTTTGGTGGAAAAAAAAACATTTCATAGTGAGTGATTATGCAAGCAAGAGTGAAAATAAAATAGCAATTATTCTTTTTTCAGATAATAAGCCAGAGGTGGAGTCGTATATAACCTGTCTTCCTACATACTGTTTGCTTCTTGGTTCAAGTTTCACATAAGGACTGACAAAACTGATGAAGAATTTCAAAACGAGGATGGGGCAGGAGTTTTGCAACACTCTTGAGCATATTGGGGCAGTTTCTGTAAAGATAAGTGCACGTTTAGAAGCACACAGCTTGTTCAGAGCAGCAACCATCAAGACGTTTCCAGCTGGACCCTGGTACCTCTTTCCAGGGAATTCTATCATAGCTTCATAATTTCAAAGTACAGGAAGCCACTGGAAAAGGTAATTTGATTTGTTTGAATGCAAGGATATGCAGACTAATGGGCCAGTGATTGGAGGGAGAAGGCAGGGCTGCAGATGGGGGGAAAAGGGGTCAGGGACAGCTGGTAGAGAAACAGTGCCCTGGATGGCTGCATGATTTACCAATACTAGCAAGGGAAAGTGTCTGTTGTTCAGACCTGGGAGAGACTCCCTGTCACTCTAGGGGAAGGTTATGTAGTTTCCTCTTGTTTTGTGCCACAGAAAAGGCCATGTAAACCAGGTTATCATCGGCCCCAAGCACCTGATCATATCTACTGGAATAGGGAAGAAATTTTATCATCAAAATTTTCTGCAGGATTGCCTGTTCTGAATAATAGATGCTCTGTTTTGTCCATAACAACACCTTTCTCTCATACCAGCCTGTACAGCTGCTTTTTCTAATATTTCTCTCTCAAGAGCCCCTTGCACTTGAGCTTGCACTTCTGTTTGGTAGCTCTGGCTCTTATGGGTAGTTGTGGTATATTCAGGTAAAGAAAGCAAAAGCAAGGCTTTTAGAAGAGACTCAGGCTACTTTTCCTTTTATCTTAGATATCTTTATATAGATATTTACACTGATGGCAAGTGAGTGGTAAATAGCCTGTAAATATTCCCCTTATGTCAGTGTCCAGTCACGGGTGTAACCAATGGACAAAAGAAAGATGGGAGGCATCAGGGGTAAGAATCTCCACATTCCAGGACATATACGCCAGCATGCCCTTGAACAGCCCTGCTCTCTGGGATCAAGCCCCATTCTTTTCTCTTCTTTTTATTTCCACTGGCTGATAAATTCATCCCAAATCTTAGTGATAGCCTTTCAACAATAGGGGCATCCTGACTGATCACTATAGACCTTTTTTTGAGCTAGCTTGATAAAGGTCATTAATAACATGAGCTGCCACCTCTGAATAAAAGAGAAAAGGTAAAAATGTATGTAATTTAGGTTGCTGATGGAGTCCCATCCTCCCAGCCCACACCATGGTTGTGTGCAAGGAATTTCTCATGCATGCTCATGTGAACAACCAGTATGCAGTCAGGCAGTTTCCAGTAAATAGCTCTAAAGACTTCAGAGCCACTGCCCTACAAAAGTCCATTGTTCATATGCAGGATCTGCCTCCCTACCCATTCATTATAAAAGCACAGATCACAACAGTGGCATGTTTATCTTAGCAGGGTGTTAAGTCTAACCAACTGAGTCACAGACGCTGGTTTAGGCTTAGAAATGGGATTACTGCAGCTATTCTGAAACACCTAAAATGCAGGACAAGGCCTAAATACTACAGTGCTCAGGCAACACTTTTAAGGAAGTAGAATGTTACTGGGTTGAGTTTGAACCAGATAAAAGCATTTTATTATAAGAGAATGAATGGAAGACAACTCTGGTGGAGAAGCAGGGGCTTGTTCACAGGCAGCTGTCAGCCCAGAGAGTCCAACCTCTTTGGCTGTGCTCTGTGGAGAGGCTGGCTGCTCTACAGGGCAGTGTCTTACCTTCAAAATGCTTGAACTTCCCCCAGGCTAGAATTAGTGTCTGTGAACATTCTCATACACAGGTTCATGCATTGAAAACTCCAGCCAAAAGTGATGCAAATCTCAGGAGGTGAGTAACAGCTATAAGAAGTCAAATAATTAAAGGAACTGTTTCTCCAGGTCATCAGCACTTATGAGTGAGTCTGGATTGGCATCACATTATCCTATCCTAAACTGAGTTCTTTCTTTATAAGACAATATTGGTTATTTAGAGAGCTGCATTCAACAGAGCAGACAAGTGTCCTGCAGGGCAAGTCCCCTACATGGCCATAAGGAAAAAAAAGTCAATTTCATTCAAGCCTGTATCTTCTAGGATCTTTTTCCCTTTCTACCTTGACCTGTCTCCCAACCCAGAAGACAAAGTCTTCTCTTCTCCTCTTCCCTAAGTAATAGGGAGTGGACCTTGTGAGAAATTAAGAGTGGTGTTAAAGGAAGAGACACCTACAGCCAGTGAGGCTACGAGTAGTGTAATAACTTGTGAAACGAGAACGCCACCTGCAGTGTTCAGGCCACTCCCTTAAGAATCAAAAAGTCTGCTGGCACTCAGGAGATGAGGCAAGAAGGGAGAAGCAGAGAGACAGAGCCAGGGTGCTGGCTAGGGAACAGCAAAGCAGGAATGAAGGAAGGATGGCATACATCAAGGACATAAAGGAAGATTGAGACAGACAGTTTGGTTCCTCCAGAGAAAGACAGGACATCAGCAGATAGGGTTCAGACAGAAGTGGCATACTCATGTCTATACAGCTATGCATGCAGAGGGAATCCTGGGAGAACACATGAGAGGATGGTATCTGTGGATGCTTTGCATGGTAGGAGAGAAGTATTTGAAAGGGGACATGGGAAATACAGGAAATTTGTAAATGAGACCTGAAATACTGAAGAAGGGTGAGGTCTTCAAACATTCATAGACAAAGAGGAGCTACTTACAATTCTTGAGCCTTTGACACTACAAAAATTGTTTTGCTCCAACTTTGTGGGCAAAATGTGTTCACTGATTGGCAACTCCCTTACAACTTCCTTCCCAGAAGAAATCAGCTTTTCTTGCTTGATCTGTTCAGTTCACTGTTACCTCACTTTCAGATTGTGACCTTCTCTCAAGATGTAACAGGAAATATTTTCCAATGCCCCCATCAGAAATGGCTGGGCTTTGCAAGACACATCATATTTATTCACTCCTGCTTCAAATCCAAAATGAGTAGGGCACAAACACTGGTGAAGGAGGAGGAGAATAAGGAAGTAACATGGCCAGGCTTTCACAGCAAGAGAGGAAATGCTGTGTAGGCAGTCATCCTTTCCACAGATAGATTCAAGGGGAACTGAGTACCACCAAGGAAATAACCAATTAAAAGCCTCCTAAGACAGAAAATCCTATGATGAGTGTCCTGGGTGTTGTGAGGCTTTCTTCTATTATAGTTAAAATTACTGCCTAAACAATAAATTTGACTAGAGTAAATAGGGAAATGATAATTAAGAAGCACAAAAGCCTCCAAAGATTAGCCTCTGGTGCTATAATCTTTTGTGCAAAGACTGCCCTCATTTACCCTGAGAAAATAAACAGGTGAAAACAAATGTAATCATCTGTGGGAGGGAGTAATGAATTTAACCAGCCTCTTCCATCTCCCGTGTTTATGATTGTGCTCTGCAAGTAGTTTTCATTTGGTGGTTGCAGTCTTCTGTGTGAAACCTAATCCCCAAATACAGCCCACAGCTCCTGAGGCTCACTTAATCTTGGGCTGGCAGAAAGAATGAAAGTGTGTCAAGGGTGATACACAGCAGGCCTGCTGGAGCTTTAGCTGCCTGGTACCAAAGGAAAAGATCCTTGGCCTTATCAGATCCCTTTGGTAAAGACTCTGCACATTCCTAAGGAGGGGCTTGGGACCAGTCGGTTGGATAACCCAAAGCTCTGGGCAAGGGATGTGGAGCAGGCTGAATGCCTTTGATCAGTGGAAGGAAGAGAAAAAAAACCCTACACACACAAATTACCACTATGCCCCATATGCTCTCCAATACTATGCTGGTGAGAAGTTGTGATGTATTAAGAGTCAGGAATTCCTCCAGAGCAGAAGTGCTGATCAGATAACCTGTCCAACACTGCATTTTGAAAATAGTGTCTAGTTAATTATGATTTTTAAAGCTTTCTTGACATTACTGCTAATGTCAAGAAAGTGAACTAAAATTTATAGTGCTCTTTGCACTATTCCTGGTTCCTACCTGTGGTAGAGTGGGTGATAATTGTGCTTTTGTTTAGGATAAGCATTCTTCTTACATATTCTCAATATTTTTTTTTCAGTTGTTTTAGACCCGTGACTGCAAATTCCTAGAATTTTGCAGACCTTTTCTAAGGGGTCCAAAACAGAAACAAGCATATTATCACCAGGTGTAAATTTCTTCTGAAATATTGTCACGTGAAAATTGCAAGGATCCATAAACCTGAAAAGATGGGGAAAGTACCACCAGTTTGGTCTAGGCTCCTTGTAAAGGCTTAAAAACACTGCCAAACAAGAGCAGCATTATGATCTCATTCAAGGAGTTTGCATGCTGAGCATAG
Organism: Molothrus aeneus; assembly: GCF_037042795.1. Taxonomy (NCBI): domain Eukaryota; kingdom Metazoa; phylum Chordata; class Aves; order Passeriformes; family Icteridae; genus Molothrus; species Molothrus aeneus. The sequence continues at coordinate 38,454,519 of NC_089648.1, read as the reverse complement.
TAGCCTGTAAAATAAAAAGCCATTCTCTAGACTTGCAACATAGAAGTACCAGTAACAATAGAGAATTAAAAGATTATGTTTTCTGCATTATTTCATTTGAGAAGATTATAAGGCAAAAGAAGAAAATGAAAAGGCACATACTGCAATGTTCTCCAAAACAGAAACTGGCTGTGACCTCTTAAATGTTATAAGTGAATTTATGCATTAAATCTTCCTCCCCTTATCCATGAATGTCCCTGTGGGAAGCAAAATTGTGCCATCTAGTGGGATTTAGACCAAGTCCTAGTTGTGCATTGCCAATGGACACTGTGGACACCCTACAGACCTGTTTACATTTTAGCATGGACGTTTTTGGATTCCCCTTTGCTTCCAAGTTCAAATCCCTCCTCTGCTACAGATGCAGGAAGGGTCCATTCACCCTGCCAGTCTTAGGGCCAGAGAAGGGGAGGGGAACTTGCTTTTTCAGTTATCTGCTCAATCCACCTTTCTTCTTTTTGGCTTCTGCATTGATGAGAAAGATGAGGAAAAATAATTTTCATGAGTACAATTTGGTAAACTTGAGGGACCAAAGCCCCAAGGTTCCCCATGAATGAAGGGTGTCCCAGTTGCCAAGCAGACAGCAGCTTTGGGATTCTGTGCTGCCCAGTCATGGAGCTGGTGTATGCAGAGCGAGCTGTAGCACACTCTCATTTCCTAGCATGCTTTTGTCAATAGTTAAGCAAGAGGCTTGGTATAGATTTCAGCACAGAGTTTAATCTTTGTCCCTTATGGCCTTGTGTATCTTTATGATGGAAAATGATTTCACAGCTTGCAATTTTTTTCTTCTGTGCTGATCATAGTGGAGAGCCATATAATATATTACTTCAATACTCAAATAGGTGCAAGTGTTGCAAGGGACACAACCTTATATACCTCTGTAAAAAAAACATGATAGGTGCCCTTGGGACTGCTGGTCTTTGCATGAGTAACAAGTGAATGAGTAACAACAAGTTTTCAGTATTACTTAAAAGTAAAGTTCACTGGTCAGTCTTCAAATAATTAGCAACTCTCTTCTCTACAAACGCAGAAAAAAGTGACCTTTTCCAACAAGGCATAAGCTGTTTTTCTCCACCTCAAATCATCCCCTGGAATAATTGGATCAGCTTTGCCCACCGGCAGACCTTTTATCTTCTATGAATCAACATGGAAAGGAATCTTAAGAATGTTTTGGTCATTTCTTTTGGATTTTTACTTCTCTTTACTGCTTACTCAGGACTCCAGAGCCTACAGGTAAGAGGGGCATCTCCCATAGGCTATCAGGACAGCTGGTCTGGAAGGGCATCAGGCCAACTGGTAGTGTGAAATACATCAGTCTTTCCATGCTGTCTGTGAGGAAGGCATGCACAGTATTTTTTATAAGGTGGGTTAGAACATTAACTTGCTGCAGGTTACTATTCTTCACCCAGATCTGCAGCATTTACTAAATATTTCATTCTAGTATTTCTCAAATAGCTTGCATACTTGTGTCATGCTACTACTCTAGATCCACAAAATTTGTTTCAATGGAAACAGAAAACAAAATTAACCTGAGATGACTTTTCTCAAAAAAAGATATTGCCAAATGGAAAACAATTCAGTTTCTGGAAATGATTTGTTTTGAATATTTCTAAATTGCTGAGATTTTATAATAATTATTATTGCACAGCAATGTGAAATTATTAAAAATTATGCCCAAACCATTAAATAGTTTAAGCATAAAATAATATAGTAATTTCTAGGCTCATGATATAACATAAGAGTAAAACATATTATTTTTTAATAAAGCAATTGTAGCTTTACTGGCATTAACATCCTAAAACATAGTAGCAGAGATGGGTTACTAGAATGACTTGAATACTCAGGTTACCATTAGAGCTCTCTTGCTCATTCAAAATAAAAGACTGAGGGTTTCTGTTGCTGTCTATGAATGCTTCTGAGTAGATAAACACAAGGAGAAACTTCTCAGCCTAAAAGGCTCTGCTGGTCTAGTGGCTGATAAATGAATAGAAGAAATTGACAAGCAACTTTAGGCAAGATATTAATGTATGACCATGATCACCTGTATTGAATTTTCCAACTGGAGTGGGAATCTCTATGCCTTAAAGGTGGAACTTGATACATAACAGGATGAACTTGTTTGCAATAATGACAGCTTGACCTCATTTCAGGAGGAGGTCTGTCCTTGTTCTGTACATCTCTCTTCTTTCCTTGAACAGCTTTTCTTTGCTGGCATTGTCAGATTCTGAACTCAGGACTGTTCTGCAAAAACAGTCCCAAAACTGGTTGGAGGTATTGTGAGTTGGGGAGACTGATAATGCAGAGGAAGATAAACCCTTGAAGCTGCAAGTCAGTCCCTCCATCAGAAACAGCTGGTGCTGATAACAGCAAGGCTGTGAGTTCAGTGCCCATACAGCCATTTACTTCAGAGTGGGACTTGATGATCCTGTGGGTCCCTTCCAACTCAGAATATTCTGTGAACCTGTGCATCTGTAACTGGAATATTAAAAATTTTCATAATTAATTTCAATATTTCACTACTCAGACCCCCCTCGCCCCAACAATAACAACAACAAAAACCCACAAAAAACCTAAAAAACAAACAAACAAACAAAAACCACAAAAAAAAAACCCAAACCCAAACCAAAACAAGACCAAAACAAAACCAAAAAACCCCAGACAGTAAAAATCATATGATTGTGGAAGCCTGGCTTTTAATTTTTGGAAATTGTAGATGACAAAACCAGGCATGTGATATTTCAAGAATAAGACCTCTGAGATCAGGAAGCCTCTTTGCCTGTTTACAAAACAACTATTCCAATTATCAAATGCCTTGGCCCTGCTCTAACAGAGACTGTCCTCACCTCACTGTCCTGGTACCTGGCTATCTCCAAGCGTGCTGCATGACTGCCACCAAGGTCCTGCATGGCCAGATTGCACAGCCACTGCAGGCTTGGAAAGTGTTCCATGAAGCCACCAACAGCTTCATTCCCCTACAACGCTCTCCAGTGCCACCCCCTCAGCATCCAGTCCCCCTTCCAAAATCATGCTGAAGCATATCACCTATTAATCAAAACAATCAAGAAAACATTGCTAAGCAGCACAGAATTGCAGAATTATTTGGCTGGAAAGGACCTTAAAGATCATCTCATTCCAACCCTCCACCATGGGCAAGGACACCTTCCACTAAACCAGGTTGCTCAAAGCTCCATCCAGTCTGGGCTTGAACATCTCCAAGGATGGAGTATCCACAGATTTTCTGGACAACCTCCTCCAATGCCTCACCACCCTCACAGTAAAGATTTTCTTTCTAATATCTACCATAAATCTCTCTTTTAGTTTAAAACTATTGCCCTTTCTTGGCCTCTGACTATCTGCCCTTGTGAAAAGTCACATCCTCCCTATTTAAGGTCCCCTTTGAGTACTGAAAGGCTGCAGTGAGGTCTTCCTGGAGTCTTCTCTTCTCCTGGCTGAACAATCCCAACTCTCTCAGCCTGTCTAGGAGAGGTGGCCCATCCCTCTGATCATCTTCATGGCCCTCCTCTCCAACAGGTGCATGTCCTTCCTGTGCCAGGGACCCCAAAACTGGATGCAGTGCTTCAGATGCGGACTCACCAGAGCAGAGTAGAGGGGGAGATCACTTCCCTTGCCCTGCTGGTCACACTAATTTTGATGCAGCCCAGGATGCAGCTGGCCTTCTGGGCTGTGAGCACACACTGTTGCTCTTGTCCAGGTTCTCATGCACAGAATTCTCAAGTCCTCCCCTGTAGGGCTACTCTCAATGTGTTCTCCTCCCAGTCTGTACTCATGTCTGGGATTGCCTTGACCCAGGGGTAGCACCTTGAATTTGGACTTCTTGATCCTCATTAGGTTCGCATGGACCCATTTTTCAGGCTTGTCCAGGTCTCCCAAACTGATCTTCTCATTTCAACTTTCAGAGCATCAAGACAAGAGGATAACTATTTTGAGCATAAAACTATAAAACCTGGTTAAATCAGTAAAATCTATTCCTTCTTTGTGAAAATGTATGTGAATCAGTTACTTCCAACTACTAAGGGCCACTGCAAGCCTAGTAGGATATTTGGACCTTGACCTCTGAAAATTTTAGAAATTTTTTTTTAGAAATCTTTCTTAAAGCAAAGAATCTCCCAGTATTGCTATGCCAGCCCTTGTAGTGCAGATCTGAGAATATTCCTGCCCGAGACAACAAATGAAGGCCAAGAAAAGAGGTTATCTTTAATTCAACTTGCTTTCAAAGAGAAACTCAAACAAATAACATTAAATAATCTAAAGAATGACTTACCAAAGCTTTGAATCTGGGCAATCCTCACCTGGTATTGTATCATGTTTTCATAAATGGTCTAACATTTTGAAGAAATTTCCAAGTCCATAATAAGGCTGTTTTGGGGAAATGAGACAGCAATACCCAGCCCCAGATGCTATGTCTCTTTATTTCTGCCCAAAGCCACTCTCTGTACACTGTCTAGTAATATGTACCTGTGGTAAAATTTGTCTCAGTTGCTGTTTTTGTCCCTGCAGAGCAGTCTCAACGCAGAAGAAGGCCTGGGTGTTGCTTCCCTAAGTGTTCTGTATGCTGCACTCACCTTATCATCCATGTTCCTGCCTCCAATCATCATCAAGAAGCTGGGCTGCAAGTGGACCATTGCAGTCTCTATGTGCTGCTATGTCGCCTACTCCTTAGGGAACTTCTATGCTAGCTGGTAGGATTGAAATCCTTTAACCCTCTCTGTTGTGTTCAAACAAAATATGTAAGGGCAAAGTTCTTTCTTCTTTTTCTTCTCCATTCCTACTCTAACTCTGTGTTGCAGAGTAGAAAGTTGGATGCCAAAGGTGCTACTTGGAACAAATTGATATAAATAAATCCAGTTTTAGGTGGACCAGAGAGGTGAAAAGTTGCAAAGAGTCAGAATGAATACATCCATCTACTCACCTGAAGTTGCTTCTCTAACTCATGTTTGTAGCAGAGATTCCCCTTTGGGGGAAAAAAATCAGGAGTTTAATTTAAAAGTCAAAAGACTTTTAGGGTTGTTTTTGAAAAGGTTGAAGGGAGGACTGTCTTCCAGCCAGTAGCTCTGGGAGAAGAGGACTACAAGAGAAGGCTAACTCCTGCCTAGCTCTTTCTAAGGGTGGATGACCAACTTCTGCTCTCCAGTGACAAGGGCTGCAAGTCTGTAGGGGAAAGTTGTCAATATCCATCTTCTGAAGTGCATGTGCAATTTAGTTCTCAGTTTAACATAGTTTAACTTATGAGAAGTTATGGCACATGAGCACAGACCCAGCCAGCCTGGCCTAGGCCTGGTCCCTGCCCAGACCTGCATATGCTTGCACAGCCTAAACTTCACAAGGTTAGCCTTCTCTTGATTCCATGTAACAGATTTATTATATCATAAAAAGGATAAATCTATTTCTTTGATGTCTATTTTTGCTGCTGGATCTTTGGGCAAATGATTATTATGCTAATGGCAACAGCTATGCTAAATAAAGTGTTCTTTGGCAGGTACACACTTATCCCTACCTCTATGATCCTGGGTTTAGGAGGAGCACCACTCTGGTCTGCCAAATGCACTTACCTCACTATTGCTGGTACTTTGTATGCTGAGAAAGCAGGAAAAAGTGCTAGAGACATTATCAACCAATACTTTGGGATCTTCTTTCTGGTGTTTCAGACTTCCGGCGTCTGGGGAAATCTTATCTCATCCTTGATACTTAGCCAATCTTCAAACCAAGGTAAAATGTATTTAAAATTTTGGCACTTCTTTCTATAAACATCAACTAGTTCTAGATAGATGAGAGGTAGGTTCCTGCAGCTGAGCTTTCATAGTCAGTGGAAACAGGCACTTCAGATGAGAGTTAGCCCATCTGAGGATAGATATGTGAAATAGATGAGATAAATTTCTCTCTGAAAGTGACTATTTTCTATCAAAAATCAGCCATAAAGAGAGTTCAGACAAATAGCTAAAAAATAGAACTCTATTGAATTCTGTTTGAATTCTACTCCTGGATTGCAAAGCATAGATAGGCTGCAGGCAGTGACAGTACTTCACATCTGACTTCTGTTAAAAGTGGTTTAAAACAAAAGGCAAAATACTGGACCAACCTTTTTGCAAAGCTTGTAGTATTGGGTTAATTTGCTGTTATGCATTCAAAATTAGTCAGACTGGTTGCTGGGCTTGCTGAAAATGAGTGCTGTACAGAGCTGTCAAGAAGAAATAGCAGTAGCTGTTGGCAGGAGCCTGTGTGCCAGGGCTCCTCTGCTGTATTTCAGGCTCAGACAGCAGATGCCAATGTAGCTTGAAGAAATCACTCAGCAGCAGTGCCCTCATTTCCCATGCATATAATTGGTGTCAATTTTAAAAGGGTAGTTGTGAAGATAAATTAATATTTGGATGCCACCTTACAGATTCAAAATGCTGTGGTGTCTTATCATTGCAGTCTCCTGCATATTCCACATCCTGTCAAAATCAAAACAGGGTTGTTCTCCAGACATGGAGAGAACTTTCCATATACACTGCTACTATGAGTAGCAAGAAGTTACCTCTTTCCTGTCTCAGTTAAGCAGTATGTCCTCTGAAGAGTTCTGAAATAGCTACTAGGTTAAAGCTAAATGTCAGGAAGCTGGCATCAGGTTTTAATCTTTGAATCCTTGGATTTATGGCAAAGTAGTTGTCACAAGGTGTGATACTTACCTAGAATCATCCTTCCTTTAAACCTCAGTAACTGTAGGTGAAGCACCATTAAAGCAGAATGCTGGCAGACCTTTTCAAGTGCAGTGGAGCCCTGCTGACCTGATCCCAGAGCCACACAATATCTCTGGAGGGAATGTCTGTTCTGATTTCACTTGCAGGGTAGAGGCAGTGGTGCAGCTGTGGGGTCTGTACAGACTCCAACCATTTGACTCTCCTCTGGTTTTTTGGTCTTGTAAATCCCTTCCTAGTTTTACTTTTGAGGATGTTCCTCCAAATTTAAAAGATGCTTATTTTTTTATCTATTGCATGGAATCTCAGAAAAATCTGTGTTCCTGTGAGCAGCTCTCAAAGCCAAAGGCTTTGCACATCTTCACGGCAGTGATGAGCAGTTATAACATAAGTTTCTCTACTGTGCCTTCTCAGTGGTACACAGCTTTAATCTAGAGGGAACTTCTTTGCTGGGGCAAGGGGGTAAGAAGCTCATGCAATTCTTTTTCTCTCCTCTGTGGCTTGTGCAAAGGCACCCATTCATATTTTCATGTACTTAAAATGTGCTGTTTCGCTGAGCAGTAGGAAAGATATAGTATGTATTTGGAGAATAAAAATGGATAAAATTCAGACATGTACCTACTGTAGACACATTGCCTGCATCACTGCATCCAGGCACAGCAAGGCAAAGTTACACCATATGGTAATACCAAAACCAAAGACAGTAATCAGTGTAGATTTCAAGAGTCATCCTTCCTCACTCACGAATATTACAGTTTTAATTCAAAAGAAACAGTGCAAACCCTGCCTTGCACTTGCATATGACTAATTACATGTGCAGCTTCATCTTCAGATGATGCAGGAACAGATAAAAAACTTCTTTTACACATTTCCACACTTCATTCATGTGACTCACCTTTTGCATGTGGCAATTTGCTGAAGGTCTGTTTGTCTGTTTTTTGCTGAAGGTCTGTAGTAGTAGTAGACTATAGTAGGTAATGATTTTCTTTACATTACTACATTTTATTTTATGTTGAACCTAAAGTTGTTTATGAAGCTGGTCAGACAGCTGATTCACATCACAGCAACTTTGATGGGAAGCAATGAGGAAAAACACACTAAAAGTAGTTACACAATAAGCTTAATTGAAAAATTATGGATCAGCTCTTCCTTAAGGAATCAGCCAAGGTACAGCTGTATTGCCCTTTATAGTGCTTGGACCACAGACAAATTCTGCAGTGAAAGCACTAAAATTATTGTGTGGGCTTTGGATCTTCCTCCTCCAGGAGACAGTTTATTCAGGCTTACACTTTGGGTTAGCCTTCATTCTTTACTAAGAGGGTACTGGAGGAAGTGGGCACAGTGTGCTTGTGACAGTGTGAGTACATGTGTGTTTGTGGCTCTGACATATGCCCTGCACAAAAGTGATAGGACTGCACAAAGCAAAGGTCTTACTGCAAACCCTGCTGAACTGTTAGTTTCAAGTGTGTTCTTAGAAAGTCATAAAGGCAGTAGTAAAACAATAAAGTCAGGAAAAGTAGGCTGCTTGGAAGACTGCAATACTGTGTAATAATAATTTGAATTTATATTAAAAAAATGTTTTGAGGTGGTTTCTGTTCCTTTAACATATACAGAAATTATCTGGAGAGGAAAATGCAGGGTGGCTGTAAGAACTGAAGTCCATCAGTCCTTTGCTGGTGTAAACTTAGAGACCTATCTCATGAAGTATTATGAATAAGATGTAAAAATATATACTCAAACTTTGAATACTGCAAATTGAGCTTGGATTCAAATTTCAGCTCTAACTTTAGTCCCTGTCCTCATGTAACCATTAATTCAGTGTTCAGTGTCTCCTTTGTTTCTCTTAAACCAAAATTTGTGTGTGTTAAATGGGGATTCTGAAGTTAAATATCTCTACTCAGGAAAGACTTGAAACCAGGACCAATCACTAAGCACTGGATTCCTTACATTCTCATATCCTGACACATAGTGTGGACTTAGCTGATCTCTTCACTGACCTGCCTTTCATTTGGTTCTTAATTAGGGGAGATCTCAGAAGAAGACCTGGAATGCTGTGGAGCGTATGACTGCCTGACTGATACCACTAACAGCACTGGGTCAGAAAGACCCTCCGACTCCTTAATCTACACACTGTTAGGGGTCTATAGTGGTGAGTGATCCACACAATCTTTAATCACTATCACTGGTGGAAAGCCTAGTACTAGTGGAATCTAGTATGGCTTTACAAATGAAGATTCTGACTTTCTCCTTCAATCCAATTTGCTAAAGGAAAATGAGATATGTGAGACCTATAAACAATTCCTTCCTAAATAGTTCTAATGCTTTATGCCAGAGCTGTATCATTTTTATCTAAAGGAGAAAGATATTCTCTACATTTTTCACCTGGAATAAAGCTGAAGTCCAGTGTGGTAACTCAGATTCAACCAGGCAAATTGGCATATCTCCCATTTAGTAACTACAGCTGCTATAGACCTTCCTTGCACAAGACTAGAAAAGAATTAAATACAGGGAAGCTGATGCCATTAAAAGAGAAAATAGATGTGCAAGGATTAACTGAGTGAGGAAAAGTTCCAAAAAGTATCCCACTCAAAAGAAGTTATTCTCTGGATAAAGGAAAGTATCTGGTAAGGCAATGTGCACCTTAGCTCTGTCAAAATATTTTTAGTCTCTGAACGTAGAGGTAGTCTCTGTGCTGAGACAAAAACATAGAATTTGCCATACACTCCAATAGAGTGTATGTGATCCAGGCAGGGCCAGGTCTCAGTGCACAAGGGCATTGCAGAAAACTCTTCCTCTGTCCCCATCCTCCATTCCTAATTGGTGAGAAAGTGTAAAAGATATGCCCCCACTCTTCTCCCAGAATATACTGGAGCTGATGACTTTCTGCTCAAGGCATGTTTGTCTGTAAAGTTTAAATTTAAATTTGATGACTAACATATACAGCACTTCCTTAGGCTTTGTGCATGCAAAGTGAATGCAACCCTGCTTCCTCCTGACCCTGCGTCACTGGGGTTTCGTTTTTCTTTGAAGCTCTTAATAAAAGAGATGTCTTTTCTTACCTCAAGGGAGAGTAACTGGCTAAATATTTCATTCACAGACATTTTTAAAATGTGTCCTCTATTTGATGGCTGAATGCTTGTTTTACCCAGCTTGGGGGGAGACAATAATGGATAACTCTTCTGCTGTTTTACTTTCTCAAGGTCTGTGAATGTTTCTAGTTATGGTCATACCAACCACTGTTAAGCCATGCCATTATCTCCTACAATTGTTCTTGATTCATTTAACATATTTGTTATATATATTTTTCCTGAAAATGTGGATGTCCTGCTCTCATCCATATAAGTCCAGCAAATAGTCCATAAATACTAATAAACACTGGCAGAACCACTAATGACTTGAATCACAAAGGATTTACAGCTCAGCCAGAGTGGGGAACCAGTACACTAGAGAAATTCTAGGAGACATGGATGAAAAATAATAAGCAATAAAAAAATGAGGCAATTTATTGTAAATCCGCTGATGTATTTGGATATTAAAAGTTCACAGTAGAGACAATATCCATAAACATATTATAGGAGCACATTAAATAAGCAAAGTGGGTGGAAAGAGGTGTCCAGTTCTCATCTTACTCTGAACTGTAGCTCTTTCCATGGATGGAATTCTAGTCAGCATAAGTGAGGAAACATTATCATGCCCTGCATCCTTAATGAAGCAATCAGTTGTGAATCTGTGGTTGTCTCATGTGTATTATGAGGCATGGTTGCCTTCTCGATAACATGAAAAAAATTGTTTTGATTCACTACACAAGCAATAAATCTAGACTGATACAGGCATGATCATTTTCTGATTAACTACTCCATATATTCTTTTATATGCTGCTTCTGCTTGGAAATTATAGGTTTGAAGCTGTAACTTCCATCTTTTCAAGTTAACTAGAGCTGTTCGCTATCACCTTCAAAACAGCATATATTCCATACTCAAAGCATGGTTCTGAGCCAAAAAAAAAAAAAAAAAAAAAGGCACAACATATACTGGGTTTCAAGAGAGCATTTATTATTCTTTCCATGTATTTGAAAGAAGAGCCCTGCTAGCCATGAAAACCTTGGCACTGGAAGTGAGCACTCCTCTCTCTTGTTGATTTAAAGCCTTCTGATAGCTCCTGAGGGAGGGAGCTGTTTCTGGCCAGCTCCCATGGCCGTGGCCCTGGCCGCCCTGGCAGGGTGAGCCGTCACCCTCTGCGGCCGTGCACCGGCGGCTGTCACAACAGCCCAGCCACAGCTGAGCTGAGGGGATTTGCCAGTGCACAGCTGTATGCAGAAGATGTGAATGTAGATCAGGCCTTCTTGTTTATACAGAAATGGCCTTTACACTGAAGCGGAATCTGAGGCAGCTGCCAAAATACCCCACAGAGAGCTAAGCACCAAGTCAGAGCAGTAACAGCAGCAAGCAACTTCCCATCATTCTTTCAGCATTCCTCAGTTTTTCATGAACTTTTTGTTTTGCTTTTTTTTGCAGCTAGTGGTGTGCTAGCCGTGTTGCTGGTTATTATATTTCTGGACCAGATCAAATCTGACCAAGCAGAGACTGAGAAAGAAAAAACACCCTTTTGGTCTACGTTCCTAGCAACTTTACGGCATCTTAAAGATAAAAGACAGTGTCTTCTAATCCCTCTGACAATGTACAGTGGGTTTGAACAGGCATTTCTTAGTGGTGACTTCTCAAAGGTATGCATGTAAATGAAAATATATTTCTGTCTCATTTTTTTGTGCTGTTGCATCTTATTATTACATCTGATCAATATTTACTTGTCAAATGAAGATGTTTTTAATGATGATTTGTGGATTATAAAATTACTGCTTGCTTCTACATTAATGACCTCTGAGTGACATCTTCAAACATCAGTAAATATGTCCCTTGGAACAGCCTCAAAAATAATGCAGTAGAGAGCTTAACTCACCAGTGGAGGCCGCAGCAGAGAGCTACAGGTCCAAACTCTTCATCTTGTGGTAAATAACAAACTGGGAGAAAAGCCAGAAGCCAGCAAAGCTTTCATATCTTCCTTCCTCTTCTGGTTTCCCTAGAGCCTGTATAAATGCAAGTCAGCACACATTCCACATATTTTATTTTGACAACCTTTACAGTAAGAGGGCAAGTCCTCAGCATGGCTGGCTGAAAGCCCTCACCACTCACTCCTGCAGCAGGTCCAGAGCCTGACAGATTGAAGGGATTCAAACCACCTCTGATCCTCCAGTTTCTCAACAAACCTAGACATGCAGCAGGTGTGTTCTCCTGGCATTTGTTGAGAAAGCCTCAAAAGAAAGAGGACAACCTTCCTGAGCTGCTTCTTTCATGCTTAAGGCTTTCAAACCTTGTAAATAAATCAGATGGAACGGTGCACTTGTTGCTGTGCTGGAACAGACTGAAAGGGGCACTCCATAGCAACCTCCACTGGTTATATGCTCTTATAGAAGAGGCTCTCTTATTTTTTGGGAGCTGCTCTGTCATGACCATAGTGTCAATCATCAATTTTCATCTCTTGGGCTACCATGGGAAGGGCAGAAAATTCTTAGTGCTACTTCCAGGACTTTTATTTGTACAATTAAATTTGTATTTGTACAGGAAGCAGTGCTCAGATTTGTTCTGCTTGTTATTCCCCTGTTTGCATGGCATCAGTCTGATTGGGAACTGGGATAGCAAAGTTGCCCCTGAAGGCCAGCTATGTCAATGCAGCAGAGACTTGTCAGCAAACTCTCTAGCAGTGCTCCTTTTATCTCATCCATGCTGGCTATTTACCAAACACTCAGGCTAAGATACCTGAACTTTAGCCGTTTATTTTTATCAAAGAAAATGTGACACCACTATCCCTTCTCTTCCAGAGTTTTGTGACCTGTGCCCTGGGGATACAGTATGTTGGCTATATGATGATCTGCTTTGCAGGTATAAATTCCCTCTGCTCTCTGCTCTTTGGAAAGATCTCCCAGTTCACAGGTAGAAAACTTCTATTTGCATTAGGTATGTAAACATTTCTTGAATGACTGATCACCACATGTAATCAAATCCTCTACTCCCTCTTTTGCATGTACAAAGGGATAGCTTGCTGTCAGCTATCAATTAAAGCCAAAGTCAGTCTAGAGGCAGGCTTCACAAACTTCACTCATGAGAAGAGAGGCAGCTCAGCTCACAGTTAAGCATTGTATTGCTGTCTTTGCCTTACATCACTTTGCTGGTGATGTAAGTTCAGCCTGCTTTGGAGGGCTCTATCTGGGCAGAAAGTGTCCTATAGCTTTGATGCAGCCAATGACAAATGATCTTACCATGCAGATGTTGAGACTTGCACTATCATAAGTAGGATTTCTCCACTGGGCTGAAACCTCCTCACCCTTATGGAGTGAAAGCAAGTCACTGTTGACCTGAGTCTCAGGAAATTACAAACTTGGAAATTTCAGTGAAATTTCAGGAAGCTTTTTAAAAGTTGGCCTGTTGTCCTTTTTAGTACTTGTTCTATAGGGAGAAAAGTAGAAGAAAGCCATGTATCAGGCTAGAATAACTTAAGGGCTTGTGTATGGGACAGTAATTTTCATGTTGCCTTGAGAAAAGATTTGCATATTTAAGAACATCTCCCCCTCCAGAGAACATTGTTCTAATGAGTAATGGAGGCGTTAAAAAAATACCAAGAAATATATCTTTTGTGGCTCTGTATGCATTATGCATACGGAAGTGGACTAATACCCTTTTTCCACTATGCAATAATTTGTATTATTAGTAACATCACTGATAGATCAATATGCATCAAGACATTCTAGCCATTTTGTCCACAGGAAATTTTAAACCTGGACAAGGAAGAAGAAATTTAGAGCACTTTCTGTTATGGTCACTAGCTCAAAGATTCTTCTGTCTGTTCTAGGTGCGTGTCTCAGTCTATAAAACTCAGATATAAAAAAACCCCAAAAAATCAAAAACCAAAACCACTATATAGTAGCAATAAACAATTAAATCTCCCCCAGAACTGTAGTGGTAGAAATGGAACACCTCTGAACCTCTCAATTCTGTTTAGTGGTCATTTTACTCAACCTGTGAATGTGCACCTGTGGGGGAAAAAAATCTGTGACTCATTTACAAACCACTTTTCAAAATAAAGACCCAAAGCCACCTTCTAGAAGTCCTTAATTGTCCCCTCTGTCCCCCTTCTACTCTCCTTGTCTTAAATGAGGTTTTCTAAATGAAAACTTCATTTAAGACACGGAGAGCAGAAGGGTGTTTGCTCCGCCTTCCCACACGCCTCACATGGTGACTGCAAGCCTTTCAGAAGCTCCTTCTCCTACTCAGTGGTTCGTGTCCTTTGGGCTGCAACCATACCAGCACTGAGCATCTCTCAGCTCAGGACCCTGCTCAGAATTATGAATTAGACACTGTCAAAGGCCTGCATTGTCTTGTGTTTCATGTGATATCAGCTCAGTCAGCACAAAGCTCAATGAACCAGAAAGATTTTAAGATTGCCTTGTGCTTTGGTGAGGGTGGAATAAAAAAGTGTTATCTACCACAATCTGTCCTGATTAAAATTGCATCTATATTTCTCTTCTTTATTTCCTTCTAAATCAACAGCTGCAGTTCTGAACACAAGCTGTATAATAACAGTACTGCTCTGGAAACCTGATCCCAAGCAGCTTGCTGTGTTTTTTGTAATCCCTGGTCTTTGGGGTGTATCTGATGCTGTTTGGCAAACACAAACTAATGGTAAGTCCTGGTGGCAATGAAATGTATTCTCTCAAGATATAAAAGTCTGCATGTTTGAATCTATGAAAAAATGCTGCATAACAATGATAATGCTTTCAGAGAGCAGCTAAAAAAGTGTTGACTCATTGGAAAGCAGAAGAAATAGAAAAAGTTGGGAGTAAGAATGCAAATACTCATTGAGCCAATTTTTCCAAGATGAAGAGAGAAGAATACTGCAGAGGATGGTAATGGATATTCAGAATAAATATTCTGGAGGAGTACAAGTATTTCAAAGTAATTTAGAAACTAAGAAGAACTATACATTTAGTCTGTCTTTCGCAATAAAGGAGAGCACTCTGGATAAAAATTAACTCAAAGCTCAGCAACAAAAGAAGCAGAAAATTGTCTGTTAGGAGATATTGGAAAAAATGTAGGAGAAAACCACAGAAAGCAATATTATGTAGCCAAGTAACTTCATACAGCTCTGATTTACTTCATTTCAAAACTCATAATCCAGTGTGATAACGCATAAGTAGGCAATAAAAAGGAGCAAGGTCATGGGGCACTTTTCCTTGAAGGAAGACTAAAAAGCTAGAAATCTTTAGCCTGGACAAGAGGTAAGTATGGAAAGCAGTCAGTAAGGTAATTAATTTTATGGAGAAGGTGACTTGACATTAATGATATCTCCTAAAAGCAGGACTAGTGGCACTAGATAAAGCTATCAGGCAGAAGCCTGTATAGAAATCAAAATGAATATTATTTCTCACGCAATGCAAAAACAAAGTATGGAATTCATTGCCAAAACTTTAAGCTGGAATTATATCACATTGTTACAAAATCACTTCAGGGGAAAGTGCTCCTCTGGACACACATGAGGTTATGTGTCTTGGCCTTCCTTCCTCTGATCCCTTTGGTTGTTTTAGGGCCTTAGAAGATTTCACCCACTAGATAAAGTGGCATGTTCCTACTAGACAGCCAGATGGAAAACATGGCAGTCCATTGCCTGGCACTGGTAGTGATCTCCTTTCAAACACATGTCCCTGCCTCTAGCACACAGGGGCCAGCATCCTTCTCTGCCCCTCCAGCAGCTCCAGCTCATATCCCCTAGAGGAGAGCTAGTACACACATCAAGGGACACCGTCTCACTATCTCACATCCTTACCAGAGGCTTGTGCCTTAGATAAAAATTTTAAACCAGTGCTCTTAGTAATACTTAGAGCCATGGAAGGAGAACATCAGTGGGGATTTGCTCTCTCTTAAGCAAAGCTGTTCATTCATTTCCTGCTTCTTCAGCCACAGTCATTTTGACTGCTCTGTGAGTTTTTTCCTAACACTTTTGAGAACTCATCTTAGTCTTCCACTGGGATAAAGGACCTGTCCTTTGTCCTGCTTCCATCTTATCCAGAAAGCCTTGTCCTTGGATATTGTGCTTCTTTCAGAATCACAGTGGGGTTAGGGATGGAAAGGACCTCTGGACTTCATCTGCCTTGCTCAAGCAGGGCCATCTGGGCACAGCCACTCTCTCAGGACCATGCCCAGGGACCCTTTGATATTTTCTAGAGAAGGACACTCCACATCCTCTCTGGGAAACCTGTGGCAGTGCTCAGTCACCCTCATAGTAAAAAAAATTCCTGATGTTCAGAGGAAACCACATGTATTTCAATTTATGCCCATCTCCTCTTGCCCACTTTTCTTGGACACCACTGAAAAGAGCTGGGCTTTGTACCCCCTCTTCTAGCATTTACATACATTTGAAATGTCCTTGAGGAGCATGCTTCCTCAGTAAGGTCCCTGCATGACTGACAAAAAAGCAGCTGATGCCCACATTAGGGAAGAAAGAGGTAAGTACAGAGGACTTGAGTATTAGAGAAGGTGGCTGAAAAGTGACTGTAGAATCCAAACCCCCAAATGAGGCAAAAACAATGGACAATGCTTCATGCTTACTTGATGCTGAGTGAGCTCTGCAGCTATGTGACTGGATTAATCTCTATTTACAGCACTGTTTCAGGTCATCTCCATTCCCAGATTCCTGCGAGATACTTGTGAAAATTTCACATTTGTGTGAAAACTTTCACATTTGGAAAACACCCAAATGTTCTTTTTGTCTTGCGTAGTGATTTTTTTTTTGGTCTGTACCTTACTCAGCTGTTTCACAGCTCCCATTTATAAAATTACACAAAGTTCACTTTGTCACATTGTCACAATGAAACATCAAGTGATGACATGAAAGTGATGAATAGAGAGGTGCAGCGACACTACCCCACAATGCTGCATCCCAGAATAGGATCTTCAGTTTTACATACCCACATAGGACTGAATGTCTTCTCGCCTTCAAAAGTTTTATAGAGATATGCCTCACATAAGAAATTCCCAGCACCAAAGACTATGAGGTGAGATAAGACCTCCAAAATAACATTGGGTTACAAGGTCTGTGGTCCTTCCTTTGCTGAAGTCCCATGAGTGCTGCTTGGGCGCCAGTAGATGAACCAGTGAATACATAAATGGCACAGTGCCACGTACTTCAGGCATTCTTTGGTTTGCTTTGTGCTCCTGTGGATATTTGATACTCGAGTACCCCCTAGAGGAGATGTAGGCTCACAGTGGATGAGTCACTTCATCTTAGAAAGTTTTCCTGACATGTTTTTGTTTGTGTGGGGGGGCTCTCACTTATTTCCAATGAAAGCAACTTCATTTCAGAGCATGTAGTGCTCTTTCTTACCTAACTTGAGCACAGATGCTGATATTGCCCACTGACAAAAATTGTACCTGGGACATAACAATTGTGTAGCATGGAACTATCAGGTGGACTACAGTAAAACCAAGTTCTTTCCAGGCTGATTTGTGTCTTTAGAAAGAATATTAGTCTAAAGAGTTTATAAACCCGGACTCAAATAATTTCTAGCAGTCCTGTTATATACTCATGCCTACTAGTACCAGGGGAATGAGTAGGAGAACAGGCAGTGGCAAAAACCCAGGAAAATTTCCATGGAAGTGAAATCTGAAAATTCAGAACTAGCAGTCTCTTCACTCACTCAGCCCAGCAGGTCCTGCTGAAGATCATCCAGGCAATTTGCTTCAAAATAGCAAACATGTACCAGCTGAAAACCAGAGAACCTTTTGACATAGAACTGCCATGGCATTAGAAACCTTCCTAATATCTTTCTAGAAGATAACACTGGGCATATCAGGAAATTAATACGAACAATTTGTACTTTTTTTATTTATTAGGCAAAACTATGAAGGGTTATAATATCTACACTCCACTCAACCAGTTTAATGAACTAAGTGCATCTTGTGATGCACTTGTCCAGATTTTCCATCATGCCTAAATTGAAACAATTCAGTAAATGTCATCTTGCAGTCATCAGGACACATAAGCTTTTCATACAGATGAAGTCTCCCCCTACTTAACAAAACTGAAGGGGTAGCCAAATCTACTCAGATTTTTCAAAGAACTTTGCATTCCTCTTTGCCTTTTGGCTGAATGGACATATTTCAAACAGATGTGTTGTTAGACAAGTGGGTGAAAAGAGTCAAAGTTCATTATATTCTTCTTCCCTCTGCACACACCATGTCTGAATGAGAGTAAATGTCCTGTTCTTTGTCACTGCTGATGCTAGCTCAGCAGCCAGAGGAAAGCAAACTCTCTGCCCTTCCCTGTGTGCTTCACTAGTCAGACCTGGAGGCTGGAATCCCTCCCTGGATCCCAGTGGTGGGTGTGCAACTGACTGAGCTCATTGGGACCTTCCCAACTGCATTAGGACGATCACTTGAACTGAGTCTCAATATCAAGTAAGTTTTCCAGTTGCTGCATCGAAGTTCTGTATGCATCAAGGATATTCTATTCTATCAAGGATTCTGTATGCATCAAGGATTTCTATTCTATTCTATTCTAAGGCTAACCCATCCATGAGATGAAAATTTGAAAAACTGGTTGATTAAGAGAGACATGTCTTACTTGCACACTTAATCTGGGCCTATGTTGTGAAAGCTTGTAGGGATTTGGTATGAGCTTATCAATAGTTATACATAGAGACTCTACAATGTCAATGTCTGCTTTTTCTCCTTACTTACTTGTTCATCAGTGCAAAACCCTTGATTTTTGTAGCTAATAATTTGAAAAAAGAAGTCATGCCATCTTCATTAGCTCACATCCTTTCTTCCTTATTCACATTTCTGTTCCCCTTTTCTTCCATGTTCTCTATTTTGTTGTGTTTGTTTTGCTAGTTCATTTGTTACAATTCACAGAAGCACAACAACTTTTTAAGACAAGGCTTGTATTTTCCTTTCTCTGACATTTATGAGGGAGTGTCTGTCTTCCCCATTGTGCTCTATTTATTCCCTTTGCAGAAAATATGTGGTTGCAGATTTAATCTTCACAAGACATGTTTTTCCTTCCTTTCTTCCTTCCTTCCAGCACTTTATGGCATTTTATTTGAGAAAAACAAGGAGGCTGCCTTTGCAAATTACCGTCTCTGGGAATCAGTTGGATTTGTCATCGCCTTTGCTTACAGCACCAAACTGCAAGTCTACATCAAAGCCTACATTGTACTGTCTGTGCTTGTGCTGTCCATGCTGACCTACGGAGCGGTGGAATACCTCGAGGCTAAGAGCTCCCCTGGGACACCTGCTGCTACAAAGAAGGAAAATGGGGGGCCCCACTCCCAGGAAACACACATGCAATCCAGCAGGGATTGGATTGAGTGATAGAGGCAAAGCAAACTGGCCAGCTCCTTACACGCATGTCTCCAAGGGTGCTCCAGTGTGTACTGTATCCAGAAAGAGAGTAAAGGAACAGAATTTCAAGGCCATTATAATGCAAATGTCTCAAGAGTAAAAACATCCTTTGACATCTCACCTTTATAAGGGAAGATTTATCTGACTTTACCCTTTCACACAGATGACCAACTAATTAATAAAGTCTTAAGAAATGTAAGCAAGATTCCTAAAGTCCTCACCTTTTTGTTTCTTTAGATAAGGTCTGGTGTATCTTTACAGTCAAACCACATGCAGAATGAAAGAGGCAACTGGGGTTGCTCAGTTGATTGCAATTAATACACATCATTTCATGGAACCATTAATTATAAAGATTTATGTTGCATTCTTTAACATCTGCTGTAAATTGCATCAGCCTATAGACTGGCTATATCTGCACACCACAGAATCAGCCAACCACTGAGTCCACACACCTGTCTCAGGTCAGCAGACAGCTGTGAGTCTGCCCATGTCATCCCTCTATCTCAGCACTCTTTGTCTTTTGATTTTCCTGTCTCAAAATTTTCTGTCACCACTTACAGCAGCTTCATCCTAAAAGAGATGCATTCTACAAGACAAAATACTTCAGTGGTTATGACCTTGCCCCGCTTTCCCATCCAGGGCCAGAGCTGTTTTCAAGATGAGCAGCCAGGCCATGGTGAGCATAAGAGTGCAAGTGACAGTGCAAGTCACAGAGAAATAGGGAGAAAAGGAGGATGGGCTTACACTGTAACCTACAGAGATCCACATGTATCCTGTAGTGGATCATCTCATTTCAACTTCTCTTTAGTTTTACCCATATTGTTTCTAGATATGGATTTTTGTGGTTTTACTGCAAAGAGAAGAGTCTTACAGTACAGTTACTGTGCAGTGTCCCTGCATCTTAATGAGAGAGCAATGTACAGACCTCACGTTCATTACTGGTAATGACACATTCAGATTCTCTGTGTGAGGCAGACAGCACCAAAGGAAGTGCAGACAAATGCTCTTCATGTCCAAGACTAGTGCTGCCTCTGGAAATAAACCACATGTAGCTAGCTAAGTTGTTGCCTGCCATGGAGATAACATTTGAAACTACTTCCTCTCAGCTACTAACCACAGCAGTAGGATGAGGCACCACACAGTGTGACAACAATAACACAATTTGTGTGACAAAAATCCCCAAATTGTTACGTCTTTTAAACAGCAACATACTTCATGCTACTTTACTGTCTTTCTTATATTTCTTGTTCCCAACCATCTGGACTCCCCTTCAGACTTCACGTGTTGATTCATAGCTTTTCACATGATGAGCTTTTTTCCAGGTCTCATACAATAAAGTAAAATTTATTATGTCCTGCAGAAGAGAAGGTGACAGGTGGGCTCCCTCACGTCTGCAGCTTTCTCTTGCACCTTTGCTCTGTCAGCTCAAAGTCATGCTGTTGATCTCTCTGTTGGAAATACAAATGGTAAAACTATTGTGGCTAAAGAATCCTGACAGCCTCCTATCTGCCCAGCATGCACAGATGGATATTCTAGGCTGCTGCTGATTTTCACCCCACACTGCTTCCCTCTCAAAAGAAACACAGCATCGGGTTTCGATGCATCTCTGAATCCTCCTCTGATTGTCTTTTACAAAGTGATGTTCAATGGCAAGCGAAGCAATGAGGACTTCTGAGGTCAACATCGTGATGGAAAACTCATCTGTGTGAATGTAATAACTTTTTATTTGTGACAACCCAACGCAGAAGTCAGAATCCTGCTACATGAGATCATCTACACCCTCAGAACAAAAAGATGACCCCACCTAGACACTATACAGCTTTTTTATTTTAATATAGTTTCTCTTCTGTACTGAATCTGGCTGGGATGGAGTTAATTTTCTTTGTAGCAGCCCATATGGTGCTGTGTTTCAGATTTTTATAACTAAAACAGTGTTGATAACACACTAGTGTTTTGGCTATTGCTGAGTAATATTTACTGAACATCCAGGTTTTCTCTTTTTCTCCCCTCTTCCCCCTCAGTGAGTAGGTTGCAGATGCCCAATAAGTTGGGAGGTGGAAAAACCAGGACAGCTGAGACAGAGTGATGAAAGGGGGTATCTCATGCCACATAAGCCATGCTCAGCAATAAAATTTTGGGGCAGAGAAGCAGAAAAAAGGTATTCTGACCTTGTTGAGGACCTCAGTGTCACTGACATTGAATCAGCACAGGAGACAGGACATTGTGACATGTGGTTTAAGGAGTTGGTTTTCACTCTGGATTTTTTTACAGGACTTTATGTAGTCATTTCCTGAATGACAGCTCTTCCATTGCACAGGGACCATGAGGAAAAACTCTGTTACCTTGGGAATGAAAGCCACAGCTACAGGCAGCAATGCAATGAACATGTTCTGCCTGGAACAGGATGAATATAAAGGTGCCTATCAGTCTTGGACATGACTTAAATGAAAATTGTCACTTATATTGTTATGCATGGCCAATACACAGTTATAGAACTGATATGGTTTTGCTTATTGTAAAGGCTGTAGGGATTTTGCTGCATAGTAGAGATAAAAATATTTAGGCAGAAATTCAGCTAGCAACATATATTCATTGAAATGCAAGAAAATAAATGATAGTTGAGGTTGCTGTGACATGAGACATCTACTCTCTCATGGCCAAGAAAGACTCCACAAACCCTGCTTCAGTCTAGCAGGCAGCAAATAGCACAGGTCAGTCTGTGCTGAAGCCTCAACCAGCAGCAGGGTGCAGGCAGACTCACCCTGCTTCACCACATGTTCCACTGCCAGACAAGCTCTTCCCTCACCCTCAACAACCGTGTTAATTTTGCAGTGAAACAATAACTTTTATCAGTCTGACTCTGAGGGTGTGAGGTTAACAGGAGCAGGTGTAGCCTCAAAGGATGGTAGCTTTGGGGTTTGAAGGGGAAGCGAGATGAGTCCTTCCCCAGTCATGTGCCTGAAACCCTCCAGAGCTCTGAGTCAGGCAATGAGTAATAAGCCCGTTGATGCTTATCTACTGAATGCTCTGTGTTCCATGGTGTCACAGAGAATGGCATCCTGCTTTCCTTGTGGTGAAGGCCAGGTTGGATGGGGCATTGAGCAACTTGGGCTAGCAGGAGGTGTCCCTGCCCATGGCAGAGGGGTTGGAACTGGATGACCTTTAAGGTTCCTTCCAACCTGACCATAGAACCAGAATCATTCTGGTTCTATGATTCCAAGCTCTCTGCTTCTTGGTGCTGGTTGGCAGCAGCAGTACATGGGTGTTAAACTCCAGCACAGACAGAGAAGCTGGGGTAGTTTCTGCATTGTGGAAGAATGTCTGCAAACTCACAGGTGGGTCTACAAGTTATTAAGGAATGGGCTGAACACAGAACCCATTGGGAATGAAGGCTGGTGAAAAGATGAGGGTTCATCTGGGCACACATTTAAACATAGTGAAGTGAGTGAAATTTATCTTCATTTATTTAAACCAATGCCTAATCCTAGAGTCAGTGCTTCATAATTGCACTTCAAGAGCTTCTGCTAATATGTCATACAACTTTAACAAAAGTGGATAGGTATTCTTTCTTAGTTAAAGTGGTTTGTTTTCTTTTCTTGGCATTTAATTGTCTGGGAAATTGAAGCATACATTTGTTATATCTAGGTTTGGTGAGCCAATTTCCTGTAAACTGGCATTCCCTGAATGTTGAAGTTTAATTTCATTCTCTGAATGCCAGAGGTATGAAAGAAGTTCATTAATATAAGCTGATATGAACAAACCACCAAAGAAAGCTTCATTGTTCAGACATTATCAACAGCTTAATTTATGATTACCTAGTGGAGACTGTGATGACACAGTTTACCACACACTGGCTGCATGTTCAATAGCAGAAACACTGCTAATAGCATTGTCGAGCAGTGCAGAAAAGACAAAGCTAACTGCAGTCTGTAAGGTGACTCATTCAAATTCTTACCATGGCTGTGTCCAACCACATATTTTTTTTTCTTAATTTAATAATGTTTGCCCCAGGATTTGAACCAGATACTGTAAATCTTGTTTAGTTTGGTATGGTTGAGTTTTTTGGTGTGTTTGTCACTTTTGTTTTCTGGTTGCTTGTTGTTTGTTACTCATTTTTTTCTTAGCATGTGACATAATGCTGTTTAATATGCAGACAAAGCAAAGAATTCCCAGGAAAGGCAGTGGAAGCAAAAGTAACCATCATTTTCTGGGATCATCACGTTAGGTTTGAATGCAAGCTCAGCAGCAAGCCCCTGAATTTCCGGGGCTGAGAAGAATGACTGACTGCAACAGACAGAGCAAGGCTACTTTCTCCTTCATGGTATTTCATGTAAGTCCTGTTAAATCATGACCATACTACAGAAACTGCTTACCATGTTTACCTCCTGTTGCCTATAAACCCCTCACTCAAGGAAAGCTCTCACTAAAGACAGTTCAAATTCAGACTGTCTCTTATCTCTAAGGGGATTCTCAGGAATAATCCCAGTGCAGTTTAGATCTTCCAACACCAATTTAAACCCGAGATGGAAGATTACTACAGGTCTAATTGTAGAACATCACTAAACATATTCATATACATATTAATATTGCAATATACAATTACATATTATTTTGCTATATGGAAAGTCATTGTTTACAGAAGTTTAAATTTTGGCCACAGTCTCAGCCCTTAATGATGCCTAAAGTCTCTTTCCAATAGGAGCCTTATTCTTCCCATCCTGGGCTAAAGCTTGCTTTAAATCCCTTCTATTTTTAGGCAACAATTCCCTCACTACAGAATGTAAGATGGTTCAGGACTACTTTTAACCCACTTTGCACTACAGGGCAAAGGATTCACAGGAAAGAAAGTCCTGTGGTAAAGTAATCATATGCTTCTAACCCCCACTGCCCTGCTTCCCAGCCTTCCTGATAAACCTCCTGGACACTTGTCTATGCATTGGACAGCTATGACATAGATACATCATAAGAGAGAGCCACAAATGTGAGAGTGGAGAGAGAAACATGGTTTTCCTTCCTGAAAGATTTTTAAATTTTTTTTCTACATTCAAATAAAGTGATGAGAATCCTGAACTATTCTGTGACTTGTGAAACTTTTGAATTATGTTAATTTACATTTTAACAATGGCAAAGCATTTCATTTCACATTTGGGCTTTTAGTTTTAAAACTACATTGGCATTTTAAAAAGTCTTCCTGAACCATTGTCTCTTAAAAAATGAAAAGAGGATATTCTGATATTTTCAAAACAAGAAAATTAAAGTTAAATTAAAGCTATCAAAAGATTAAATTTGTTCTCTGGGAAAAAAGTTTTCTATTCCAATAAAAGGGGTTTTTTTCCACAGAAAAGTGTCCTTTCTCAACTCAACTGCACATTGCTTAAGGCAGTATATCCAGGTGTGGCTTTTTCCCATTTTCATGTAATTGTTCGGAAGGCAGAGGTTATTCATTCTGGAGTCTAAAACTGAACCTGAAAAGAAAAAGCAAGGGAGCGAGGGTACCATTACAATAACAGGATTTGAAAGGGTCTTGTCTAGCATACAGACCATTCACTTTGTATTTTTCTGCTTACTACTTTCTGAGAGAGGGTGAGGGTTGATATGTTAATGTTTTATCAGAATGGTCTTCAGATCAAACACTCTTCTCTCATCCAACACACTCTCTGCCCCAAATATGGAGTCTAATATTCAGGGACAATTAGACTGTAGGGTTTCACCACTGTAGGTTTCCAGAAAAATAAAACCAAGAGAAACAATGTACAGATCCATTGGCATTTTTCCTCTATGCCACCAGCCAGTTGGACAGGTCTTTTGTTTGAGTCTTGTGTATGTTGAACTAGCTGGGTAGGGAGGAGCACATTTCATGAACTGTCTGTATGACAATTTCTCTGTGCAATGTAACTCAAAATGCATTTCCTACTCATAAAAATAGGTGGGATCCATCACTCATTACCATTGTAGACAGTGGGAAGTGGTATTTAATTTAGAATCCATTTTTCCATGGAACATTATTTCCTTGAGAGGGAAGTGACGAGACAAGAAAGAGACAGGAGTTAGAGAGAAGCTCATTGAAATAGCAGAAGATTATCAGAGGGTTAAATCAGCACATGTCAGAGGAGGAAAAGAGCATTGGAATCAATAGGCATTTTCCTACTGTCTACTGTTGGTTTTGCATTGGGCTTTATGATCTTAACCAAGAGAATTTGCTCGGAGCAGGGAAACATACTGAGTTAGTATTATGTACCAGTAATGCAGCAGTGCAAAGAAAGTCACCTTAAAGTAAGATGGAAGTGAAGGCAGGTGACCATGATACAAGAGATATATTGAAGCTGTGGGAGTTCCATCTCCATGAGAATGTTTGTGACAAATTTGAGCCCTGGCTTTTAGAACTCAACCAAAATCCAGCCTTGTGTTTAGGCTGTTCCATGGATGACACTGTGAGAAGAAAACTTTTCCACAGTATTGCTGAACTACAAGCAGATTGACCCTTCCAGGGCAAACCAAGTGGCTGGGATGAAGGCTGGCAGAAGGCATGGGCCCTGGAGCAAAGCTGGTGAGTGTGCCTGGCTTACTCACTTGTGAAAAAGTGGCCAAATGTACTTCTGCTTCTTCTCCACAACCTGCCCTGCAGGCTGCAAGAGGATCAATTCCTAAGGTGACTGTCCTAGCTAAGAAAACTGCCAGAGCACTTCCAAGAAAAACACTGACTTCCCAGATGCAGGAAAATTGGCATGCCAAAAATACCCTTCCATGCACAAGGTGAAGCTAAAAATAAACAAATCCCAGGAGGCTGGGCATTTTCCACACAAGTCTGCCCAGCTGAGTTGGTGGTTACCTACACCTGACTTCTGCAACTATGAGCTAACCACACAGATATTTCCTCTGATAAGGACCAGAGGCCCACACCCCTGGCTGTCTGAATGGAACTAGCTCTGTTCACAAGTCACAGCATATTCTAAATGTGAAAAAAACTGAGGCCAAATACTGGCTGTAGCATGTTTTTGCTAATGCCAGGAAAACCTGTGAAAAGACAAAAGTGGTAATTTCCAAATGTTTTCTATCTCCCTGAAGGATTCATGAAAATTTCATTGCAAATCCTCCAGGACAAAAAAACATCGAGAAGTAGCTATGTGTGCTGCTACAGTTTAAGCACAATATGCAGTCACACTTAATTTGGATTATTTTTGGGTTATTTTTGTTCCTACAGCTATGAGCTATAAATGGTAGAGCCATGCTTCTGGTTAACTGAAGCAAGTGGAAGGTGGAGGAGAGAGGGTGTGAGAATCAGCCTGTGAAAAACAAAGTGGGATGTGTCAGAACTCATCTGTGAAGGACTCTCAGTTATAACATACCTGATGGAGATTGTCATGCACGCAGGTGAATTTGCTGCCTTCTTGTCTCCAAACCCAAGGTGTGACATTTATGTCAAAAATCCATTTATTATTATGCTATAAAATAACACCTGAAAAAAAACATGTCTTGGGAAAACAATGGTCGGACACAGGTTGGCAAAAAGTGCTCCAGAATCTTCAGTAGGGTCACCCTTGTGCACAGCTCTAGGGACTGCCTTGCACATATTCCCCATGTGTCACATATCGTGCAGGGCCAAATTATTCCAAAATGTTTCCTGCAAGTTGAGTCAAGAGTGCTTAATGAATGAAGCAAGGAGCAGGCAGCATGATAACAAAATTGTTCCTTATTTAGTTTACAATTAAGAGGGATTACTTATCCACAGGATTCAAGGATTCAGTAACAGGTTATTGAATAGTAAACAGTGATTTAAGGCTAAAAGTTGTGAGCAAAATCTGTTTTCTGATTTACTAGAGAAACAAAAAGAATGTCAGCATTTTAACTGGAGAACAGGGACCTTTTGTTAGAGGAATTCTTGGAAATAAAAACAATGGTCCTTTATAGAACATTGGTATCATATCTAGTTTCTCAACCAAACTGAAAACACTAGCAACATTCACTTTTTTATGATACTTAACTGAGGAAAAAATCGACATAGATCTGTTTTGGTCAGCATAAGGTAGAACAAACTGAAATTCTTAGTGAAACACATGGAAAAGAATGATGTCTTGATTTTATTTCAGTTAGAGTTTTCTTTTGCAAAACAAATAAAATATATTAACTATTTCAGTAGTTGAAAGCAGAAGTGCTATGAAGCAGTTAAGGGAAAACAATACTATTTTATCATTACACCAGCTGATATCAAACTGATCACACCTTCATAATTAAATTGATAAAATGTGTATGATCAATATCAGCAATGCTTCTTGCTCTTTCTTTGAAAGATGCTCTGCAATTTGAGTGGTGATTTGTTGATTGTCTGTGCCTCTGGAAACAGAAAAGAGGGAGCAATTCCATAATGTTGCCATTTTTGCACTTAGGTGTGAGAAAAGGCTAAAACAGATGCTATGGGAGCGTATTTGTTACTACAGGAATTTGGAGGGCATAAGGAGATAATTGGGTATCTCAGTCAGTGGGCAGGTAATGAGCTGAGCTCTACAAGAGAAGAGTTTCAGTGATCTGGAAAAATTCTCTTCACTGGAAGTGTTGAAGGCCAGGTTGCATGGGGCTTTGAGCAACCTGATCTAGTGGAAAGTGATCTAGGGGGAGCTGGAACTGGATGATCTTTAAGGTCCTTTCCAACCCAAACTATTCTATGGTTTTCTGACGGGCAGTCTATGGGGAAGGCAGTTTAAAGCAGCATCTGATAAATTATTAATTCCTCTAAGTATCAAGTGCCATCCAAAGAACCTTACAGATGGAGAGATTCACTGACCAGAAATATTTTTGCACTATGGGAACAATAAAAGCAATAGTGGGAAAGGTTATTTCAAAGACAAAGCAACACAGAGGAAAGACTGCTGAAGGGAGAAGAAAGATTCAGAAGATCCAGATTTTTGATCCAGAATAATCACTAGGATGGAATACACATTACATTTTATTTTCAAATGCATGAGGCAGAATTTTTAGATTATGATCGTATAATTTTTTAATAACTTTGGTTGGAAGGAGCATCCAGAGCTGTGACTGTTCTCTCCACTCTTGCTCAGTTTTGGGTCTAATGTCCAGCTCATGATAAGCCTTGATACATGCTGGAAAATTCTGCTCCAAAGAATCCAAACAAACAGAAAACAGTAATCACTTTCACACATTTTTTGATTATTAACTCAGGAAATAAATGCCCCATGTAGATTTATTTGGGTCAGCATAAGGGAGCACTGAGTATATTTGGGGTCATACAAATACTGTATATTTGGGCTTTTTATGACATAGTTATTAATTGTAGTCACTTTCACAACAAATTGCAGAAAAACTAGAGAAAGTGTGATCAGTACCATGAAAGAAACCTTTGGTGAGAAATACTGTGGGTATTTGTTTTAATGTTGAATACACAAAAATAGCATGACTGCATCTCCTTCAGTCTTCATTTCATTCAGGTAATATTATTCCAATCTAAGCAGCAGTTGCTGAGCCAAAGTAATTTCAGTCCTACGGATCCATCCATTCACTTTCACAAGTTAAATCTTCCTAACGATTCTGACCTGCCAAGAAAATGCCTTTAGCTACATAGGTACAATGCAGCCTTCTGCATGGAGGAATCACCTCTTATCTTGGATGAGATTGTCCTCCTCATCTTTGATTTGGAGTCGTCCGCTGGAGTACTTGGTTTCCTGTCTGCCATTGCAGAGCAGAGTTTTCATGGTGCCATCCAGGCACTCCCTCCTCCTGAACAGTGCAGTGTGACTCTCCCTTTGGCCATCACTGAATACCACTAGTTTATCTCTGTTCCTGAAAGAAGTAGCAATGAATGAAGTGATGAGAAAACACTGTGTTTTATTAACCTGTCTCACAGAGCTGTCTAACATAACTCAATGAAATAGGAAAATAATGTCAAGTGGAAAACCTCAGGATTTACATGGAAAGGCATTAGAAATCTGGTCTCACTAAAAGACTTCAATACGTAATATAATAGCTAATGAATGGTGAGATCCAAATTTTACATGACTTCATGCAGGGATCTCAAGGCATTTTGCAGGCAGAAAATCCATTTTACAGCAGGATCCTTCCTCTTCCTCAGAAGAGATATGTGTAAGAGTCCCAAAGCTGTTTTTCTCATTTTGCATGGAGGAATAGAGAGACAATACAGATTCACAGAATGTGACTAGGAAGAGACCCACAAGGACCCTCAAGTCCAATTCTTAAGAGAATCCCTTAAGTGATCCCTTTCAGGGATTAAACCCACAGCCTTTGTTTTAATAGCACCATGCTGTAACCAACTGAGATAATCTCAGTCCTTGTCCAATATTAGAGGGGAAGCCAAACACCTGGGAATAGAGCTCAGGAGCCCTCATCCTGTGTTCCTTAGTACCTACATTGCTAACACTGACAGCTGCTGATCTCCCAGCTACTCTGGCCAGCGTAAAGTTACATGGAACTAAATGAAGAATATTTCACAGTCATTTTGCCAGTGGTGAATCATCACCTATCATTCAAGGTGGAAGTGAATTTTCAGTGCTACTTTCTTGCAAAATCCTTGTTAGATAACAAGGGTTATCTTACAAATCCTTTCCCCCTTGATCTGGAAATTTCCCAGCTACGCAAAATCCAACCACAGTTCTAAATGTCAGTGTTGCTGTACCTGTGTCCAAAGTGTGGTCCCTATTAGTTACACAGGACTTACTTTTCTACTTTTACTATTGTGCCACCTGGGAAAAAGTTTCCTTCAGTCCATCACTGTAGAGGCATTTCACTGTTTGATCTGGGAACGCAATTTCTTGTGTGCCATCGGGATGTTGTTTTTCTGTAGAAAAGAAGATGTAAAAAGTCGTTCTACTGTTCTTTCAGGTTGCCTTACACAAAGCTAGGTCAGGATTTTTTTTTGACATTGTAGTGAAGATGTAAATTATATTTACAATACTGGTAAAAGAAATTAAAGAATCGCATAATCAGATAATCAGAATTGGAAGAACTACATTTACATTCCATTATTATATTTGCTTTGTAGGAGGAAACTGAAAAGTGAAGTGATGGAATATACTGAAATTGTAATGCAAAAGACAATGTGAAATGGCAAGAAAACACCCAATCTGCTGGAGTCAGAATTCAAACTACACTTTCATAATAGAAATAAATCTGCACATACAGTTCACATTATGAGGTCTTGCATACCTATCTGATTATTAGGAAACTGCAGCACCTCCAGGCCATCTGGAGAAGCAGTATGAGTTGTCTGTGCATCTGCATAATAATAAATCTGGAAGGAGAGTGAGATGATAGCAGCATATTCGCAATATTTGCATAAGCAGATTCAACTATAACAATGTGCTCAAAAGTAAGCCATCTTTAAAAAGTCATTTCAAGGTCATATTCTGCATCTGTCATCCATAAAAGTAGCTATGTTCACATTGCTGTTCCTTCCTGTCATTCACTCTCATGGTTGTGTCCAGATGATGCTACTTTCACCTCTGTAGTGTGCAGGAGAACAGTGTGCACATGAAAGTAATCTTCCTACCTCTGTGCTCTCATCCATGAACTATTAATTTAAAAAAATCCCAGTACTGCAAAGGCTTCACTAATTTCCACTTTAGCCCACATTGTTATTAGCTACTTTTATTTACATAATGCCGTCATGGAAGAAACCTCCATGCTACCTACTCTACAAATGATGTATGAAAATCTATAAAAACCAATCCTTGCTTCAGATGGCTGCCCATGCCCCTTGCCTTCATTCAGTCTCCTGCTCGGCCAGCTACACATTTGTTCCTTATTTGACTGTTACCTTCATGCCTTTCCACTTCTGTCTTTGTAGATGAAGCAGTTTCACTGCTCAGGGTTGTTAAACCAACTCCCTTCCTCATCAGTTACTCTCAGAATTGATAGATATAGATAAATTATAGAACTTTGCTGGAAAATCAGTTAATAATTTTATTTTCCTTAAAGAAAATTAAAAGTTACCTAGCACCCTCTGATCTGGCATGATCTTCTTTACATCTCCACTGGAAAAGCTGATCATTGTCATCCTTTCATCAGCACTAATATCCTTTTTAGTACTGTCGTGGAAAGTGAGGATTCAGCATCCATCAGAAAACTCCTCTTCTGCCTTCAAACACACAGATTATCCAATGCAGATGAAGTCAAAGGAAATGAGCAGCGCTGCACTGCCTTCCAATTAAATTGGATCTTGAAGGAAGTCATGCTACATCTTTGTATTTCAAAGGTTATCTCTTCAGAACAGGCATTATTTTCATTTGCGTGTAAAAGAGGACAGAAGAAATTTTCTTTTCACAAGATGAACTTACTTGTAGCACATGTTGCAAGTTCTCACCCCACCACTTTGTTTTAATGTTAAGCACAATAAGGTGCACAGCCCTGTGGCAATAGGGAAAACAGGTTTCTTCTTGACCAACATTAGTGAATTATTGACCAGACTCATTTTGTATATGCTTGTACATCTTCCACTCAGGTGCACAGATCACTTGAGAGATGCCTGGTTCTGGACTGTGTGAATCAAAATGACTGAACTTGATGAATTAACGCAGATTGCTGATGTGGTAGGTTAAGAACCATTTCATTCCAAGTAGTCCTGTATGGACCTTCAGTACTACAGAATTAATTTTGGCTGCATGCACAGACCTAATATTTGCTTGACACTTCTTATCGACAGCAGGCAATAATGTCATTAATATGTTCTTCTACAAAAAGGGCACTAGTCAGAGAAGACTTCATACCCAGCATAGCCTCCGGTTAATCATTTTTCCTGATGATACTGTAGCAGTTGTTTCTGTTCAGGATATATCAAATACCATGATATAACTCTTTTGGTAACATTCAAAGAAGAAGGCAACCAGAAGATGCACTACAGCTTTGTCATACTGTTCTAATCTAATCAGAATTTTCACAAAAAAGGGAATATCTCCCAACCAAAAAAAAAAGCTATTTTCTCTTGCCTTTCCATCATGATACTCCGTTTTTTCCTGCACCTCTTCCCCATGCTTTCTCCTTTATTGATGTAACTTTGACCTTCTAGATAATATTGATTTTGAAGGTTGTATTATGAAAACCTCAAGGTCAGTGTTATATAAACAAAAATGTTTAAAAATAGGTTCACTAACTTAAAACAATGGTGCAAAAATTTATTTACTTTCACACACAAAGATTCTCTTCTTTCTGATATTGCCTTGTATTTGCAATGTATTTTTATATTTTATTTGTAACTAGAAATGTTGCACATTAATTCCAGTTTTCTTCCATTTGCAAAGCAAAAGATAGCAAAGCAGAAGTCAAAAAATGAGGTGATAAAAGTGCATTCTGGCAAAATTATGCTGTACAAAATGGAGAGAATAAACACAGGAACAGAGAGAGGAACTATCTCTGAGTGTTGGGTTACTGATTTACAAAGAAAGGTATTTGTATTAGCTAGAGTTGCTCTTCCAAAACAAATTACACGGCTCTTAGCTGTTAGGTGGTGCTATCTGTGTAACTAAGGGCTATTCTGGATGCTACAATTCCAGTTTACCATTACCATAAATGCTCTTTGCAGTCTGGCAGAAAGGAGCTTAAAGTCAAGTGACATCTGGCACACAGTGTCCAGGGCAGTTACAAGCTGATGTTAATTACAGTTTAAAGATGTCATGAATTTTGAATTATGGGATCTGAAGGAATAGGGAGAACTGCTCCCCACAGGGCAATGATATGCTTCACTAAATAACTATAAACACCATGCTTAAAGTTGCCAGATCCATCTCTAAAGCTGTGTCTACTGCATAGCATAGGAAGTGAGAACAGAATACTTTCTTTTTCTTACTGTGTTTTATTTCTCCTCAGAGATGGAAAGAACACAGTTGCAGCTCATGTAAGAACTGGAATTTTAAATAGCTCAAACCTTTATTTCATCGTCCAGAAAAGCAGGAGGACTGTCTGTAGATACCTTGTTGTCATAAGCAGTTATGCCATTTCTCTTGTGTGGGGTCACAAAAGCCACTTTATTCCGAGCTCTTAACAATTTTCCTGTCTTTTTAAGAGCTTCTTCTCCTTTCTGAGACAAAATTAAAATGTTAACTAACACCATAAATCTATTAATGTTCAACAGCTGTGCAGAAATATATTGACAAAGGAATCCAGCCTATTATTTGAAGCCATTGCAATATTGTTTTTAAGACTGCACTTATATAAGGAGTAAAGGCAAAAAAATAAAGCCAGGAGAGTATTGTTGCCAAATGAATGGGAATTAGCATGCTGCTTATGAAAACTAATACCACAGACTCACTGTGACTCTATTTTATAGAGTTACATGGTAAAATACCTGTGTTTCTTCATTGTTCTTGCAGGGTGCAAAGCTGCAAGTGTCTTTCCTGTAGTTGTGTGACAGGAAGGTGTCTTCTGAGCTATATGAAATGGGCAAAAGTGTCCCTGTAAGAAAAAATCAAATAAAAAGGGGTCATTGAAAGCACGTGAAAATTGCTGAATAACATTTCCACACCCATCTCAGGCTTTTTAAAGATGCTAGCTTTCAGAGTCTTGCTACTTACACTGATAATGTTTGCTAACAGCTTGTTCATCCTCCCAAAGGTGCTTTGTCCTGGACCAAAATGAAATGCAGTCCACATCCACTCTCCCACCTCCTGAACCTTTGGGAGAACAAACTCAGTGAATAAGTAGGTGGCAGCACAATCTGCTTTCCCTCTCTTGTAAAATATGAATTTGACAATACTTCTAAGAATCATAGATGTGTTTTAGTGACTCACATTCTCTATGAGTCAAGAGCTGGGGATCAGTTTCTCCAAGTCATTTGCAGACCACTTCAAGCAGGCAAGAGGTTTCCACAGATCTTACCTGTAACCATGTTATTTTATGAAAAATCCTTTCCTTAGGATTTTTTCTCCTGAGAAGCTGAGATGCCTCAGGAACAAAATGTAAACAATAATTACCTGCTGCTATGGAATGCAACAGGTGCATCTGTGATTTGGCTCATGTGGTTGTTTCTCATTAATGGCCAGTCTCAGTCAGCTGTCTCTGACTGTCTGTCTGAGACACAAGCTTTTGTTATCATTCCTTTTCTATTCTTAGCTAGCCTTCTTATAAAATCCTTTTTTCTATTCTTTTAGTATAGTTTTAATATAATATATATCATAAAATAATAAATCAAGCCTTCTGAAATATGGAGTCAGATCCTCATCTCTTCCCTTAGCCTAAGACCCCTGCAAACACTGTCACACTTACCTTTTACGCGGAAGGTGAGCTGGGCTCCTTAAAACAACCACTCAGATGTGAGGCAGCTCCAGGTGACTTCCTACCATTAGTTCTTCTTCCAGTAGGAGAGGGCTGGTGTACAACCAGAAGAAAAATGGAGAGGCCTTGGCTTAGAGTCATGCTTCACTTCAGTATGGGATCTATCAGTGATATGGCAAGAGTGTGCCATACACTTTTCCTTCCTAGGAGCTTAGCTGTCTGTGTGTGGAAATTGTACAGGAGTATAAGCTTGGTTCAGACTGTTGCAGAGAAAGAAGGGAGGATGGAAGAGCTGGAAGAAGCCTCAGACAGGGCCAAGTCCCCCCCAGTTCCCCCATCCCTTCTCTTGGGAACTGCACTTCATTTGCTCCATGGTGGATTGCATTGTGCTAATGTCTGTGCCTGGCTACACACCTGGTTTATCCAAATCCCAACCCTGACCCATGGGATAATTTCCTGTCATGACTCCACGTCTGTCTCATCACTATGGCCTTTGACAATTGGGATTTTGGTCTGGCCCTTCCTTCCACACAGAGCCTGCCCTCCTCCCTGGCTGGGCTGTGGGATAGGCAGAGTCCTGCTGGACTCCATGAGCTGCCCTGGTTCTCCAAGCCCCTGGCCTCGCTGGGAACCACTGGCCCATGCAGTGCCCCAATTCTTGGTGCATGTGATCACCCCTGAACTACTTCTGGGGCAAGGGGGACAGGTTTCAAAGCATACATTCACACTCCTCCTGCAGGTGTCTAAATAGCTCAATGTATGAATAGCCTCTTAGATAATTACTGATAAAAAATTCTGCAGTTCCAGGGAAAGAGGGCCAAGCAGCAGCCAGAATCGCAATACAGATTCTAAACAATATCATAAAAAAGAAATAAAGGAAGTTTAAATAGACCTTGCTGAATAGGCTTACTTTGTCTGGTTCAAAAGGTGTCAGTCTTTCCTGATTAATGGTCCTCCTGCAGCTGGTGTTGTCCTTCTGGAGCAGTTAGAGGTTTCCTCTTCTTCATATTCCTTGGTCACTAATCTCAAAGGATCAGCTTTTTGCACAGAGCTATTTATGTCCTAAAAGGTGTAAATACATTTGTATTAAGTTAATATAAACATCTTCAAATAGTATTAAAAATTCCTCCTATAATGGGTGCATCATTAAATGGTTGAAACTTTAGGAAAATGTTCAGTTGTGTGTGTGGGCATATCCACAGAGACACACTCAAGCACACGCACACATTTTATACATAACTCTGCATTTGGGGTCTTGTTTTGCTTCCCACATTTCTCTGTGCTTGGGCAACAATGCAAGTCTAATCCAAGGGGCAGAGTGTGAGTCCAGCAGCTGCTGAAAGGCTCTCATCCCTCAGTCCCAACACCCTGCCAGCTCTTTCTAGGTTATCACAACTGAGCTCAGTCCAGTAAAATATATTGCACAAAAGTTCATTTTTACTTGTCGCATCTCCAACTTTTGTATGTTTTGATCTCAAACATCTCCATCAATGAAGGCTGACACAAGATTTGTAGGACCTAAAGGATGTGTGAGCGCTATAGAAGGGAAATGAGATGCAAAAATTTTCAACCAAACTATAGCAGTTATTTAGACTGGAAAGATCAAGGAGACTCAGAAGCACTTCTACAATTTTTCATGCAGACCTTAAAACAGAGCACAGAGAAAACATAAAATATTCCTGCATGACCACCATGAGATACTTGGGATTTACAGGATTTACACAATGAGTCTCAAGTGTTTGCAGCTCCCAAGTACATGATGGTAAGATACAAAGAAACAATCAAAAAAAAAGTTGGAAATGGCACCAAAAACTCTGATTTTGAAATGTCTCACACACTGAAGAGGGGCTGCTTGAGAAGATGCATGTAAGCTATTAATGGAAAGAATATATTTGCCATGAGCTTAATTTACTCAAGTCCATGAGCTATTGCTCAAGGGACATGGGACTAGCAAAGCACCAACAGGAAGACTGCACTGCTCCTTCTGTGATAACAATGGTCAATGTTTGGTAGCTGTAAAATTTTCTCCATGTGATCAGTGAAATTTAGGGTATCTGCTGCTGCTGTGGTTGGTGATGCCTTATTTATATCAATAAATGACATTACAATTTAATGTATGCTTACAGGGAAGAAGCCAAGAAAGCAATCCTATTGCAACACCAGAAAACTGTAGGATTTTAAAAGGCTAAATTTTTCCTCCAAGCATAAAACAGTTTTCAGCAAGAGAAAGGTAACTGATTACCTCTTTCAGACAAGGTGGCTAAAAGTACATAAATGAATAGAATTTATTGTTAAAAATAATATAATTTATATTTTACATTTGGTGATATTTTCTGCAGGCAGATTCTGTGGATATGCCTGAATTCGTCAAACATAATCAGGTTTTCAAATAAAAGTGGATGGGCAAACTGTCAAAATATGCCTGGGACTTCAGCTTGAGACAAAAGATATAGAACTGAGGACCTTTAAGACTATTTCTGATGGAGAGATATTAGCTCAGAAATTGCAGAGATGAAAGAAAGAAAGAAAGAAAGAAAGAAAGAAAGAAAGAAAGAAAGAAAGAAAGAAAGAAAGAAAGAAAGAAAGAAAGAAAGAAAGAGCACACAATCCATCATTTCATTGCTAAATATCTCAAGACTGAAGCTGCCAAATCATTTAAAATAACTTAAAAAGCCATTGGGGCAGTTTCACAGCAGCCCAAACCAATTTCAGTCCAGATTGCTGGAGTCTCACTCCTTTTCTTCTGTCCCCAGCCACATGTTTCCAGTCCCTCCTTTATGAGACATCAGCAGCTACAGAGGGAAATTAACCTGGTTCATTGAGTAGAATCAGGCAGAGATGAACTCTTTTCCTGCTGCCTGGTTAGCTTTGAGCCAGCTGGCTCATCATCCTCAGAAAGTGTCAATAGGGCCACAGCAGGTCAAGTATTCATCAGCTTCAGAGAGACACAAACATGTGGCAGCATTTGTTTTCCTTGTGGTTTATTATAGAAAGAGTGTTGCAATTCAAGCTTTTTAAAACCTTATCTATGACTTGTTAATAGAAGATACTTTATGGCTAGATGTAGTCAGAGAAAGTAGCACTGTTTCCATGAACATGATGAGATGTATCAGCCAATTCACCTGAAGGAGCATCCATGCAGAACAGTTCTTGTTACACATGTCCTTGTAAAAGCCAGATTTCATTTTTTATGCATTGCATACACTAGCATACCTATTTTTAAAGCAATAATGTCAAAGGAATCCAGACAGGCTTACATGAATCACATGCAGTCTCTGTTTTCATTCAGAGGAATGTCAGTCTAAGAGATCATTTGAAAATTCAGAGCCATCACTGTATCCCAGGCAGCCACTACAACTTTGCTCTGTACTTTTTAAGAAACTCAAATACTAGGCATTTGGACTAATCACACATGACTGGGCTCTTGATAAAGATTCTTTCAATTCCATCACTTTCATAAACAAAGCCATCAAATTATCTCAATTTTCTCCATTGGAAATATTGGGGTGACCAGTAAATGCAGACCCTTGATGCAAAGGGGCTACAGGATTAAAGGAAGAAGCAGCATCCCAACATGCACAAGGTAGATAGATTTTTTCCCAATCTTCACAGAAAACATAAAAAAAAAATATTAATCACCATGTCAGCTGGTTAAAACAAAAGAGGTGTAGTTTAGTAGTGAAACTCAACTTTATAAAAGAACATATAGGCAGTTCATTCTGTATCTTCATCATGGGAGCTAGTGAAACAGTTTGAATTTCCATCAGTGACACTGATCCTCCTCTGTGCAAAAGCAGGGACCTCTTGAAATTCCTCTAGTCCTACAGATCCGTGCTATCAGGAAGGCAGTGGAGAACAGGAGGAGGTACTGTTACTGAGTGTCCAGCTAGACCACAGGAATTCTAAAAATATGTTCTCCTGTATCTTCATGCTCAACAATAACCAGTTACATTTTCTAATGAGCTTTTGCCCCCCAGCTGTTAATACCTACAATTCTTCATCAAATTGGCCCAGAAATCTCTCACTTGTCAATTCCCTAAAATAAGGATCTCTGATTACTTAGTACCTTCAAATATCACAGTTTGTGTCATGTAGGGTTCACATTCCCTCTAACAAATCAAAAACCTGAGAAAAAGCAACAAGTACTCAAGGATGAAGCAGTGAAGTTCAAACGCTAAGAAAGTCTGTTCACATATTCACAGATCTTCCCTACTTGAGAGTTAGTAATTTGTCAGAAGAATGTTCATAGGTAAGGAAATAACATGCTCAAAGGTCATCAAAATCCCTTGGAAGATTAGACAGCAAAATCCATCTAAGATTGGAAGTAAGCATATTTGACCTTGGCTGAAACATTAAGAAATGCTATCAGTATACCTTTCAGTGGAATTCCCCCTCCCTCCTCCCACTTCCAACCCTGCCAGGCAAATAAGTTCATCTTTTTTCACAGAAATAATGAAAATCTATCCAGAGATGCATGTTGGGCAGGAAACTGGCAACTTGCTCTAACTAATGAGCTGCATTCAGAAATCAAGTTGTTTTCAGAGTATCCATGTCAGTAAGCATTAATAATTAATAATAAAAACTATTTTGGCCCATCTGTTTGTTCTTTCATAGTCTGAAAGAATCACTAATGATGTGCAGTTAAAACGGACATTTCTCTTGTCTCACTAAAGCAAAATTTGAATTGGACAGTTCCTCACCAGCTAGGTCATGTTACAGCACAAATTCTTAAAAGTATTATAGGTAACCAGAATACATATTTTTCAGAGATGTGGACCATCTCTTGGTTATGTTTTTTTCTTTTACTTCATAAAATCATGTCTACAAAAAAAATTGTATCTTTAACAAAGATACAAATTGATCATTATTCAGACTTGCTCGCCAACTGTTTTTGTGCATATCCTCAAATTCTATTAGATTTGAATTAAAAAAAGAGTCAGATGGCAATTTGTTCTTGGTTACAGCTGATTAAACTCACCAGTCCAAGCTAGCTTTAACTTACCTTTGTTATAGAAGACATGCACACCTTCCAACCCTAGAACCATAAAATATTTTAGGTTGCAAAAGTCCCTCAGATCATCTGTTCCAACCATTGACACAGAACTTTCAAGTCCACCACTAAACCATTTCCCAAAAAGTGCCATATCCACACATTTTTTGAACAGTGCCAAGGATGGTGATTCCACCACTTCTCTGTTCAGCCCATTCCAATGTCTGACAACCCTTCTGGTGCTCAAGGTTATCCCATTCACTTAGATGTGTTCCTATTGTGTGCTCAGTTTCTCAATTTTGGATAGAAGTAGCATGATAGTTTTTTTTTAATCTATATCCAAAATTCAGATTTGTCCAGATTCACAGGATCTGTGAGGGAAAGCATCCACCTGCTAGAAAAAGAGCTTAAATGCAAAGAAAATGCAAGTGAGTCACCGTGTGCAGATCTATTGCTATGACATGGATTTTGGGCTTCTGTTTAATGTTCCATTTACCTGAGACTTCAATTCTAGAGTCAAACAATTGGCAGCCACTTCTATTCACTGTAAAGTCTTTCTGTGCCATCAGATCAGATAAAAAGCATGTGTCTCTGTCAAACATTTTAGAGTTCACCCAGGACATCTGGGCACTATGCCCACCAGTCTAGCTCATGCTTGTGCTGGATTTCAGTTGGACTGGATCCAGTCCTGGCTAGATGGTGAAAGCCCAGATAGCAGTGACCTCAAAAGTCTGCTGTCCTCAACTTCCCCCCTTCTCAAAACTGTTGCTGAATTTTTATTGCCCATGGCTATGTGCCATAGGAGGAAATTATCAATATCTCTTTTCATATCTGGAACCATATAGAATTCACAGAATTTACTGTCTAGTGACTTTCAAACACAGACATGCTGCAGACATGCTGTCATGCTCACTATAGTGGAACAGTTGCCTCCCTTCTCATCTTATATCTTTTACATTTTATTTCAGTCCCTATATAGGCACACAGCAGAGTGTGTTGGCTAATCTAAGTTTTTCTGTAGCCAAAGGAATTGTTTCCAGTAGAGAAGATTAATTTCAGAGAGATTGTACACTTGAACAAAGCATAGATTTCAACCAAATCTGACCAAAAGTGAGAAAAGGGACTTGTAATATCCCAGGTGTCTATAATATGAAGTAAGAAATACAAAACCAAGAAAAAGAAAGCATAAAGAGATATTTAGATATCTAAATTCTAAACAATGAGATGCGTTAGAAATGTGGTAAGCTGGCTGTGGAGGAGCAGTCATGGGCACACCAGCCAGAAATAAGCATCTGACTTGACATACTGAGCTAACTTGTCACAACTTGTAAAAATCAGAGTGGTTTTCCCACTGAGTTGAACTGGGAGAAGGACACTCTTACATATTGGCAAGTAAAGCCTCGAATGGCAAAATACTAGATTTATGGTTTGCCAAGGCAAGGGGATTCCCTGTAAAATCAGCCTGTGGAGTGGCAGCTGCAATAAGTTTGGAAAACTCTTTGAAAAGAACACACAATTCAGTTAGGTCTAGAAAAGAGGGGGAAAAATGTTTTTTCTCCTGCTACTGCAAAACCAGAAGAAAATATACAATTCGTAAATTCACATTTATGCACAAGCAAGAAAATATGATCATGCTTATACACACTTTCATTTGTGGAAATTTTGATTCCAAAGAACGTTCTCTTAAATATGTATTTGAAACTCTGGAAAAGTGACTACTGGTTGCAGGGATGCATATTTTATTATTCACATCTCTAAGGAAGTGTTTTTGCAAAGATGTCTTCAGCCCCACATGAGAGATGATGTGGCTCTTGTGATTATCTCTCCATGAACTTTCTTCTGGTGTGAATGAAGATGCTGTCCCTGACAGAATAGCTTCTGAAACATAGTGGAGAATTTGTTATAAATATGTAATTTTAAGTTCAAGTCACACCTAGTAGAATCAGACAGCCTTCAAAGCCTTCTGACTCAAATTTAAAGCCATTTTCTCTTCATAAAAAATATGACATTTAAACACAATAAATGAAATTCCACATGCTGTTCTGCTAGGGTCTGAAAGTCCCCAGTATCAGACAAAAATTTTGTAGGTACCATCCTAGCATCTTCATATAGTGTATCCTAGCATTACTTTCACACAACAAAAAATATTCAGTGTCTTGAGTAGTAGTTTTACATCAGCAAAGTGGTAGAAATAAACTAGAAATCTGGCCAACAGCAGAAGTTACTTAGCTTTTTCTTATCCTTACTTTTATTGGAATTTTTATGTATTTTGATTTTGTAGCTGTGACTAATCTTTTTTTTTTCTGACCTTCACAATCTATAAAATAATGAGTCATAAGAGCAGGTCGGTTTGGGAAAAGTAAAAATAAAATGAAATTTAACTTCAAATTACATTTTCAATGAAATTTAAGTGCTAGGTAAAAAATTTCAGTAATGAGTACATTACAATCAAATAAAAAAAGAGACGCAAAATTCTTCACTCCAATAAAGCAAAGGACAGGTTTATTGATGGTTCTAACATTTTTTAAAGATACCTTACTAGAAATTAGATTTGAAAATTAGAGAAATGCCGAGGAGAAAATGGCTCAATTTCATTTTCTTCTAGGTTCAGCCATTTCATTTCTTCTAGGTTCTGCAGAAGTGTAGGGTTCATCTCATCAGACTATACCACCTAGGAGATAATTGTTTTTTCTACTTTCCTTGACACACACAGGCTGAAACTGATCCCTCAAAGCATGTATTTTTCTCCCTTGAATACACACAAGGGAATGAAATGATCCACTCAATGCAAATTTCAGGTTTCTTTTGAATTCTAGTGTGAACCATTTAATTTCACCATGACTTGCTGTCTCCTGTGTAAGAAGTGAGTAACTTTAATTTCCTTTAACTCTCTTACAAGAAGTTACTCAGTTATATACTAATGGAGCAAGTAAAACCCTACAAGTACATTAAACAAGTGAAATATTGAATAAAAAAGTTTTCAAGATGCTCTGCAAACCTATGATTAAATCATTTTGATTTCCAGAGATTAGCAAAGACATTAACATTAGCCAGCTGTATTTTCC
Source organism: Molothrus aeneus (assembly GCF_037042795.1). Taxonomy (NCBI): domain Eukaryota; kingdom Metazoa; phylum Chordata; class Aves; order Passeriformes; family Icteridae; genus Molothrus; species Molothrus aeneus. The sequence continues at coordinate 38,412,052 of NC_089648.1, read as the reverse complement.
ACCCTGATGTATCCCTCCTACATCCCAGTGTAACTCCTATTCAAGAATCCAACTTGTGCCTCTGTAAGGCAGGCCACTGATGATGTTTCCTTCCAAAAAGTTTACAGCAGTTTAAAATTTACAGTTTAAAATAAGAACTAAGATTTAATAGAAGGTCCAGCTGTATTTTTTCCAGGCTGAAGAGATGTTTTATTGAACAGGTCAATGGCACTATATATATAAAGAGTAGAATTATTTTCAGGAGGCTTTTTAGGAGGCTTTAATTTAGTCACTGAAAGTAAATTAGTTATCTAGACTTCCTTCCTAGTTAGTGGACGGAGACATTTGACCTAAGTGTCAATGATAGGCTGGCTGTATCAGCTGGCAAAGTGGCACACCTCCTGGACAAAAAGGCTAGGTGGAAGAGGGCCACACAAAGAGTGTATTTTAACGCGGCTCACTGTAGAGCGGATTTTCTTGCCTTCAGGCTAAGCAGGAGAGGAGGGACAGTATTCACACATGACAGCTCCAAAGAAAAACTACTGAATTTTTCAAACAGTATTAAGCAGAGAGTATCTGCCACTACCAGGGTCTCTGATTTTCTGTCCATGAAAGTTATGGCTTTGGGGTTTTTTTCTGCTTTCTGTCTCTGATATCCTGAAGCTCTGAGCTCATCTCAAAGCTCCATATTCTGCCTGGTCAGCAACTCAACCTGGTCTCTCAGTTTGCTGCAGGCAGCACGCCAGTAGGACTCAGTTCTCTTGAACTCCTCCTGCAGTCCAGCAATCTGCTGTTTTAATATCTGTCAGTGAAAAAATAGAAGTGTGCCATGTCATTGCCTGCTTTGAGCTAGGCATGCCCACCTTACATATCCAGAAGCACGCACGGAGCCCTTTGTCCTGCTTAAGGGTCTACAGTATCAAGGTATGCAACTTAAAAAATCACATTTGAAATTATTTCAACAAAGAACCACCCCCCGAAAAAAACAAAAAAACCCTACTTTGCAAACTCCTATATTCAAAACAAACCAGTTGTTCCAAAATGAGAAGAGACAAGTCCATGCTGAAGAAAATAATGAAATTCAAACTAATCATGCAAATAATCAGCATTAAATGTCAATATCTTTAAGAAAAGGCTGGAATGCTAGGTAGATATTAATGACAAGAATGTCAGGTAACCAGATCTACACATGGGTAAAAGGGCACAGGAATAGTTAGATCCCTCTTACAAACATCAGGGGATTGCAAAGACATAATTTTCAACTGAATTGAAAATAAAAGTAATGAAATTTGGAGAGGACATTTCCATATGCTTCCGTCTCCATTATTTTTGCCTTCTCCCTTCTTTCTTCACCCATGCTGATGCAAACACTGAGTCCTTTTTCTTCAGGGCACCTAATGCTGGAGAGTGCAAAGAGAATACTGGTGGAGTTGAGCTAGAAATGTGCAATTTACTCTGTAGTCAACCAATTGTTGAATGCAACCCTTTCTCACTTTGCCTTCACTTGTGTGTCTGCCCATTTGCTCCTGATCACATTCCTTTCTTAGCTGTGAGCTGACACCTCTGAATTTGGCATATTCAGCCATTTTCTAGAAGCAGCAGACTTTTGAAGTTGGGAATGACAGAGATAAATAACCCCAAAATATTTTGGTTTTGTTTTGTGGAAAATTAAATTATTGAACCTGTGCTCATTGTGTATTTCAGGTGTGAACAAAAAATTAAAACAATTCTATCAAATTCCATCTTTAGAGCTAGGCATAGTCAAGAAACACAACTATTCCCTGGCAAAATTTCTAATTTTTTTTTCTAAACCCAGGTGAAAAGAAAACTGATATTTTAAAATATTGTGCAGAGAGTACATTCAAAACATTTAAAATCAAAATATTAAAATGGCTTCACTGAAACATTTCCTGTTGAAAATGTAACTTGTAGACAAATATGCAAGATAAGGGGAAAAAACATTCACTATATGTATGGTCCAAAAATGTGTATCTCAAAAATGTACAAATGAAAAATCAAGTATAGAAATTTTGAACAAAGTACTCTGTTGCCAGTTTTAATTGCTCTGAAACTTTTTTGATCATGAAAGTAATTTAAATTGTCAGTTTGCTGTCAAATATATCAGTTTGGTTTAGACGTCCTTTGGCAACAGAATATTGTTCTAGACATTTCTGAGCTCTACTACTGCCCATTCTTTTATTTTGTAAAAATATGTCTTTCAGCCCCCCCATCTCTGTTACTGGTTTCACATGGCTTACCATTTTTTTCTCTGTTTATCAGTGATTCTTTTAGAAAATTGCCCTTCAAGTCATATTATGTCTAGTTGTTTTTAATAGGGATAATGGCCACAGATAATCAGAGATGATTTTATCACTAAGAAGTCTGAAATAAAATCTTTAAAAAGACGGAATCCCCTAAAGGAATTTAGAAAAAAAAACATAATAAATGACTTGGGGATGTAATTAGGCAGGTTAGATTGTTAGACACAGGGCTAGATATCATAAAAATACCTCAAAGCCAAAGATCAGGATAGTTTAAAGAAAAAAATAATAACCAGTACTCAACACAGGAATGAGAATGATGGCCATTAACTGTGTTGCACATGGCACAATGAGTCCTAATATTTACAAGTAGGAAAGTTCACTATGCAGGAGTTGAAAATTTTTCAAGAGTCAGCTCAGCTGAGCAAATGAGTACAAGGAAGTATGAGGAACGTGGGAATATTTTGATATCCTTAAAAAATGGTAGGCACAACCTAATTTTTTTTAATACAAAAGAAAGGAATGTACACTTAAAACACAAGCCAAAGCAATATATTATTAAAATTAAAATATTCACTGTATATCTAACCACCTAATTTTTTTTTAATACAAAAGAAAGGAATGTACACTTAAAACACAAGCCAAAGCAATATATTATTAAAATTAAAATATTCACTGTGTATCTAACCGTCCTAAGGAAGTGGCATCAATAATTTGCCATGTGTAGAAAATGGAAAGATACAGGCAAAACCACAGAATGTTTGTATGGAAGGATATTGATAAGAACTGTGTACTTATTCTACAGAAGACAGCTTACTTGCATTTCTTCTGATTTCACATGTTCTCCAATGACGCTAGCTGTTCCCTTGAACTTGCTGTGGGCAATTTTTTCTTTCTGCAGTAAGTGAGCGTGATCTCTATTTTATTCCAAAGTGTGAGTCAACTCCTGGCTCCTGACAGTCTCGAGCTGGTCTATTCATGTTCTGTTCACAAAATAAACAAAGAGTATGAAATTGGCATATGAAACTGTAATGAAGGACTGTCTTCAAATGTACCTTCTTTGAGCATGATCTTTGGAGGAGTTGGGCATGTCCCTCATATGCTGATACTGCTGGGAGTGGCAAGCAGTTATCAGCACTTGTCAAAATTAAGGTACTTCCTCCCTGGGAACACTCATGCATGCGTTCACCTGCAAAATTTCTTCTAATTAGCAGCTGGAAAGAATTGTAATTGAAATTTTTGACAATATAATGACCATGAACTTAGAGGCTTTTCAGCATGTTTTGTGTTCAGATAGCTAAATTAGGGCAGACCTGTAGAAGGCACAGCTTGTTGCCTGCCAGTGCATCTGTGAAGCCCGGCAATCATGCAAAGCTGGGGACTGGGCTGTACTTTCATCTGCCCAGTCATTATTATAAGTCAGATTAGCCATGGACCTGAATGAAATGGGATAGAGTATTTACTTTCCACAGGTAAACACACTCCAAGAGTTAAATGTGGGTGTTCAGAAGAGATTTGTCTTTGAACTCAATGGCTCAAAACAGGACTGATCTGGAAATGCACTAAACACTCAGAAACAGGAGTCAAATACAAAGAATAATACAAATCTTCCCATATCCTCAAGCAGAGCTTATTTATTTGACTGTGATCTAACTTCTTAGTTAATTTTTAATCTGACATGACATTATTTGTGAGCTTTCTGCTAACAAATAAAAAGTGAGCTTCCAGCTCCCTTCATGACGTACAGCCACCATCTGTCCTTCACTATTACTCAAAAAGAAACACGAACTACAGGCATATAACCTCAGCCCTGCAGCAGCCGTGACCTCATGTTTCCCTCTCAGTAACAGAGTTTAGCACCTCAGGAGCAAAATGTGAATCTCTCACAGATACTAAGAGAAAAACAAACTCCCTATATCCTGCTGCTCTTTGTAATTAATTACCTAATGTCATTGCTGTTGGTGTTTTCTATTCTAAATAAGCTTGACTAATATTCTGGTTAAAAGCAGGATGGAGAAAGCCTCAGCAATAGCCAATATAAGTATTAATTCTCCTCAAAATAATCAAACTGAATTAACAAATAGAGCCCGTGTGTGATTATGTCTAGCCTCCATATTCAGACTAGTTACTCTGAAATACAATGCACTATAAAAAAAGTAAGATGCAAGATCTATGTATACCATTTTCCACTACAGATTGAACAGTACTGTGTTAAGTCAAGGCTAGAAAACAGGCCCTGACCTGAGGAAATGCAATAACCAAGGATACCAGGAGCACTTCTGTGCTTCTGTCTTGTGACACTTCTTTGGAGCTGCTGACGAACAGTTCATAACCCAGCTGTAAATTACAAATAGGAGCTAGGTGCAGAACACAGATAGAAAATAGATTAGAAATGGCTAAGCACTTTGCACAAACTGAAATTCTTGCTTGCATGCCAGGCACACCTCTGCATGAGGAAAATTGAGACAGGGCTGCCTGTGAAGCAAGAACATACATGAAGCAAAAGTCTTTTTTCTGAGACAAGGTTTTTCAGTGAGATGCAGGTAGGAAAAAGTAAACCAACCACTGACACATTGGCTGCTGCCATTGGTCCAGAAAGTGGGCAGATTCCATACTATAAGGAAATTGTGCATCAAAACCAGCAAACAAGCTGCACTTGTTGGAGGAACAAGAAAATAACTATCACAGAATCCTCTGGCTGACACCAAGCGCCAGCAGAACAACCCCAGTGCTGCAGGGGTGGAGCCATAGGCTGATGCCTTGAGCACTGTCCAGGCTCTCTTAGGCACCAGACACACACAAGACACTACATCCCAACTGGTTTTACCCTCTTGCTTATATTATTTGTGCCTGGAAATGTCTGAAAACAAAGTGCTTGGAAACAAAGGAATAGATAGGTTTGGGCAGATTTGGGCATGTCGTACTGTTCTGAAAAGGATTTTCATTGCTTCCAGCGAGCACAAGTTGTCACGCAGCACAAGTCAACTGTTATCAATGGGCAGTTGTCTTGGGCTCCTAACAGGGTTACTGATTTAAAAAATGCAAAGCAGATTCTTGGATTGCATAAATCAGCACAGGGCCAACACAGCCAGGGAGGACAAGCTGCTCTTTACAATTAGTTTTAGCTCATAAATTAGAAAAAGTGAGTGAAAAGATGTACACATTGTACTGGGCAGGCATTTTTGGATAAACATCTGTGTGGAAATGCTAGAGGTTACTGTGTCTAATGACATGAATAAATCCATGCAAGCTCTTTTAAAAATATGCATTATTATGAAAAAGTCGAAGTAATTGCATTGGTAAGGCAGCACGGTCAGCAGGCAGAGAATACAGTGCTGGCAGCATTTGGCACTGCAGTAATTCTGCACCAGCACATCACTCCACAGTCAAAATTTACAGCAGTAAAAGTAAAAGCAGCACTTAATTTCATTAGTAGTTTCATGAATTGCCAGATCCCACAAATACATCTGGAACACCTATCATGGTCACCTATCACCTATCATCACAAGAGATACAGGAAGAATCTTTAATGAAATCATTAATTTTTAATATGGTGAGAGCAATTTGTTGAAAGGCAGCTAGAGGAGAAAATCATACAAACCAATAAATGCAAAATAGCCTTCTGCACTATTCCCATCAACTTTGGAAAGAAGAAGAATGGAGAAGCAGATCTGAAAAATAATTTTTTACGTTGCATAATTTACTTTGCTCCAATAACTAAAAAAACCTAAAAACTAAATACTAAAAACTAAATACTAAATTATGCTAATTTTGCACCAGTTAAAAACTAGTTTTGAAATGCAAAGAGGAAAAGAATCTCTCCTGTGTTTATAGTAGATGGCACCTACTAATTTTGAATAGATTTCATCACATTAAATATTCTTATTTGATTTGATTGTAAGTAAGCTCAATTTTTATTAGAGGCATTTGTTTAGCCTACAATTAGTTAGTGCTGTGAAGACACTTCCATTACAAACCCCATAATTCCAAAATTATTCATTGCAGGGATTTTGTGTTATTTTTCTTCCATGAAGATGTAAACAAAAACCAAACCAAATGAAAACTTTTACAGCATTTAATAATTACAAATTAAAAAAGCAATTCTCTTGAATTTTCATCTTAAATTTATATGGTATCAAACTCATCCTCATTCTGATCAAAAACATTAGTATTCCTGAAATAAGACTGCTGTTGGCATTGATGTGTGCTCTACACTTTTTGTTAACCTCAGATATATGTGCTACCCTGATGTGAATGTGAGCAGTTTATCCTTTATCAGCAGCCTGATTTTATATTTAAAAAAATTATCATGACTTCTTACTGCTGTCACTGTAATCCAAAGATATTCAGCAATTATGGGAAGCATTTGGCATTACTCAACTTTAGACCCTAACTGCAGAAGTGTTTTGAGAGCTGGCCTACTTCAGTGAGGTGCCTTACTTTTAATCTAGATGGCTAAATAAGTGTTTCAGTTGAAAAACAACACAGATGCCCCTGGAAAGAAGCTAGCTGGTAAGTAAGAATTTAGCAACCTGTTTTTAAGGATTCTAAAAGCAATATTTTATTCACTGCACACACAAATCAGTTTCTTGTGTATATACATTTACCTGCAAAAATGTCTTGCTTCTCCTCATGTTCTTCTCTCACCACAGTGAGTGAAAGGATTCTTCTGTGGTGTACATCAGTCTCTAATCCTCTGCTAAGAATGTTCCAGGTTTCTTTTGGACAGGTATTTATGATAATACCCAGAACCTTGTGAATATTTATGAACCCTCACTATGTTTTTAAAACCACAGACTTCATAAGTGCAGTAAGCTTTATTGCTTAATCAATCAAAAAGAATTTTTGTGTTTTGCTTAATTATGCAAGTATTCCTTTCCCATAGGTCTTAGTAGTGCAATCCAAACCCTACAAATTCAGCAAATGAAACAGATTTGGTGTATATTAGTGTCAGTAGCTAAGTCCTTTTTAGGAATGTGAATGCCACATGATGGTTCCTCTTTAATACAAATGTAACTTCCAAAGAGGCCTCAGGAAACCTTTTTTAACAGCAGTCTGACACAGAGTATAGTGTGCTTAGTGGATGGATTGTGACAGAGCAATTGAGAGCCATCAGAAGAGAATATTTCTGCCCTGGTGATTATTGCAGATAGGAAAACTTATTCTGACTGATCTTACATAAAGAGAAAGCAAATTGATTTAGGATGAGGAGTCAATGTATGGGAAGTCCTTCAGTGGAAACTAAGAAATGTCAGGAACCTCTTTAATAAAAAGGACTAAAGCCTGCTGAAGCAGGATACCATTTCATTACCAGAAGTAAGATCAAGAAGTAAGGGCCCAAAGCTGAGAAACGTGGATTGACCAAAAAGCTGGGACCACATTAAGGAAAAACTGAGTGAAGATATTCTTAGGAAATTGTAACATTGTCACTGATCTGAAGCTTTCTGTGTCTTAGGAGAAAAACCATGCAAATTTGGGAGGCAATTTACCCATTTTTTAAAAAGTCACATATGGTATCTCTGAGGAACTTAAATAGAAAATGTGAATATTTCACTGTCAAAGGGTGAGTCACACCTAAGCTACAGGGAAATCTAGCCCTGACTTCAAGGATTCATTCAACACTGCACCCATTCCATGGGATCAGAAGTCTGCCCCTGAAAGTGAACCTCCAACAACAGACTTAGGAAGAATAACTAGTGATGATGGAGAAGCAAAAACAACAAGGATCTTGCAGATGTATTCTTCCCTCATCTCTGTTTTTTCCAGTATTTCTGAGAAATACCGACAGAGGTGGGCATATAGCTAGGGAGCACAGGCAGAATGAGTCATAAATCCAAGACATAAGCTTTTCCCCAATGAAAAATAAACACAAACCAACACTTGGGTAGTTCTTAAGTAACGTCTCCGCAAACAGGTTTTTTTCTGTGGTTCCTCCACTTCAGGGGTTTCTTTAATTTTGAAAGTAGGAATCTGCATTCTTAAAGATGGCAGATGTAAGCTTTTAACATTGCTGGCCCTATTCCCATTCTTTGACTCAAGCTCATGCTCTCTCCTTTTCAATCTTGTGAAATGAAATAGGGACTGCTGAAAAGAAGAGCGAGCCTTGCTCCCTTTCACACCAACAGCTCCAGCACTAGAATCACTGCTGCTTCTGCTGCAGGAGACATCTTGTTGACCTGAAATTGCTTGAATATATATTGTTTTCTTGGTGGTGATCTGCTGTATTTCCTAACAGAGATTTTTTTCTGTTCCACTGGGTTTATTGCTAGGATAATCACCATCAGGAAGATCCAAATGTCTGTCAGTGTGATCTACTCCCTCAGGCACCTGCTGGGAGGGATATTGAGCACGGTAAGATTTGGGGTCATCATCCCTTTTTGGGGGTAAGCAAATTGACTCACAGGAGAAAGATGCAATTTCCTGTGTCGAGAAAACTGTTCCTTTCCTTTTCCACTCTTACTGCAAGGTTGAGGAGGAGCTTCCCTTCTCCACAGCCTCAGGTGAGCTACAAGTAATTGATATTATCTTGTCATTTACCATCTTAAGCCCAGTACAGATTTGCCTTTGGGTTTCTGAGTTCTGGCTCCCCACAACAACTTCCTGTGGGCAGACCTGAACCCACTTCTGACCCTGTGTGAATGCAGGACCTGTACTCCACCCTGCCTACTGGATGTGATCTGTACCTACATCCTGGAGTGCATAATGCCTCTGTAGGACTTCCTAGGGTGTTTTTGCTGCCTCTATGAGATGACCTTCCAGAGGCTGATCCACCCTACCTAGGTTCTTTTGCAGAGTACCCTCCACAGATCTTCCAGCAGCTTTGCCTGCTTTTCTTAGAGGATTCTTGTGATGAGTCTCCTTTTCCTCACCTACTTGTAGGTTTGTGTCTGTCATTCTTTTGGGACATGGTTGCAGGATTTCAGGCCATCTTCTCTGTGGTGACCCACCAAGATTTTCCTTTGAGTCTTCATCTCCCCCATCTTATTTTTCTTCTGCACTTTGTTCAACTATTTCTGTTTCACAGTCAGTCTTAACCTTTCTCTCCCTGTCAGCCAAAGCACAGTCTGCTTTTTTTTTCATGTGTATCCATCTGCATGGAGCTAGTGACCTGCAGATTTAGCTGAGAGCATTCCCCTGGCTGCAGTATGCCTCTGTTCACTTGGTCAGACTAGGAGAAATGACCCCAGTAATTCAAACCAGCTCTTCTGGTTTGGAATGCTTGCTGTCTTCTTTTAAAGGCTTCTGTTTAATTTTCTGAGCCTTGCCATGCCTTCTCTTAATTTCAGAAAAAATCTTTGGAGGTGTTATATTTGGCTTGCTCTGGAAGAAAATAAAAATTAAATCCTGACAATCACAGACAGAATCATTCTCCAGAAAGGAAGATATTTACACTAACTGAAGAAACTGAGACACCAGAAATCTGAAAGACCCTGGGTATGAATAACTGAGTGCATAAGAAACAGTCTTGACATTCCAGGGAAGGTGGGAGAAACACTGTTTTAGAAGCAGTCTCTATGTGATGCCCCCATTTACTCATTCATTAGTAGAGTCAAAGGGTTAAGATGGTGCTAAATGTCTATATGATAGAAGATAAGAAAAGTTCTGTCCTTCTATGTTTTCAGGGGAAGTCCCAGTAGTTTTGACAATAATTTTTACAGTAGTTTTCCCAGTAGTTTTTACAGAAATACATCATTTTGAAATGTTGTTTTGCCAGGGAGACATAGAGAAAATTTCTGAGTGATGAAACACAGGTGATGAAACTTCCAAGTCACCAAGCTGAACCAAATGCTGAATCTGACACCTAGAGGTGACAGGCATAAGCTCATCTCAAACTGTACCCACGGCAAAAAGCAGAACACTCTCACTGTACTTGACCTTTGTATAAAACCTGTATTTGGAAATGCCCCCATTCTCACAGCAGTGGCACATGAGACCAGTTATTAAGGAGTAAATTGAGTCAACCTTGATGTCTAATTTAACTAAGTGTCTTGAGACCTGGGCATAAATTATGACCCAGAAAATAGGTGGAAACAGAGGAATTCAGTGGGAAATCATGGAGGAATGGATTGTGATACAGCCCTTCTTCTTCCAATATCACATGAAAGAGCAGTGGAAAAATGTGTTAGCATGTAAGGAACCGAATCAGAGCCCACATAGTATCTCTGTCCATGAAGATTTGTTAAAAACCAAAGTGAATACACCAATGGCAACAGTACCTGTTGCTCCTCCTGCTGTTTTTATATGAGAAAAGTTTTAAGTTGGTCTTCAACAAATTTTTCTGAAGTCTTCTGTCTAAATACCAATTGCTGGTGTGATCTGCCTAGGCAGGGAAAAGAAGGTACTTATTTGTAACATTCTTTAGTTAGTTTTCTTTTGATAATTTGTGTGGAGGTGATATGGAGTTACGAACTGTAAATGGTCTCTACAATTCTTTTAAAATGGGAAGCTTGTTACAAAAATCTCCTTATTGTGTGAATCCAACTCTCACTTTAAAACATCCTGTCTAGACCAATCATTAATTATGCTTTCAGCAAACAAAATTTTTTGGCTGGTATCAGTCAGTCCTTAGAAATAGGTAAAAAAATAATCAAAAGGAAAAGCATTTCAGTCATTTTCTTCAGACTAGAGTTGATGGCAATCACAAAGAACTCACTTTATTTCTGATAGAGTGGCTTGAATTAGATGGTGAAGAGTGATAGAGTAGAAAAGAAATAATGTCTATAATATTGTAGAGGGCCAAAATGAAAGCTGGCTCAAAATGAAGCATAATACAGCATACATGAACATATTTCAAAGGAAATGTGCTTGACCCTTAATTTAGCCACTTATTAACAATTTCTACTAAATATTAAAAATTTCTAGGGTTAATAGAAGTGCTGGTTGTGCAGTACATCACTGTCCTTCCTACATTCCATCTCTACCCAGCACCACTGTACCATGGACAGCCTTTTGATTTGTCAGTCTGTCTCTGTTACCACACCATGAGCTAATAGTATTAGATTTGTAGGGAAAACTCTTGCTAAAGAGGACTCAATATCAGACAATAACCATTTCAGTGAAGCTTGCTTCAAACCAAATATAGCCTGGTGCCATAGTGAAAATGCCATGAAGAGCTGGAGAACATTCTGTGCTTTAGTTTCATGCAGTTCATGGTAACATCACAATGTGAACCAAAGCACAACAAGTAGGGATGACTGGGAGACAGACTTCAGAAGCTCACTGCTGATCCAAAAATACATACATGGACAGGGCCACTTGCCCAGACAGGCATATGGTCCTGCAACACCTTCCCAGCCTTCTACTCTGGAGGTCTCTGTCTTCCTTCTCTGTCCAACTCCCATATGGTTAACACATGAAAATTCTCATGGCATTTGCTGTCAGTCTGTGCCTTCCAACAAGTTTGCTGCTTCTTTTTTATACTTGATGAGAGGCTCAGCATGCCAAACACCTGCTGCTTCTATGTGCATCAGTTGAGGAAAGATAATAACTTTGAGCATTTTTTCCATCACCAGTGCCAGCCCAGCCATTCTCGCCCATTGTGAGCAGCCCCACAGTGCCCTTTTGCAGTATAGTGGTGAACCAGATCAGAAAAGTGATCCAAGTTAAATGTTACACTTCTCTCCAGATAATTTTAATGAGTTACTTCAGTGCCCTGTTCAATATATAGCCATATAAAAATTGCACAGCTGAAGAGGCAGAATAAAGACAGGGAAGAATGAACTGCCATCATAAACTGATGGCCACTGCAGAAGTGATGGCATATCAGTAGATTTTATCTCTCCCTGCCAGCTTTTGCCTTACTTCTATGCTTTGAAGATCACAGTCACAATACCAGTTCATTCGTATGGGGTAGATCAGCATTCCATAATACAGAAGTAGATCAGCTGCCAGACCATAGACCTGCCCAATTTTTGCCCATGCACACCTGCCACTCTCAGCAAAGGCAAGAGCTGTTGTGTTGCATATATAAAACAAAGAGTATCTATACCATCAAGGGAAAACGTGTGTTTGCAGGCTGACTGACTGATAATTTCTCACCTGGCTTCTATATTTCCAGTCTTCATCTTCCCCTCTATGCCAAAGTGAGATGAAGAAATCTCCTCCTTTAGCAGCAGAAAAAGTTTCAGAGAAATGTCTTTCTTTTAATTGACTGCTCTCTAAGCAGCAGGAAAAAGGACAATGTAAACAGTCTTTACAGAATGAATAAATGAAAAATAAACATCCTAAAATAATTAGAAGAGTTTGTGTTTTCAACAACATAGACAAGATTTTGATTTTTGAAAACATTTTACAGAATGCAATTGAATTAAGTAGGTGGAAGGATGCAATCTGTGGGAAAAAATTGGGTTTTGATCCTCAAATCTAGGGCTGGAATCATGGAAAGGATAAGGTAAGATGCATGTTCCCTGCCTATAGAGATTTGTAGTGCTTGCTTAATGTGTTCACTACAGAGTGTGGCAATGAAGGCACTGCTAGACAGTGAACTGAACAACTTGTGTGTCTGTAATTATGTGACTTGTGAGCCAGTTCATTAAACAGTTTCATAAGCAGTATTTGTACACATGAGAATTTCTAACCAGGAATTTTCTATTCTATTTCACAAAATTGTAAACGTCTGCATCTCCCTTATTGAAGCTCACTGGCTATGTTCACCACAAGAAGGCAGCTTCTGCTTCAATTATTTTTTCTTCTGAGTGTCAGCTAGTTGCTCTTTTAGGTCAAGTTAGGGCTGACAACTGGAGCAAAAAGCCTTTACTTGCTCATTCATACCACACATTGCTGCTCTAGCAGGAACTATATAACTCACTTCATCATGTAAATACAGCCAGTGCTATTGAAGTCCTTTGCAACACACTGGAAGGACATTCTGGTCCAACCACAGGAATAAAAAAGTGCGGGTTCATCCCTCAGTCTTTCCCAGCTACACACCAAATATCCCCAAACATCTCCAGTCCCACAGAAGACAAGCAGTGCTGTTTCTGCAACCTTCCCACCTGCCTTGCACCAGAGTGTGGCTGAGGAGGCAGAGGTGACACAGTAGGTTGACAGCAGCAAAAGGTGCAGAACCCACATGCCCCTTCTCACAGGTCTCACATGTGGGGCTATGCCACCTCCAGAATGCTTTAATAGGAGAGGCGCCCAAGCTCTTTAATTTTCAACTAGTGCTTCCCAGTGCAAGGCAAGAGCAATGTGTCAAAGCAGCTGTGCAATTCACTTTTCTTTTCTTTTCTTTTGCATCTTGTCTGGAAAGGTTTTATGTGGGGCTCTCTGTAGACTGAAGCAATGGTTCAGTGCTTATCCGTTTAAATAAGATAGTGAAATGTTCAGCAAACTGTTGATATGCTCATGTTTGTGTTTCCAGACTCATCACAACAGTCAGAGAAGTGTCAGCTAGCCCAGTCCCTGTGGGGGGGATGGAATGTAAGAGAATAGAGGTAGTGCAGAAGGCAACCTCAGCCCTGAGGAATTGCAGCTGTACTAATTACCAAGGATTAGGAACAGGCCTGCCCTTAACAGGCCACAGCTGTGTCCAATAAGGATGAGTGCTATAAATGAGTATGTTAGGTGCTCGAGAGGAGAGCTGGGTCTTGTTGGTGGTGCTGTGAGGAGCTGCTTATGAGAAATCACCACAAAGGTGTGTAAGTTTTGCAATAAGATAACAAGTTCCTCAAATGCAAATTCAACTGATGCATGTTTCAAAGACAGTGCAATGACCAGATCTAGCTGGAAGTTACCCTGATATTATAATGTCTCTGCCTTTTCAAGCCTCAGCTTTACACATGAGGCAGGTTGAAGTCAGTGCTGCTGTTCATAAAAAGCAGTCATACTTTCATGACAGTCATACAGTCGTACATACACAATACTGTCCTATTGTGCTCTTGCTGTCAGCTTCCTGCTGTCCAGTCTTATTCCACCTGTTTGTCAACAACCTGGATGAAGGGATAGGAATCACCCTTAACAAGTTTGCTGTTGATACAAACCTGGGGGGAATGGCTGATCCACCTGAAGGCTGTGCTGCCATTCAGTGGACCTTGATAGGCTGGGGAGTTGGACAGAGAAAAACCTAATGAGGTTCAACAAGGACAAGTGCAGGGTCCTGCACCTGGGGAGGAACAACAGCAAGTACCAGCCCAGGCTGGGGACTGACCTTCTAGGGAGCAGCTCTGCTGAGGAGGACCTGGGGGTACTGGTGGATGGCAAGCTGACCATGAGCCACCAGTGCTCCTGCAGCCAGGAGAGCCTGCGAGGTCCTGGGGTGCACCGGGAACAGCGTCAGCAGGTCCAGCCCTAGGGAGGCCACATCTGGGGTACTGTGTGCAATTCTGGTCTCCACGGTTTAAGAAAAACAAGGGTTAACTGGTGTGGGTGCAGCAGGGTGGCCACAAAGGTGATGAGGGGTACAGACCATCTTTCTTATGAGGAGAGACTGCAGGAGCTGGGCCTGTTTAGTCTGGAGAAGACTGAGAGGGGGCCTCACCAATACATACAAGTATCTCAAAGGCAGGTGCTGAGAGGACAGTGCCAGACTCTTTTTTTTGTGGTGCCCAGAGTCAGGACAGGGAGTAATGGACACCAGAAGTTCCGCCTTAACACTTCTTTAAACTAAGCATGGCAGAACACTGGAACAGGCTGCTCAGGGAGGTTGTGGGGTCTCCCTCTACGGAGAGGTTCAAAAGCCACCTGGATGAGTTCCTGTGTCACCTGCTTAAAGTGACCCTGCCTTGGCAAGGGATTCAACCCTAACTGTTCTGTGGATCTGGGATTCAGTGATTCATCCACATGCAGGCTACCTCCCAATCCCCCTCACCTGGGGATTCAGAAATACTGTCAGAAGTATTTCTGAAGCTCTACTGTACTCTTCACTGGGCAATGGATCCACGTTCAGTGTAAACCAGCAAGAAAATAATAGCTCCAAGGACAAGAAGGAGACCTGACTCTTTCAGTGAGAGTACCTGTCCTGAGCTAGCTTGAAGAATATGAGATTAAAATTTCAATTGTACTGTGGGAGTGGCTCGTGGTATCACAGTCAGGTCTCACTATAGAAGTTCAAAGGAATCCAGGATGCATGTCTGGATTACATTTATATTCTCTTCCCTTTTAAGCTGTTTATTCCAACTTCTTTATGCTCCTCTTCCCCCCATTTTGAAATCAACTTTTGATTTCTTGCAAATTGCTCTTTTATTCTTTCTTACCCTTTGGTATTTTCCCACAGAAGACAAGGCTGGCAAAGTGTTGCCAAGAGAAGATGCCAAGTAGCAGCTTACATAGTTTTACCTCTCAGTGATGCAACTATATATCCATGGGAGAAAAACCAAGCTTGCTGACAGAGAGCAGGCCTTCTTAGCTACAGAAAGATGTTCTCACCCCTTCGGAAGCTATAGCCACATCCTACTTATGCTTTTCCTCCTAAATATAACATATTCCTTACTTCATATAACTTAGCTTCCCCAGCTTAATGACTTCTCCATTTTTATCTACAAGGTGCAACTTCTCTCAGTACAAGAGGCAGGATGACTGTGATTTGAGAAGTAAAAAAACAAAAAACAAGTTTACAGTACTTTAAAAGCTTTTATTACAAGCCACCATAAAACCCAAGCACCTTCCCCTGACCTGCAATAAAATCAGTTAGAATCACTATCAAAGGCAAAGATTCACAGGAGTTGCACAATAGACTGAGGTTCAGATTTCCTTTCCAGCACTTTTTGCCCAGCTGGATCTGAAAGCTGCGCTTGTTGTCCTGAGATTTCTGAACTGTTCTCGTTTGGCATGAACTCCGGGGATCTGCTTTGCCAAGCAGAGCACATTGCCAAGGGACACCTCTGTGAGAATTCCAGGCTCCCAGCCTCGGAGCAATTTGTGATGGGAAGTAGACAGGAATTAAAGTAGCTGGAAAACATGGAAGGGGTAGCATCGTGGCTGCTAGGTGAGAAGGGATCTCAGGAGAAACAGAAAAGCCTAAAAGTAATCACCAGAGAAGAAAAATTAAGGGTAGCTTAAGACAAGTACTTTGCATTGGACTAGAAATCTCTTGCTAAACTGTTAAGACATGAAAAAAATGTTGCTTTTATGTTTCCTGGTGGTTTGCATGTTCAGAATGAAATAACCAAAATCTGCGTTTGTTATTTTAAATTGTAAAACCTGCTTGCTGTAATCATAGCTTGCAACAAAAATTATTATATGATACAGGAATATTGAATTAAAGAGGACTTCCAAAGTACTCCTGAGCATGAAAAAAAACCCTATTCACCCTAAGACTTCTCAAGTCCACTAGCAGGTAAAAGTTATGTATCTCAAAATATTTCTGAGGCGTACATTAATGCAAGAGTGGGGAAAGATTTCTTTTTAGCTCTGGATGGCTGGTTACACATTCTGTTAGAAGACTTACCAGTGGAAAAAACATAAGCAGTTCTGCATAGGGACCAAAGTCCACATTCACTACTTCCAGGAAAAAAAAAACCCAAACCACCTTGATAAATTAGGTTTGCTTTTTATTTTCTTTCTTGATATCACAAATCCTCTCTGTCCTGTGACCTGACTTCAACAAGTAGAAAGAGAATGGCTAAGACTGAAAATGCCTCACCCCTCAGTTAAGGCATTTTTTGGAAGAAGGCTGACCTGTGGATTTGAAACCTGTCTGGCACAGACTCAGGAAGATCCCAACTTGCTATTCTTGAATGCTGTCTTACTTCTTTAAATGTATGGCAATATTAAAGCAACTACCTTTACCTTGGTAAGATACATCATAACCCTACTAGTTCTTAATATTTTATGTCTTTAAAGCTTAATGGGACCAAATTAATGCAGTGTCCTTTACTATCCTAAACCTACACTCTCTCCAGTAACAAAAGAGGACTTTGAGTGCAGGTTTTTCTTCCTTTGAATTCAAGTCAGCATTTTGTCTGTGGCCTTATGTGTTAGCTAAATGTAGCAGGATATATTAATGCACCCAAAGAGAAAAACCTATAAATATATTTCTTACTGTATGAGCTTTGTCCTGAGTTCATAGTACTAACTGTACTTGCTTTCTTCAGAAATGCATCAAAGGATTCACAGCACTGGGGAAGGGGAAGAGAATTTTGTATGACGAAGCATAGCAGACTTAAGACACTTTCCTTCTCATGCTTCAGCCCTTCCTGAGAACCCAAAAAAAGTGGCACAGCCACAGAACAGTTCTGCTCCCAAAGAACTGCTGGCAGTAACAACAAACACCTTGCTAATTCTGGAATTTGGGCAGAGATTAATGAGCAAAATAATTACTCTGTGGAGGTTCTGCTTTGATTAGAAAACTTGCAAGCCACAGACTGTGTACTTGTTCCACCTGGTCACCCCAGACGGCTTGATGTTTTTTGCCTGCCATTTCAAGCAGCATTTTCTCTGAGGCAAAAAGAATGGGATCATGAAGGTTTCATTTACTCAGCCATAGTCTTCATCCTCTCTCTTTCTCAGGCTGTCTCCCTAGTGCACAGCAGTGGCTCTCAACAGCTAATTCACAGTGGCAAAGCTCCATCCGGACATCTGGTACAATGACAGCCAGGCCTGTTTGTGCCACTGCTGCTGTGGCTTAGCTTCTGGCTACAGGGTCAATGGCTGAAATCCTGCTTATCCTGCCCCCAAAACCCTGATTGATACACACCATAAAGTTTGAAAACAAGACCTTCAAACAGATCTGATGCTGTGTTCTTCCTCAGGTTTTTCATTCCCTTCAGTCTCATATTTCTTTGCACTGCTGCCCATCATCAGGAAGCTCAGAAAGGGCCCCACCATGCAAGCAGAGAACCCAAGCTGCAGAAAGCCTGGGTTTTGGTGGTCTCTGTTGGGGTGCCAACAGAGTTGGGAAGCCCTTGCTTCTCATGTGGTTCATCTACCCCAGCATACACCTCCTGCCTGCATATGTGCTCCACAGCTCTGACAGACACACAGCTTCTCCAGCTGCCAGGAGCATGTTCAGTGACCCTGCTGCACCCCAATGCAGCAATGATCTGCTGTCCATTGTTTATCCAGCCCAATATTTTGTCATTCCTACAGAAGGTTCTCTGAACCTGAGAGCCTCCTATGAGGCTGAGAAGGAATAAAGCAGAGCCCCTTTTATTTTGTTAGCTAGCAACAGGTATTATACTCATTAGTGAGGTAGGTGAAACTTGCTAAAATTTCATTTTCTTTTATGAAAGCAATAATGTAAGGTCATATTTCCCTAAAACAGTGCCAGTTTTAAGAGTTTCCAGGATAGGGGATGGCCATAAACTCTTAGTTTTATTGTTATGTTTAACTGTGCCTCAAGTTATGCTTATTTTCTTGAGTGAACCTTTGCAAGAAGATGTTCCTCACATGACAACTGAAATAAATAGAATTTTGATTATGAATTATTCCATCCAAACTGGTCAAACTAGATGTGCTATGAAGTATTTTTAGATGTGTATAGGGGAACAACAAAAGACATGGCTGTCTGAGACAACTTAGTCACACCCTTTATGATTAGAACATGGGAAAAAGCTTTGAAAAAAATATAGATTTTCAATTCTAAAAAGCTCTTGCTGGAGGACCCACTCATACTGTCAACCCAACCTGGGTACAAAGAAGATAAATTCTTCTCAGTCATACTGGAAGATGGTACCCTGCTTGTCAGATCACTGGCAGTCTGCTGTGATGGATGGTCTTCCTCCTTAAAAGTGACTGCTTCCATGCCCTCATTTCCAAAATCCATTCTAGGGAAGTGTGACAAAAGTTGCCATGAACAAATGTGTCATACTGATATAGCAAATCCTGTGGTTTATTTTCTTTCTTTATCCAAGAGAGGTTTTATTTTAGCCCAGGCTGAATGCAGAGTATCTTCAGACTACAGAAACTGTATGCAATTTGGTCGTGATTTTGGGGGGAATTTTGGTGTTTGTTTTGTTTAGAATTTTTTTTTTTAAGTAGAGTAAACAATACATGCCCACAAAAAAACCATTAAACTGTTCATAGGTTCCAAGTTCAAATGGTGAGCAGTTGTCAGCTAACAGCATAAAGATTATGGTGTGTAATAAGGCTTGTCATGGCTTGTCACGCTGACATCACATTTTGTATCAGGTGCATGGAAACTCCATGTCCTGGTCATGATTTCTTCAAAGTATAAATGAAGGAAATACAATCTCAAGATTAAGAACGATGGGATCTGGAAAGAGGGAACATTTGCCAAGAGTCTCTCTCAACAAGTACTTCTCTTTAGGCACCTCAAGTAAGGCATTATGACAAGCTGGATTTTGTGAGGCAATTTCTTGACATCATCGTCAAGGAAAAGATATTCCAACCTTGACATTGACCTGTCTGAGTGGTAAATGTGACACTCAGCTTTTATTCCAGCAAAAATAAAAGAAATTCCAGCAACAGTCCATCATAATTTACCTTCTTTGTCCATTTAATGTATTTTAAGTTCAGGAAAGCGGGGGATGTACTCTTAACACATGAGGTTTCATACCTAAGAAATTGTTTAGGTTGGTAACTGCCTAGGCTGGTGGCTGACTTTAGTTTGTATAAGAAACTGAGCACCAAAACTGGCTCTAGGATGAACCTTTTCAATGTTTGCTTTCTCATTGTTGCTGGTTGTCAGGGAGTTATTGAATAAACAGAAGTTCTCTAAAGCCCTGATCCCTGCAGTTCTTCCTGGTCTGCACCTCTCAGTCAAAACCACACGAAGCCACTCCTGCTCCTGGCAACACAGTAGTTCCTCAGCAAATATGGCCAAATAAGTCAAACTGCTCCCTGTGAAGTGCCACTTCTGCATGGTACTGAAGTGGTACTTGGCACCACTACCTTGGCAGCCAGCAGGAGCAAGCAAGGAACAGTGGTACAAGCTGATGATTGCCTTGTGAAGTGTTTGTGGGGAATCTCTGCTTTAACAGACATTTTTTCATTTAAAAACTATCACAAAGAGCAACATGTTTTATCTCAGGTAGTTGCCTAATAAATATTAGACAAAGTAAATAAGAAAAATGCTTTACACTGTCACAGGTCATCCACCCTGGTGATTTTAAAACATTTGATGTGTTAACTGGAAGTGTTAACCAAGTCAGTATGTCTATGAATGCCTGTTCTTTTAATACTGCTAAAACCTCACATATTCCCCTGAAAAAAAAAGTATAAATCTAATTGAGAGCCCTAACAGTTTTAATCGGGTCCCCAAAACAGCATTAGGAAGTTAACCCCATGTACCAAGGCCTGCAGACCCCAGCAGAAGCCTCACAGCCAGACTCGTAGCCCTGAAAAAGAAATGCCATTGACAGGGGCACCAGGGGAATCCCCTTCCCATTCCACCCTCTGAAGGAGTTCTGGGAGAAGAATTTTCCTAAACCCTGAAGCAGTTGCACAAGTGTCTCCCTACTGGAGACAGCAATGAGAAGTCATGATTTGTAAATTGCTCTTTTGCTTTTTAAAGTCATATTATGAACAGTGGAGTAGCAGCCATAAACTTAAGGCATATAGATAAACAGAAAAAAGAGACATAAATCAGTGGTGGAAATTTTCTTGTAAGTAGTACAGAATATAAAATATCCAACAAGCATTGAAGTGCTGGACTTATTCTGCACTCACTGCATTCTCCAAATTCTGATGAATGATTTATCATTCTTCATCTTCACTGCTCTGATACCTAACAAACCAGGCACAGATCTTGATCCTTTTGTGTTGAAATCATAGAACCCCAAAACAAAATTACACTTTATTTTATTTTATCTACTAATGCAAATAAGTATGCAACAGCTTCATGTGTTATATTGCCCTTCTGTAAACATGGACATACGTGGACTGTTGGAGCAAGTCCAGAGAAGGGCCACAAAGATGATTACTGTGAAGGCAGATTGACAGGGATGGGGCTGTTCAGCCTGGAGAAGGCTCCCAGGGGACACCTTACAGCAGCCTTCCAGTACCTCAAAGGAGCCTGCATGAGAGCTGGAGAGGGACAAAGGGAATTTGCTTTAAGATAAAAGGGTTTAAAAGGTTTAGATTAAATATTAGGAAGAAATAATTTACTTTTAAGCTTGGTGAAGGAGTGAGACTGGTTGCCCAGAAAAGCTATGGATGCCCTTTCCCTGGAAGTGTTCAGGGCCAAGTTGGATGCAAATTTGAGAAACCTGGTGTGGTGGGTGGCATCCCAGCCCATGGCAGGATGTTTAGAACTTTAAGGTCCCTTCCAGCCCAGCCCATTCTGTAATCCCGTACAATATAAAACCCAACAATAACATAAAACTGATGAAGTCTGGCATTAATTTTCATTAACTTGTGTCTGCTGTGGGACATGTCTAAACTGACACAATGTAAAATAACATGCACAAACACAAAAATCCCATTAAATGTTTTCTTTTAATAGTATTGAATCATTTCCAAGAATACTTAGCTAGCCAACTACTTTTATAGAGAAGAATTGAGCTATCAATAATATCAGAGCAATATCTAGCACTTCACATCTCATAATGATTTTAGTGGAAAGCAAGACAGGTATCAACTAAACAAAAGGGAGTTCCAGATGGTTCCTAGAATTCATTAAATTTAGGATTTAATTATAATCTTCAAGTCTTTTGTCATAAGAGATGGACTGACAAATACATTTAGAAAGTGTATAGATTGATCATGCTTTTTAAAGTTATTAATGAGTTTGTGATATATTTGCCAGGTTTTCATTATATTTTGAGATTCAGTCTTCTTATACAATATGCATTTTTTTGGGTTACATAATAAGAAATCACAATTTATTTAAGGTGAGGAACACAGATATTTATTTGCATAAAGTTGTTATTTGCTCCATGTGACCACACTGGCTGGTGCATTTGAAAGCTGCTATTTGATAACTGATAAAATTCATTACTGTGATACTGTGGCTACTGACATCAAAGAGTGACAAATTATTTCTAATCTATGGCCAGTTCTGCATGTGTTATTTGTCTCAACATTTACTACTAGAACATCCATCAAGCCACTGAAGTCAAGAGGAGCAGCACTGGAGCCCTTCCTGTGTGGTGGAGTGATACTGTTCCTCACTCCCAGCTGAGAGCAGCTTGGTTGAACTTGGCCTGCTCCAACATTTTTCTGCAAAGTGTGAGCACCTTAACATTGATGTTCCTAACATTTTTTATTCTTTCTCCAGTGGATGGCAGGTCCCCTCCTGGCAAGATGCTGCCAGCTGCTCAACTAGCAAGCTGGAGTCTTCAGGAGCAGCCACAAAGTAGAGCATAGACTCATTTTTCTCTCTAATTTTTTTTAAAATTCCTCCTTTTCACCACAGCAACATGGACAGCTGTCTGCCCCAAACAGCCTGCTCAAGCCTGTAACAGTGGTGTGACCTCCAAACTCAGCTTTATCTTGAGTAAAATACTCAATATCTTATCTAGTACTTTCTTCTGGCTTTTTGGATAAGCAATTTCAGACTGAGCTCTCAACTTCCCCTGTTTGCAGCAGCACAGCTTGAGGTCTTGCTCTTCCTGAATTAGTACTTGTTACTGTGATTGTTTACTAGTTTTGAATGTACACTGCTAACAACTTAGTAACAGTATCCACAATGCAGTGTAATAATTCAGTTGACATGAGCTACTCTCATTTAAGCATGGCTCATTTACTGTCTACCATTTAGAATACTCCAGGGTGCTTGAATTACATGTAATTTATCTTGGCCTCTGTAAAAGCTCCCATGGAGAGATTTCTGTTGCCTGCATGCTGCCCATTCAAATTTCACCACAGCAGAATTATAATGACAGTGGCAAACTTCCAAATCAGTTTGGTTTGGAGCTTCTTTTTTCCTCATTTCTACACCATGCCTCCATTAATTGTAGGATGGTTTAACCTGTTAAATATGATCAACATTCTGAAAATGTCCCAAATTACATGAAACTAAAGATCAGTCAGCATGTCCTAGTAGAGGCTTCTCTGGAAATGAAAAAGCACCCTACATTTTTCCTATGGTGTCCTGTTAGATATATGCACTGCATTTCTCTCACTGCCCATTTCCTACCCAAGCTTCTGACACCAACTTTTTGTCCCAGAGGACCAATGGCTGACCTGCCACATCCTTAGTATCTGTGAGATTAACATGGTGAGATGTTAGCAATCCTCTGGTATTCAACTACATTCATATTCAAGAAGAAAATATAATGAGTGCTAATATAATAGGAGAAGAACTCAGTCACAAAACACATGAAGTCTACCCTGCTGCACAGTTAGTCAGGAGCTGTCTAGCAGACAAAGTAATCCTGAAGTGACCTGCTGTCACCATGATATTTTCTGAAAAATCACTTCACCAGGATTTCTTCTCCTGGGAAGCTGAGAATTCTCCTCAGCTTCTCCATGTTTTGCTGCTCTGGAATATGGTCTGGAAAGTGTTTATCCAAACATGTGAACTGTTTTTAATTAATGACCAATTACCATCAGCTGTGTCAGACCCTGAAAAGTCAGTCACGAGCTTTCATTATCACTCTTGTTTAGCCTTCTTCTGATGTATCCTTTCTCTCTCTTTAGTGTAGTTTTAGTATAGCATTTCTTATGATATGATACAATACGATATGATATGATACAATATCATATCATACAATACAACATAACATAACATAATATCATAAAATAATAAATCAGCCTTCTGAGAACATGGAGTCAAATTCTCATCTCTCACCTCATCCTGGGGACCTTACGACACCACAACCTGCAAAGCCAATATGAAAGAGCAGGATTCTCAGGACTTCTGACAAAGAAATTTATGGAAGAAAAAAGCTGGATGAAAATTAGACCTGGAAGTTCACAAATTAGGAAGCACTACACAAGTCTACAAATATATACATAATATATAAATACATATATAAAGATATACATAAATATACTGCATGGTTACACAGAGTTTATGAAGAAGCCATCAGTACCATGTACAAATAAATCTGGAGAGAAAGCTCTGTGTATAGACACTTGCCTCTGCAGTGGACTGCCACAAGATGAGTGCAATTCTTTCCAATGGTTCTGCTTAATCCCTGGCAATAAAGTTTATGTGGAATTTTCTGGGTGGAACAAGGACCAATTTACCTATTGGCCAGTGCAGCAAAACCAGTAACTCCCTAAGACAAAACAAGCACTGTTAACTGAGTATATGCAGGGAGGTTGGACAGGCTGACCCACTGTGGTTTCTTCCATCCCTACCCATTCTGTGACTCTTCAATAATTTAATCCCAAAGGAGAATAGTAATTAAAAGCAGTTTGAGAATGGATTTCAAACTTCCTTCCCTATTGTTAATTTCTATAAATTAATCCTAAACAGAGGAGGAATTCAACAAAGAGCTGCCAGCGAATGAGCCTGAAATGTAACTGCAATGTTTTGTCCCATTTGTTATATGTTGCTGTGTCTTAGAGGAACAGAAATTTACAGGTAAAGAGAAAAAGGGGCAGAGATTTAATTCTCTGGAGACACTACTATCTGCTATGAGGAAAAGAAATTATTTCTGCTTACTGGACAATGGTCTCACATCTGATGGAGAAGGCTGAACTAACTCATAACTTCTACTGTTTTAACTGGGTTCAGATCCTCTGCTACAAAAAGACAATTCCAGCCCACAATAAAAAAGATCTGACTTGGGGAAAAAGTAAAACATGTGACTACATTGTGCTCAGTGATATGATTCTCTTCATTCAAGCAGTAAAGAAATTTTGATCACATCTACAAAGTAATAACATCTATTTAAGGTCTGACGTACATCTGCATCCTTTTGGTGTAAAATAACAAAACTCTAAGATAGTAGAGATACAACATTACACTTTCAGACACTTTGTGCATGTTATAACCACCAGAGGGAAACCTTGCACCAGACTGACTGTGCAAATAAACTAAAATCGAAGAACACAGATGATTTTTGAAAATGAAGCAATGAAAATAATTTTAGACCTAAAAGAAACATGTGCTCTCTGAACAAATCTTAGGGGATTCTTAAGAAAGTAGCAGTGTCTCACAACAAATTATGATATTAGATGTGAAATTTCAAAAGTTTGTACTCAAGGAACACTATTTCTTCTGCATATCCTAATGCCTACTAAACCCAAAATGAATCCTGAGTCTGGGATCAATTTGGGGCTAAAAAGCCCAAATGGTTTCCAAATACATTCCAATCCAAGCATCAACACTTGTGTCAAGAAGACAGCAACAAAGATTTGCAGACAGTTTTTAAATTGGAGCAATTTTCTGTTTCTGAACTACATGATACCACAGAATTTACTCTGTTGTTTCATACCATGGCATCCACTTTTCCATCTTGAGTGAAGCTCACTTTGAGTGAAGTTCCCAAGACGAATGCTTTGCCTGTGCACCTACACTGGCTGTAGCACACGACAACAGTAATAATGTGGGTACAGCTCACAGCAACAAAACTGACTCTCTGCCACTTACCACTAACCCCTACTTCCTTTGCAAGATGGATTTCCATGAGCAGTATTACTTTGCCAGCTGGATCCTTGGTTCTTAATTAAGTAAAGATATTTTAGAACCTCATTCTAGCATGCTTTTCACACAATGCTTACGTTTATCTGCATAAACTTAATGAGTTTTTGCAGGGTTGTATCATTACTACAAAAAACAATATGTGCCTTTATGAAAATAAAGAACAGAAAAAGTGAACAGGAATTAAATCCTCTTGTTCAAGCAATAAAGCCATCTTAAAACCATTATTTCCATGTCTTTCTTCAGTAACATGTTTTAAAGCCAAATTACAAATCAACATATATTTATAGAAAACTTGAGAGGGATGAAAATTGTTTAGAGAGAACAGCAGCAATTAGAAATTATTTTTAATGAATGCTGCCTCATGCAGCCTAAAACAAGAACAAGAGGTTAATGAAAACAAAGTAGAAAGTGTTTCCTGACAAGTCTGTTAAAAAACCCCAGGTTTTATGAAAATCCCAGAGCACACAATACTTTCAATAACAAGCACTGTGCTCATGTCAAATTAACACCAATGTAAAAAGTACATTGGGTTCTTCGATCTCTGCTTTCATTATAAGTATGTCACTGATATTGTTCTTTTGTATAAGCAGTTGTTTTTGAAATGTAAACCCAACATATATATCCACTGGCCTGAAAATACCATAGCCTGCAAAAAGCTTCTGAACACATATTTTTACCACTATTGTTAAGAGCTGAATCCAGTTTGAATCTGAATCAGAAAAAAAATATTAAGCTATTACAATTTTCTATTATAATCTGATGAGAAAGATTGTTAAAATACATTATAATTCACCTTATAATTAATAAGATGATTTTACCTTTCATAAATAAGTTTCTCTTAGAAATCAAACTGTCAACCATAAATACTCATAATTCATGCATTCTTCCCAACAATACATTTTCTGTATCTTAGTATTAGTTTTTCCATTCTGTATTTCTGTAACTGCATACAGTACCTAGAAATTTTTTTTATAAAAACATTCTTGATCTAGCAAAAAAAAAAAAAAAATTAAAAAAATTACATGGACTAGAAGCAAAACTTGTTTTGATACCTACAAGAAATTCATACATTTAAATCTGAATAGCAAAAAGATGAGCAAAGAAAATCAAGAACAGCAATTAGAGTTCCAGTAGTAGCTACTTTAATAGCTCCATATTTTTATAAAAGTTTTTCAGAAATGGGACCACAAATCATAATAAAAACAGTATCGGGATGATCTAATCCTTGCAAAGAAACAAGCAAATGAAAAATGACCAAATTTCTGATAATTAGATAGCTTTTTACTTTATCATTTCTAACCACTAGATAGGACTAAACACAAATACTTCAGAAATAATACTACCATGTTTGTCCTGAAGCATCACAGCTGTCTGTGCTTGGCATAAATCCAGATCATATATTTTCTATTTTGAAAAAAACTTTCATTCCAGTGTTCAGCCACTGCTTCATGTGGAAGAAGCTGTTCTCTACTTCCCCTAATCCTCAGTGAATCACAAATTCATAAGTTAAATCCAGTTGTTGCAAACGAAATACATATTATACATATTATACATATTATTACATCAATTTCTCTTGACTTCAATAAATATCCAGGAATTATAAAGGTACAGTAAAATGAAGTAAGAGCTTCAGAGACTTTTGGTAGAAAAATATTAATTCAACTTGTTTAGCTGAGCCTAATATATATAGGCCAAATTGATAATATAATTTATAATAATTCAATATATATTTCTAACAAAAAGGGAGTAAGTGTAAATGAAAGATGAAGATTTCATTAGAAATATGAATGGTGCATCAGTATTTACAGTTGGGTTCCATAATATCATCAGTTCAAAGAAAACTGACTATGAATATCAGCTAGACATTTGCCCAGACAATGGGGTTTTTTTGTAGGGAAAGCGGCCCTGACATGGTGGATAAGAATTTTTACCTTCAAAATAGCTTTTTAATTACTAGATTTTGTGTTCTAGAGTAAATAAAACTTAGATGCTTTTTGACTTAGATTAGGCAATGGTGTTCATTCAACCAAAAATGAAGAAATTGTTTTAAGGAACTTATCATAAAAGGAACTGAGCTATGCTCCAAGTGGTGAAGAACAACACTGCTCAGTGGTCACATCATTACCACCATGTCTTGTGTCATTCATCCACACTAGAGGAGCTGTAATTTAATTTCCTCTTCAGCCTGAAGGACATGCAGAAGAGAAATAAGATCTACTGGTGTAGGAAAATTTGAGGGTGAAATTTTCACCTTTTTTTTAGCTGTACTTTGCACAGATTTTTCAAGGAGGCTATGAGCCCTTAACTCACAAGGGATAGCAAAGGATTGGTGCCCCCCCCCCCCCCCCCCCCCGCCACAGGAGGCAGTTGGAGGGAATTACCCTGATTACTTGACAGCAGCATAAAATGTAGGTTAGGAACCACTTTCAGTGGTTTTGTGAAATCATTTCCTTGGCATTTGTTATAGTATCTGAAAACTAACCAGAAATGTCAAAATATTTTAGATGCTTCATGAGACAAACTGTTTTGACAATTTGAAACTATTATCATTTTCACTTAATCTGAAACTTTTTTTCAATTTTGTCCAAATTTTTAAAGCTTCAAATAGCATCTCTTGCTACTCTGTAGCAAGAAAATTTCCCCAGAATTTCCACAATTATAAATAACACGATTGCCTTACAAAGATCCAAAGCAGAGTTATATCTATTATGTACTTAACCATCATTAATGACCTTTCATAGCAAGATGTTCTTCTCTAGACTGTTTTTTCAAGTTTCCCTTCAGTTTACACTAATCATCCCCAAATGCTATCTACCTTGGTGTATAATTTTAATTTTCTTTCCTTTGCCTTTCCTTGCTAGAAGCAAGGCACAGATGGCTTTGAACTCTAGCTGTCCACTTTGACTCTCTTGCAGGCTCACCAATTTATAGTAATCACTCTTCTAAGAAATGCAATATATAAATAGAAGAGACACCATATGAAATTTAAATTTCACCCTGTGAAGAAAGTTGTCATTTATTGTGGGGAGAATAATAAATCAGGTTCATTTTCATGATCATAGATATCAGAAAACAGATTTAGCTTTACACTGAATGCACTGACTTTATTTAGCAGTGTGCACTGATGACCTGTGTCCTTCTAAACTGCTAGAACAGGAAGCATCAAGCAGGGCCACCTAAAGCAGAATGGAACCTGCCAACAAGAGAGATCGTGTAGGTCCAGCCAATACCACAACCCAGCCCCAGTCCCCAGCTGGAGGAAGATATCAATGGGCTTCTCAAAGCTTATCAGCCACATCTTCTCTGTGCAAAACATTGATGCAACACGGCATATGTCCTTCTCTCTTTAGATGTGGTGGGAAACAAGAACCTGTGCAAAACCAAGTCTTATCTTTCCAAAAATCCCAGATGGAGTACCTGCAATGAAAAAGAGAATCTTACCATATGTTTGTCATACACAGCTACAACAGCAAGGAGAAAATCATTATAAAATGCCATATGCATAACAAGCCTTGAAATGTTGCTCTATAAGCATTAAAAGGAACATCAAGTTCCCAGACTCCTCTAAATCTGTGCTCTTTTCATGCTCTGAACTACAATATCAGCCCCAACTCATGAGCTGGTTCTGCTGACATAGCCACCAAAGGCATGGTGGAATATCTGAGAGCCCACCAGCCACATCCACTGGCCAGCCTGCCACTATGGCCATCTCCTCCTGGACATTGAGCAGAGTAATCCTTCTCTTCCACTGCTTTTTCTCTGAACTGGTCTTTCTCTTTTACCTTAAGGTAGATTTCACAAAAAAATGTCAAGAAGGTATTACATCTAAATTAAATTTCTACCTACCCACCCTTCCATCCTGTAGTTCCCCTCAAAATGTATGTAAAAAGGCCAGCATCCCACTGGCTGGAGCTGTGGCTCTCCCTGCACAGCAGCCCCTTGGGATAGTTTGTGTGGTCAGGTTTTGGTAGTGGGGGAGCTTTAAGGGTGGCTACTCTGAAAAACTGCTAGAAGCTTCTCCCACATCCAACCAAGCCAATGTCAGCCAGCTCCTCCAAGATGGACCCACTTCTGGCCAGGCTGAGCCATGATAGTAATGCTAAATAGGAAAAGTTATTGGTACAGAAGTAATTGCAGACAGAGAAGACAAAAGTGAGAATATGTGAGAGAAGCAACACTGCAGACACCAAGGCCAGCAAAGAAGGAGGGGGAGAAGGTGCTCCAGGCACCAGAGAAGAGATACATTTGTAGCTCATGATGAAGACCATGGTGAGGCAGGCTGTCTCCCTGAAGCCTTCAGAGTTCCACAGGGGCTCAGAGATCCACCTGCAGACCCTGGGGGAGCCCCACATGAGAGCAGGTGGATGCTTGAAAAAAAGTTGTGACTTTGTGACTCTGTGGGAAGCCCACGCTGGAGCAGGCTCTGAGCAGGGCCTCTGGCCCTGTGGAGAAAGGAGTCTATGAGATCTGGTTTCCTGGCAGGACTTGTGAGCTCACAGGGAACCCATGCTGGAGTAGCCTTTTCTTGAAGAACTATAAGCTATAGTAAAGGACCCACACTGAAGCTGTTTGTGAAGAACTGCAGCCCATGGGAAGAAGTCATGCTGGAGGAATTAATGGAAGACTGTCTTCTGTGTGAGGGACTCCAGGCTAGGGCAGGGGAAGGACTCCTCTTCCTGAGGAGCAAGCAGTGGCAGAAACCTGTGATGAACTGCCTGTAATCCCCATTCCCATGTCCCTGCTGGCTGTGGGGACGGAGGTAAAGAGTCAGGAAAAAAGTTACGTCTGGAGAGGAAGATGGGTGGGGGGAAGGTATTTTTAAGATCTGTTGTATTTTTCATTATTTTACTCTGATTTTGACTGGTAATAAATCCAATTAACTCCTCCAAGTACCATGATAGCAATCAGTGAGTGATCACTCCCTGCTGTTATATGAACTCATGAGCCTTTCTTTACATTTTGTCTCCCCTGTCCAGTTGAGGAGGGGAGTGATACAGAGGCTTTGGTGGATCCTTGGCAGCCAGACAATGTTAAACCATCACAGGAATCCACCCTGTCCTCTACCCCCATCTTTCCAGGGACAGAGCACTCATTCATGGCAATCAAGATTTTGGCTGCACCTCAAGCAGCACATTTGGCAAGGACTTGGCACCAGCAATATTTGTGCTCCAAGTGCTGTTTTAGTCCCACATGTGTACCATACTCCTCTTCACTCAGCAGGACTTCTCTCCCATATACATTGGGGAGTAGCTGGGTACATTTTCTACACTTCAATGTCGTTTCCAGTGAGCATTTTACCCTCACACAATCCAAAAGCTGTGCTGCTCCTGCCCGAGGCAGCTGTCCCACACCACCATTTCCAGCTTGCCTGGGTCCCTCACCATTATGAGGGGCTGGCAAGGCTGACCCCGTTCTCCGGGGAAGGCCCAGGTCTTCCTGCTTCTTCAAAGCAAGACCCTGCTTTGGTCTCTTTCTCTGTCCTCCCCACGAGGGAGTATGCTCTTTCCCCTAATCACTTCAGGAAGGCTATGGCACACTTTCCCTGCCCTCTCCTGGGTTCATCAGCAAGTCACCGCTGGTGGGACTAGAGCTACGCTGTGAGGGCCCCAGTGAAGGAGGAGTGATGAGGAGGACTCCATTGATATCAGAAGGCTAATTAATTACTTTATTATACTATATTATTCTATACATCTAAAACTGAACCTGCCAAGCACTCAACCCTGCACACAACTGCTCTGCACTGCACTCAGTCTCATGACTGTCACCTGACAGTCCCGACACACACACGCTCTTGGCCCTGACAGCCCAAGGAAACAAAACACCATGACTTTGGGTAAACAATCTCCACGTTGCATTCCACTTTGGCACAACACAGGCACAGCAAATGATAAGAATGTGTTTTCTTTCTCTGATGTTCAGAAAATGTGAAACCCAGAAATATTCTTGGGAAGAATCATGCCTTGCTTTTCTCTGTGAAGAGAAATGTGGAGCTACAGTGGGACAGTGCCCAGTCAGTGACGGTCCCCTGGCTGCTGTCTGGCCCCTGAACCCCATTGGGGCAGGGTTTGGGTTGCTCAGTGGCTGAAGGCCAATGCAGGCATGGCAATGAGGTGGCAGGAGGTGGGGGATACACTTTGGAGCTTTGGGAGGTTCTGCCCAAGAGCCGCTGCAGCTGCTTCAGCTCTGAACTTCCCACCCTGGGGCATGCTCCCTCAGTGAGCCCACGATGGACAGACTGTTCAGATGTGACAGATTTTGCATGGGGTAAAAGAATGTTTCATGGCAACAACAGAACTCTTAGATATGAGGGGATTTTTTCCTTTTCAGTTACAACTTTTATTTGCTGACTTCTCTTCCAGAAAATCATCATTGCTATGTACAGCAAATGCATGCATCTGTATTTACATAATTTTCTATCATATTCTTGCAAAATTGCTATTCAGTTATGATAAATATATGCAATCTTTATCATATCTGGTACTGATATTTAAAAACCTGACACTGGAGTGGAAACAAGGATTGTACCAGCCAAGGCAGTACTAGTTTCATGTGCCCTATTAATGATTTCCTCAAGGGATCTTCATCTCCTGCTTCTGTCTATCTCACTGTCCCACAGTGATTGCAACAGTGGTAAAGCTCACTCAATAAGCAGAAGATCCACTGAGGATTTGCTGAAGAGTCAAGACTGAGTAAAACAAATTGCGTTTATTATAAATATTCCTATATTCATAGTGAGTCAAATACCGTCTCAGTAAAAATTTTGGCTGAATTACATCAGATTTTGCTCTTTTTTTAGACAATAACTTCTAACTAATTTCTGAAACTATATATATGCATATTTGAGCTGGTAAATGCATTCCTAAGGAATCTTTGCTAGCAGTAGCTAAATATAAAGAAATGCTTCATATTTTGTCACCAATCACATCCCAACAAATTGTGTTGGAATAATTGCAGTTTTATCCAGTTAGTTGCCTTTTAAAAAATAGAGTGTGAATTTCAGCTAGAAAGAGGCAACTTTTCACAGAGATATTCATCAGGTTATCGGCTTTGTTGGATTCCAGCATCTGAATCCTGTGCCAAACAATGAGAGGAAACTCTAGCAAAGCTTCAGAATAGCATTGGTCAAAGATTTACAAGACCAAGTACCCAGCTATGTCAGCAGTCCTGAGCCTGTTTTTTTTTTTCATTTTGCAGTTTGTATTCCTTGTCATGCTTTGCTCAAATGCCATCTCTTTGGGTTAGTATTGTCACAATGTGACCTGTCTGCAATAGAAGCACAGTCGAGAGCTACACTTCACTAGGATTTCCAGGCAGAAGTAATTAACAGAAACAAAATAAATGTAAGAAAGAGCCTAGATGTAACCTTATTCATTTACTTATTATTTTGGGGATATTTCAGTGTTGTGGGACAGATGAGATGCAATTTTTCCTTACACAATGACGAGGGTTCCTCTTTAAATTTCACTTTCTTTATAATTTCAAGAGGATGTAGTTTAGAAGAGCATTAAGAGAAGTGAATAAGTCTTTAGTTTTACACAGGAGACTATTATTCCTTCATCTAAATTAATTTCCTGAAAGGAGATGTAGATCATTGGATCTCATTTAGAGGCACAGAGAAGCTCAGATGACTTGCTGTCACATGCACAGTGACATTGGTTTGGGTTCCTTGGTGAGAAGAGTCCTTCAGTCCTAACGTTGTTCAAATTGTATTATATAGTAAAAGATGATCCATTGTCAGTCAGAATTTCACTAGTCTGTCTTGAATGATAAGTATCAGAGTTTGTCCTTGAACTACGTTTATTGTCTTTCTTGTGTCTCTTGCACCATAGGTCCTTCATTAGCTTCACAAAATAACTTCTGAACTTCACTCCAATGAACGCATAGAGCACAGGGTTCACACAGCAGTGTAAAAATGCTATGGCTTCAGTGGTGTATTTTGCGTAAGCCATTATCTTGTCACTGTCACAAGATTTGTCAATCTTGCCCATGTTGACAGCTGTTATGAGAAGAACAATGTTATATGGTACCTGGCAAGCTAGGAAAACAGTGACAATTAATACAATCACACGAATTGCTTTGTTTCTTTTGGAATTCTGAGCTTGTTGTAAGGATTTGACAATGAAGGTGTAGCAAAAAAACATGAATATGAAAGGTATAAAAAATCCAAATGCAACTTGTAGCCATAGCAGCAGCGATTTCAGTGTTGTGCTTTCAGACACTCTGGCAGATCTGTGATCACAAATCTCTTTGGTTTCATTCATGGAGAAGCTGTAACTTTCATTGTACAGAAAAGAGGGACTAGAGATTAAAATTGATGATATCCACACAGCCAAACAAATGAGTTTACTATGTGCGAGAGTCCTTGCCCTGAGTTTAAAGGACTTTGTTGCCTGCACGATAGCAATGTACCGGTCCACGCTGATAAAGGCCAAAAGCAGCATGCCACAGCTGAAGTTGATTGCATAGATACCTCTAGTCATTTTGCAAATGACATCACCAAAAAGCCATTCATCAGCAGCATAATTCATTGCCCACAGGGGAAGAGTAAGAACAAACAGTATGTCTGCTATGGCCATGTTGAAGAGGTACACATCCGTCATAGACTTGGCTCTTTCGTATAAAGCAAAGGTCATCACCACAAAGATATTACCAAAGAAGCCGATGATACAAATCAATGAGTATGCAATTGGCAGAAATGCTTTTGTGAAGTTCCTGACTTCCAGCTTAGAACAAGGTGGCATGATCAGAGAAGCATAGTCTGAATAATAGGGGTAATCTGTGGTACGAAGGTCTGTCTGTAGCAAAGGAGAACACCAGTCAACACACAGATGTTAATCTTTATCTTTATGGTAGAAACATTATAAATAACTGGCCACACATTCCAATTACAAATGCATTTAACACTATAGACAAAGCTTGTAAGAACTATCTAGGAAATTTCTTAAAATCATACTTAAAATACAAATGTGGAAATAATCCTTTTGGATATCCCAAAGGCCCTAATATTTAAATACATTGTGCAGAAAGGACAAGTCTGCTGTCACAGAAGACTCCACAGTGTAAAATTCTGAATTCAAATTAGTCTAGTCTTCCTTTACCATCACACAAGGCAAACAGGCCTTTCTAGCATGCTATGCATTTCATACTAATGTAGCTTGACTAAATTAAGCCCAAAATTGATTACTTCTCTCTACCAGCTAGAGAGGCAGTTTATGCTAGCTAGCCTGACATTTACCTGCACCACAAACACCACACCTGTAGTGAAAATCCAATAAACAGTGTGCTTTGACAGTGAACTCTGCTGACAGAAACATCTTTTCAAATTTTCACTCCTGAAATTACAGTGTTTGGATCTGCAGCCTTAAGGAACTGGGTCTTATAGAGTCATTGTTTTATTTATATACTAACAGAGTTTATCAATTAGGTACTTACAAAATTCATTTTGGCAGTACACTTCTCAGAGAAATATGTTCAGAAGGACCTCAAAATATTTTCCCAAGTATTTCTGAAAAGAAAATAAAGTAGATTGGATCAGAAAACCAGCACAAGAAGTCTGAACGAGTAGAAAAACAAAATTGGGAATAAAACCTACTCAAAACAGAATCGCATCACTGGAGCATGTTAACAAATCACACATCTCTACAAAATGTGCAGTTGTAGAAAGAGAATGGGTTTTATCAGTATTATTAAGAGCACAGACTTAAATATTGAATGTTTTTTCATAGGCTAATAAATTGTATATGAGAATATGTGACCGCTACTTCACATTAAATTTGCATACAAGAAATCAGAATAAATTAAATTTTACTTTGAGAACTTCTGTATGACAATAGCAATCCATGTTCTAAGGGAAATATGGAAAATATAAACAGCACTCCCTTAGTACACTTCATAACAGTAATGCAACAATTTACCCTTTTTCCCCACTCTGACCCTTTATCAGTGTCTCAGCACTTTCAACATCTTATTTGTCCTTTTTTATTACACTAATGAAGTAATAGAAGAGCAAAAGAATAATATCTTCTTATAGTGCAAAGGATAGTACACAATGTATGAACAGACCGAGCACTCATATTTTGTCTTGGCTCAATGCACAGATTCACCGTGCAATGTTCAGTGTGCAGTTCAGACAGCACACTATGAAAAAAATTGGTTTTTTTATCACTGTGATACCTAAGTGTTTTACAGATGGGGCTTACTTAATTTGCACAATGCCCTGTGGTGAAGAAGTATTACCATCTTTGTTTAAAAGGGAGAATCTGAGTCATTAGAGTTAAGTATCACTTAAGGTTCAGTTTGAGACGTGTATCCCCCTCAACATCACTTCTAAGAGTACTTAAAATTATTAAGGACTTCAGCTAGGTAAAGGATTAAATCCATTGACTGTTTGCATACAGGATCAGACTTCTGCAAATCAGATCACAGAGTCTAAAGTCACAGAAAAATAAAATGGGGAAAATGCCATTGGCGACTACACGTGGGAAGTTGGGCTTAAATAACTTGTTCCACCTCACACAGGACCTCATGGGCAGGAGATTTCATTCCTCAGACTCCCCTTGCAAGAGTTCAGTCCTTCCCTTCTTTCCACTAGCTGCTGTCTGAGAACTGCACCTACCAGCAAAGCAGTGTTTAAGCAGTAATTTCAGGGACAGGATGACATGAGGTCCCATATTTGTCAAGGTTGTGAAGGGCAGTTTTATCTAGGGTTTTTGTGCTTTTTTGCTAGTCGTGTTACCAATTGGGAAGAGCACATGGGTCAGCTTTAAGTCTACAAAACCAAAACCTTGTTGTTTGGGAATTACCTAATGTTGAAAATGAGAGAGAGAGAATTTGCAAAAGTGGGGCAGATGAAGTCCAGATACAATGGGGAAATTGGGGGAGGGAAAGGACAGAACGCTCTCCAAAAGCATAATGAGGGTGACTCATGTGGGCATGCTGGCTCATGACAGAGGGCTGCAGCTGGGTGAAGACCTAAACTACATGATATAGCTAAGGCACCACAGCTTATCTGGATTTTTTGCCCTTTAAACAAAACTTTAACTATCTCTCCAGCTTCGTCTGCTGGCTTTTCAAAACTGATTTTTAGAAGCTGCAGGAATATGACAGCTGGAAAGTGCTTGAGCACCTTCTGAAGAAAATCTCAAACAACTTAAAGGCGTCTGTCAGAAGTGCAGAGATGTATAGGGCCAGCAGGCACATTACGCAATTAAACAGGGGCTGTGGTCCCCTAGCCCATCTTTGCACAATTTCAGTCACTGTCCACTGCTTTACACTTTCTGATCTCATCCAGATACTCATGACCTTGCTTGGTGTTTCTGTTACCCTTTGTACTTGGCAGCTACAGAAATTCTTCAGATGGACAGAATTAAAGGGGTACCTGTCTAGGTTATTATTTTAGAAACTGTTATTTTATTGTTGCAAGAAAAATATCATTCTAAGTGTGTGCCATTCATGTCTTTTTAAGACCAACATGGTTAAAATATACAAAGAGAGTCTGACAACATATCTTCTATCTACAAGTCACTCTTCATTCCACTTGGACAAAGACACCCTGAAACATGAGCATAACATACAGAAGGAAGGTGACTGGGTGAAGGCATTTAGAAGAAAGGGAGCCATGGGTATTTCCCACAGCCTGCAAGGAGGGCTAAGAAGGGAGCTCTCTTCAGATGATTACTAAGAAAAGTCTCTTTAGTTCACAGAAGAGCTCAGCAGAGATCATATGGGGAACAACAGCTACTCATCATAAGAGAGATGCATGTTCTCATGATCCTACAGGAATTCAAAAAGGCACCACCAGCCACACATTTATTCACAAAATTACTTCTATTGTCCAGCAGAAGCTTCCTGAGGATGGTTAGTATGAGAGTTGTAGCAAAGGACTCAAACTGAAATCAGAATTGCAGAGATTAGATTTAGACCTGATTTAAATCTCTTGAGCTGACTTCCTTTTCTGAATTTGAAACAGCATTCGCAGAAGTTGTTAAAAAGATGCACTGGCTGCTGAGGAAGTTGAATCATAGCTCTTATAAACAAAATATCCTTTTCAATTTAAATCTTTCTAAAAATGTTCCAGTAGGCACCTTTTTAACTTATAATCTGCATATTTACATCTTCATTTAGCATTAATGTATTAGGTAAATACAAAAATAAATTTTCATATATTTATATATAAGATGGTGTGTCCTAATATTGGTTATGTAATACATATGGGTAGTACATGTCTGTGCATGTGCACCTCAAAACCACCTTTGTTCTGAATATTAAATATATAAGCCTTGAATTTTTGAGCTTAGTATGTTTCCACTTTATCCACATCATCACATTTCTTTTCACTATGAAAGCAGTGTGCAAGTATTCAAGCATAAGACTAAACTGCAATCTTAAGAGCAAATATACTATTTGAATTATACAAACAAAACACAATGACTTAAGACAGACCTAGGGAAAAAGACAGAATTCTATGAAGAAAAAAATTCAGTCATTAAGTACTTTTAAGAGTAGTCCATCCTTCTAAGTAGAATCCCACTTACATATTCAGTTTAATACATTTGCCAGACATATACACAGATTACAGATTACCTATTTTATTTTAGTACTTACCCAATTTGAGAATCGTCTAATGGCCAGGTGAAAGAGGATGTGTGATTCTTTTGACTGCCTCAAGCACATTTACCATCAGCCTCAACAAGAGCACATTCTAAATTAGAAAACAAGAAATAACAGCATTAGTTAAAGGTACAGAGATAAATTGAAATAACCACCACTTCCTCCTCACAAGCAACAGCAAAAACTTGGTTTTTTATGTAAAGGAAAATGTTGCTGTGCTGAAAAAAATCAAGCTGGAGGCGAATATGTTGTTAATTTACTTATTAGCCTACCTATATAATGATATTATTTTTGAAGTGATCAAGCTAGAATCAGAATCATAATAAGCAGGATGTTAATTGTCATTGTGCTCAGAAATGTCCTGAATGATGACCTGGTTTTGCAAAGGGTACACTTAATGTCATGCAGATGAGTAGTTTCAAGATCAATAATTTAAATCAACAAGATTGCTTAGAGTAAAACTGTGAAATGAGACAAGTAATAATTACCAAATTGATTGGCAGCTGTTTTAGAAGAAAAAAAAAATCTGTTACATGCTAAGGTGCACACAACCCAAATGTTTGTCCAGATATGCAAACACAAAATATGCAAATGTCGGTAGATAAGTAAAATGTGGCTGCATTTGCCTGTTTGGCACAAGCATTTGCTGTTCATTTTCATGCTGTTCAAGTCTGTTGCTAAAATTAGTTGGAACGAATTTTAATTTAATTTCATGATTCTTGAATTTTAAAACCTAGAAATGTTTCTTTTCTAGACCTGGGTTTGAAGACAACTTAGATATTTGCATTAGCAGGAAGGAGGAAAAACAAAAATGTAAAATGACATGAATCTAGACAGTCTTGTAAGATTCTAAGATATGATTAAATTAATAGAACACTGGACCTAAAGAAATGCAGGATGACAGATGTTCTGCTCACTCACTTTTTTCCTAAACAGAGCATATCACAGGAGCAGTGGCTCCCTGCCAGCTTCAGTTTGGTGCTTCTTTCCACTGACCACACCCAGTGAATGAAACAAAAATGCTGTCTGGTGTCAAAAAGAGACGTAGTACATTTAAAGCACCATGTTGTAATGGCTCATAATCATCTAAGCAGGTACATGTAATTTTCTCAATTACTCATTTTCACAGGATCCAAGACTTTAGCTATTACCAAATATGTGTGTGCATGGAGCAACACAGAGATACCTGAAAGCCCTGAAATGACTGTCCTGTTTTACTCAAATGTGCATGCATATGTGGTGAAAGCATGTTTTGATTGTTATTACTGAACAGTAATCTTCGCTGTTTGATCCATACAAAGCAAAAAAGTGCGAAATCTATCTATGATTCAAATAACTTCAGCAGGGTCACTATAAAATTAATTTGGCCTCCTTATCGCTGTTTGGACTAAATCACTCCCTGTCATCACAGATCTGGAGCAGGTTGTGATTAAATCACATAATTAACATAGTTTAGTCCTTGAAAATGGTTTTATAAAGTCCAGTAACATGGAGGAAAGAAGATGTGGGAGTTTCAGTGCAGAGACAAGTGGTGAAGACAGAAGTCCTTGTGAATCTTTCAAGACATCCTTAATCACAATAGAGAAGTACTCTTAACTCTTTAGTTATAGTTTTATAATTCATAACAATTTTCATCATTAAAACTTCACAGGTTTTTAAGCCATCCTTTGAACCTTTCCTAAAAGGGGCTTTGACTTTTCTTTTAACTGCATTTTTGTGCTGGTTTGCTAACTTGTTATTTGCACATCAAATTGTAATAATAGAAATCTTCTAATTAACTTGAGATGAGGCTTGGAAGGTACTTTCTGGACTTTCTTAGAAAGAAAACACAAGCTTCATTCTGAAATCGCCTGTCCCTCAAGTGCTGCAAGGCACAGTACATTTACTCCTGATAAACTGAGGTGCATGCACTCTTTGTAGTAACATAGCTACATGTAGCAGCCTCAATCCTGTTTAGAGAGAACTCAATTTCTGTAAACACGGTCTGAAGAAAACCACAGATTCCTGTTCACAGTCTCTGACAGTTTGAAACAAGGGCTCAAACCCTGTTAAAAGCAGCAAATTCAGAGGAGGAACACATTCTGTTGGTAATGTAATTTGCTGACGTGTCATTATGGGATATTTCAT
The DNA here is from genome assembly GCF_037042795.1 of Molothrus aeneus. Taxonomy (NCBI): domain Eukaryota; kingdom Metazoa; phylum Chordata; class Aves; order Passeriformes; family Icteridae; genus Molothrus; species Molothrus aeneus. Next base: position 38,371,639 of record NC_089648.1, on the reverse strand, counting down.
TGAAGCATTTCTAGTGTTTCTTTCTCATAACTTAAGGAGCGAAGAGATGGAGCTGGGCAATCTTTGTGCACTGTCTTCATTGCACAAAGACAAATGTAACACATGGCAGTGATTTAACCAGCAGATAATGAGTAACAGAAGAAGAAAATCCCTCTCCATTACAAAACCGTCTGTGACTCCAAATCACCAAGTCCATCATGATTGTAATACATATTCAGACAAGCACTTCTAGTAGCAGCTTCCAACATCTCTCTGAGACAACAACTTACCTTTGGAATACCATGATTATTAGCCTGTGAAAAAACGGAATATTATCAACATATTTTCATGGAATGAGAGTCATCAAAATATACATCAGATTTTTAATGCTTAATTAAAGATAAATCAGAGGCCGATCCTTTACAAAAACTATTGCTCACCTTGTTCCATAATCAGGTGCTTTCTAATTTAAATGTATCTTGTGCTTTTAGTCTGCAATATATTTAATATCCAGCTCAAATAACAATCTTTCAGAAGGTGAAGAATTCACTGTTTGGTGAATTCCACCTAGTCCAACTTACCTTTTCAACATAGTTTCTTTCAATTGCCAGCCTATTCCACAGGTGCTTTGTGCTTCACCTTCACACTGTGGCAAGTGGAAAGAGTTTGTTCCTTTCAACACAGCTATTTGTTAATCTGTGCGTTAGCTATTTTTGGTTCATATGTTAGAACTCTGAAAGGAAATCTGCTCTTGCTTAGCTAATATGGTAATTGTGGTTTTTCAAATCTCACCACATGTTAGTTTTCTTCCACCAGTAATTAAGGAAAGAAAATATTTAAAGATAGGGAAAGCTAAGCCATTGTCTGAGTTGTTCCCAAATCCACAAGTTTCTTCTGAAATGACACAGTATGTCAACTTTTTTAATTCTAAAAGAAAGGCAGCATGCACACCTATGCTCTTCCAACCTGATTTCATGTTCCTTCAGTTAAATTTAGATCAGTCTAATCTAATTTAAAAAACTTAGTTATCAGCTGAAGTTCTAGTCTCTTCATTATTCTTTTGGACTATAAAATGTAAACTATCTGTTTACCTTCAAGTTGTTTATGTTACCTATTTAATTTGCTCATCATGACCACCCTACATTATCAATATATATTTTCTCGTCATTAATTATATCAAAATTTCCTTCTTTTGTTTGCATATAGCTTTTCACTTCTTGTCAAACATTTTTGCTGGTTTTGGTATTTCTGTATTTAGTTTTTTGTTCTCCCTATTTCTTCCTCTTTCTTTGTTCAACTTTTCTAGATTTCTCTTATTCCCGTCCCTTGTTGTCTTTATAATGTCTCTTCAGCATTACATTTTGTAATTCCCCTCACTTCCTTCCCCTTTGATCATTTTTGTTCCCCTTTTACCTTACTCCCATCAGCTTCCATTATCCCCTTGCCAGATGCAGCCCTCCTCTCACATTATGAGATGTCAGTGACTGATATCCATCTCACACTGACCAGCATCCATCAATGTTTTCATCACCTCTGTCAAGCCAGTCAGGGAAGACAGAGCCCTCCTAAAGGCCTTCTACAGGGTTTTTTTTCCCACTGGAGCAGCTATGGCTCAGGGATTAAATGGGTGACATTGTAAACAGAGCACTTGGGAAGGAGCCTGCACAGTCAGCGTTTAGGGCTCACCTCCAGCCCAAGGTGTGACTGAGTTTGGCAGGTATCACAACCCATCACTTTTCTTCCACCAATGCGCTCAATATTTATCTTGAAAATGAAGTGAGGATGAAAAAAAAACCTGATGGGAAACAGTTTGCTGGTCGGGGTACAGATTCAGATGTTATTTCTTCTCAGACTAAACATGGAATTTCTGAAGGAGGAGCACAGTCATACTCAGAGCACTCCTCTGCTTCACTGCAGCATCACTTCTTAGAACCAGCTGAGCTCATAGTGGGCCTGAGTTCCAGAAAGAAGCATGAAGAGCAGTAAGTGCATCCTCCTGTTGATAATCACTGACTTCAGAGAAGCTGCTTAAACAGATTTTATTCTATTGGAGAAAATGTTGATAAACCAAAGTTGTAAATTATAAATTTTCAGTTTAAAATTCAAAAATGCTCATTTATAAAATGCACCACGATGCACAGCTGAGTTATCATATGTTTGTTTATGTTTTTATCATCTTTTGTAGTCTCAGCTTATCAGTCAGGCTAGGTTTCCCAGCTTTGGACAGACAAAGTAGGCAGTGAGTAATGTCATTCCATGGTCTAAGACCTCAGAGAGGTTTAGACAGGAAAAGGAATAGAAATCATAAGACAAAGGACCAGCTTTTTCCAATTATCACACTTAAATTTTCATCAGAATGCTTCTGGGATAGCTAAAGGCATTCTGAAGGAAAAATCTGGTTTATTGAAATCATGGGGTTTTCATTTTAAGAAAAAGCTTTTTCTCGATTATGCTGTATTTGGTCTGTTTCTTACTATTCCCTTTTGACTACTTATCTTAAAAAGGTTTAAGAACCATTTCTGGTAAAAGCATCTCCCCAGGTTATGCCAGAAGTAATGAACCCTAACAGCGATGAACACAATAACACAATCCTTGTACTGCCAAGGGCCTATTGAGTGAAGATGCCAGGCACTTTCAATCTCACTTTTTTACCTTTTCAACCCAAAAGAAAAGGTAAATTATTTTATAGACCAGAAAATACATTTGTTCCTGAAATCCCAAGAAAGAATGTGTAATGTAAATCACAGTCCCTTATTTAAGGACTTAGGATCATATACTTGCTAAAGTGGATGTAAATTTTTTAAAAATTAAGTATATCACCTCAAAGAAGACAAAATATTGCAAAATATTTCCAAATAACTGCTTTCTGAAGTCAATGGTCTACTGAAAGAAAATTCTGCTGAATTGTTTACAAAGTTCTACCAGTGTTTACTGGTAGAACTTTGGTTCTACAGTAGAGGACAAGTGAATTTCCATGTCAGAAGTGTTGCACACATGAGACAAAGATACAAGCAGAGCCAAGTATGCAGTTGCTGACATAATTCCTATGTTTTTGATCCTGTAGTCATATCATACCCATTGTGGTAACATTTCTTTATTGCTTCACTCAGTCATTCACTCTCTGTTTCATGTCTCATTGAAATAACTACCAAAGTAGTTTCTCAGAGCCTGTCATCACTCTGTACTCCCAAGCATTTATATTTTAATCTGAACATGTTGAATTCAGTGACCTGGTTTCTTTTTAGACTTGTACTTTCTTCATATGACTCTTTTTTACAAGAGACCCACACCATGGAATGTCCCAATGCCATCTCTCCAGCAGTGGGTGTCATGGCCTGAGTAAGAGCTAAAGATGGTTTAAAAGTTATTTATATACCTAATGCTGCAACTGGATGTGCAGCATGGAAGTTTTAAGGCATCTGTGATCCCAGCTCCCACTTAAAGCCACAGATGATGAAATGGAAGAATGAAATTTGATTTTGTGTCTGCATAATATGCAGTCCCTGCATTGGCTGGATACCGATCAGAGACGATTTCTTTCCTCCTGCGTGGACCAAGTTACAGCATGTGCCTTTCAGCATGTGAGCTGTGATTTTGCTGATTGCAAAGATAAACTGGAGGTGCTGGCTGGCCACTTCAATGAGACAATGACTCCCTCATTTTACATTTATACCACTAACCACACCAATGATCTGAGGCTATCCAGAGAGAAACTGCCACAAGAGATTGCTGTGCAAGGAGGAAAATCTCCTTCCAGATCTTCTGGACAGGAGGAATTACTGCTCCCATACATTCACCACTGAGATGCCACTTGCACAGGCTGGTATAGGAAGGAAGCTGTGTCCTAATCACACATACTCTCTATGGTCAGATACTAATCAGTGAGACAAACATGTCTAAATAATTTTGCTTTTAACAAGTTTTAAATGTTTCAGGCACTTAACTTGCACAGCAGAAGAGTTGCACCATGATCCCTTTAGAGCATTGAGCATAATTACTTATTTCTGTGTGGATTAGGAGGGAAAGGAAATGCACAGAGCTGTGTTGTGCCAGGCAGATGACAGGGAAAATACTTGCTGACACAGGATCCTCTGCTGTGCGCAGCTGACACATCTGTCTGAATTCATACTGCAGCAGAGAGATAACCTTTCACTTCCCTTCTAAGAGTGGGCAGCTGCTGTTATCATTTGATCTCTAGTATGCATAAAATCACTGGTGGTTAGGGTTTTAATAACATTGATTTTTCCACTTTGATTTCATAGGTGGTAAAAAAAAAGTAAAAAAAAGAAACCAAAGAAGTAATGGGAGGCACATTACTGAATGTTTCCTCTCAGGAACAATAAATTGGCAACTGCAGCTGATTAATTTTGTGCTACATAGAGAATGCAAGCATATGCTTACATCCATTCATGAGGGATGATGGGTTTGTTTCCTTAAATATAATCTAGCTTACACAAAGACAGGAACTTGCTAATGCTCTGGGACAGGTATGTTAGAGAATCAAGCAACACAGCTAAATCTATTGAAATTGTACTATTGGGGAAGTGAAGAACAGTTAGCCTGGAGCGTGAAGAACAGTTAGCCCAGCTACACAGTTATACTGTGGTATATACTTGAGTAATACTCAGGTATAACTGTCCTGGTGACACCTGGCGACACCAGGGGCACAAAGAGACAAGTCAGTTCTGTAGGCATTCTGGCACTCATTTGAATGGTTCTTGTGGTGTGTGCTACAAGAACACAGTCTCCTAGTTTCTGTGGCACTACTGGTTGGTGGCTTGACCATGGCTGGATTCCAGGTGCCCATCAAAGCATTTCTATCACTCCCCTCCTCAAATAGAATCAAAGACTCATGAGATAAGGGCAGGGAGAGATCACTCACTGATTGCTTCACCTGGGCATCTCTAGAGCTGTTATATTCTCTCATATGTTCTTACTCTTCTCTTCTTTATCTGCCATTGCTCTTGAGAAGGATTCCTTCCCCCCACCTTCTTAAATATGTTATCCCAGAGGCTCTGCCACCATTGCTGATAGACTTGGCCCTAACCAGCAATGCATCTGTCTTGGAGTCTCTGGCATTGGGTTTGCCCACCCACCTCCACCTCCACCAAAACATTGCCCCACAAACCCAATATAACCTGGAAAACCAGAAACTTGTTTACAGCTCGTAGACTTTTCAAGGAAATTTCTTCATCTGCAGCAAAACAACTTAACAGGTCTCTCAGTGTATCTTCCTTACCCAGAGCAAAGTTATGCCAGTTCAGGTGGCAGAAGCAGTACAGCCCCCAAAGGATCTATTCGTCTTTCTCCAAGTCAGATTATTTTTGATGACTGCCCAGGCACCTTGCTCATCTCTTTGTGGTATTGTCGCTGCTTGTTGCAGGGGGATTGGACTAGATGACCTTTGAAGACCTCTTCCAAACCAAACTATTCCATGATTTTAGAATTTTGTGATTGTGCTGTGTGGCACAAACGTGTTCTTTACTGAAGGGGAGAGGTATATGTGTTTGTGAGGACACACTGGAGAAAGCTGGCAACCCATGGTCCTTTCTCCCCAGGATGTTTTGGTTGCCTCCACTGCTGAGATTTTGAAAAGTGAACTAGTATTAACCACGTCCTGCTTCACTTCATCTTCCTCACAGTTTGTTGGCTAGGCTCAACAGGCATCTAAATTTGCCTTGGTCTATCACTCATCCCCAGTGGGCTCTCACTACACTGAAGCTTTAGTGTTCCAGAAAGCACCACCTGAATGCTAACTGGGGCACCCTCACCAGGATCTGCTGCTGCTCTCCATTGCTGCTCTCTGTGGTCCTACACAAACTCTTGGCTCTATCTGCTTCCTCCTACAAAGATGACCATCTGACAGATATGTTTCTTTCTCTTGCCCCCAAAATATTCTTTCTGTCCATGTTCAACTGACCTCACCAGTCTGTGTTTGGAGTGAGGATCACAACTCAGCTGGCAATATTTGGGACAGCATTCTCGTTCTTTCATTACTTCAGAGGCACAATATTCCTTTTGCTATTTCCAAGCTCAGTTTCTTCCAAAACACCTCTAACCTCAGCATTGCTACCTGAAATGCTGAAGTGAGACCTGGCCCAGCTAGTCATTTCCCTCTACCTGCTGTCAGCTGTAGGGGCAGAGGTGCTGCTCCTCTGCACCTTTTGTCCTTTTGTCTCAAGCATACCTGCTCCCTGTTCAATCCAGAGTGCCAGGACTAAGTGTCTTGACTCTTAAGGCACACACCACAAGAACCGTTTACCAAACAACCTTAGTGTCAAATACACAAAACTGGAATCCAAAAAGGCTCCTCAAAGCAGTGTTGGTTACCTGAGGTTTGTGTGATCTGTTCCTTGACTTCTCAACATTAGTGTGAAGGCACAGGGTCAACACACCCACAGCTAACCACTGCACTGCATTTAACACTGCAGAACTGACTCTTCAGCCCCTCCTGAGCCAGGAAAGCTTCACACTAGTGAGGTGTTTAGATCTCTGCCTACTTCTAAATGCATGGATAATCTCAAAGGTGTTTTTCAGTCTGGTTTTAAATGGCAGATGGGCCAACATGTCAGCTGCCACAGACACTTTCTCCTGGGCTCTGGCACATGCCTTTCTGTCCTCATTTCTGTCTTAGTTTGGCAAAACAACAGAAATGTTTTCATTCTCTTTCTTTGTTGCTTTATGCTGTGTTATGTTGGTTTGTTGTTTGGGGTTTTTAAGTGAGGAATTTTCCCCATGTTTAGCAAACCAACTCTTTCCAGGATCAGGCAAAAGCCAACAGGAGCCCATACCTTGATCCCAAATATGGTTGGGTCTTGCTTAACTCCCCTCCCTGTGCTTGTGGAACAAGGGTTCTTGTGAGAATTGTCACTCCTATCTGCAACCAAGAGGGAAGGTCTCACCCACGTGAGTGAAGTTTGTCCACACTAACCCACAGTGACACATTAAAATCTGGAAACGGTCCCTTAATCCTCACACTGATTGTGGAGAGAAAATTATGTCTTCCTTCCAGGACACGATGTGTCATGTGTGCCAGTCATGCCTGGGTCACCCTGCTGTAGATGGCACAGAGCAGCCCATCCTCCAGGAACACCCTTCAGCCTGTCCAACAGAAAGAGAATTCTGTTACACTGGCATCAAGGCTGGCATTCACTGCCAAACCAGGTCTCTGAGGATATCTTCATCACCCAGCCCCACAGTGGGGTGTGTTCCTCATGTCCAGGTTCATACAGCAGCCTACTGTCAGCCAGGGTGTGTCCAGGGGGGTTGTTCTCCTTTTTCCTTTTTGACATACACAAGTGTTACATGATGCAAATTTTACTTACTGTCTTTTGGGAGGAAGGAGGGAAAATCTGCTTCGCTGTCATCAGGGCTTCAGCCTTCATGGCTGGAAAAGAGAAAGATGCCATTTCACAGCAAATGTAGGCAGCAGGACCAGAGGTGTTTGTTCTGCATCAAATGCTGCCAGACCTGTCTGACCAACCTGATCCACACCAGCTCTGGCTTTAGGCTGGCTTGTATCCTTGTCAAATGATCCTTCCTGTTAATACTTCAGTGGGGCTAAAACAGGCGAGCAGCTTTCAGTAATATGGGATTTTTGCTACACTTTTCCCAGTGATTTTATGAGATGAGTACCCTGCCTCAGCTGTGCCAGAGAAAGGGATGGACTCCTACTTGTTGAGCTCAGTCAGAAGGTTCCTGGACATCCCTGAGTGATAGTTTTGTGGTCTCTTAAAGAATCTAATACAAACAAATACAACAAAAATGATGCCTCACTGAGTTGTATTACTGAAGAGAAACTATGAAAGAAGCTACACTGTAATTACTAGATTTGTGTCCTCTGCTGTTCAGATGCTACTGCCTGATAACTTTGAGTGACACCTCAAAATTCTGAAGTTACCTCAGCTCTACAGAAGTGGAACCAATAACAGGATTAATGTCTAAAACCTGAAATTCTTGTTAAGATATGGTATTGCAAAAGTAATTTGTAATTTCCTCATCATCCGAATGAGCCGCAAAGTTCAGTACTCAGGTAGACATTTCTTAGTGCAAGAGGCTGGTAAGAATGTAAGAGGGTGAGAGAGAGGCCATGCCAGCAGCTGGAGAGAAGCCCTTGAGCACAAAATGAAGCTCTCAAATGCAGCCACTTTGCCTGGTTAACTGAAATGGAAGGTGAATGTGAGACTGGTCCAGCGTGAGACAAGAGGTGTATGGGAAGAGTCAGTATTTTTTAGCTCTCCCTGAAGGCTTTTTTATGATTTAGAAATAACTTCTCTTTACACTACTTTTCTTTTTCCATCACTGTTGACTGCACAAATACTGACAAAGGCAAGACAGAATGATAGACTGGATGATTTTTACAAGCAACAGGAGATACATGGTTAAAAGTTATTTTGAGCTTCTGCTGAGGAAGATGCCTCTTTAATGAAGGTAGCAGAAGGCTTTATTTTTTAAAGCTCCCCTCTGATTGTAAGTTAATTTTAAAAGCTACTGTTTGAATAAAGAAGAAAGAAACTGCTAGAGTCCAATTTTCTATAACCCATGAACTAAGGGTGCTTTTTTTTGGAGAGGGCCTGAGACAATTTTTAATGGAGTAAAAGTCTTGTAATTCTAATAATTAGAAAATACCAGAATCATTGGAAAATACTAGACTTGTATCTTCTAATAGTCACATATACAGAGACTTTTGATTGCTTATGACTTTATCTTATATCTGAGGTGACATCCTACTCTAAAAGTCTTTCATCTTCTCTCTTTCTGCACTCCTGCAAGGCCCAGGGTGGTTTTCAGTCTGTTAGAGTACAGCAGCATCCAACTCACAGCAAGACTTTGAAGCTGTTGTAAACAGCAGCTTTTTCATGGGCCCGTTGCCAGCCTCCTCTCCCAAGAAGGAGCTCTTCTGTCCTTCTAGTACTGCAATGCTCTGAACCTCAGACTCAAGCACAGCCCCTGCACGAGGACACTTAAGCACATTTCTGGCATGCCCAATTCTGCCTCACAGCCCCTCCTGAAAGTTCAGCCTCTCAGTCTGCCTAGTTCCAGAATTTCTTCTCACAACACAGCATCTCTAATGTACCACCAAAAGTGCAACTTCTATTGTTGATTCTTCAGGAGCTATACAATGTTCCTAAGGGGAAACCCAATTCTGCTTGATTTGAAGGCAATCCAAGGGTTTTCTTCCAGGTCCCTGAAAGACCAGCAAATACATTTAGTGAGGCCCCCTACCCACATGCAGAACTATGTTGAGCTGTCTATATTCACATCGAGGGCCTGTTGTCTCTTTCTCCCCTCTGACTTGTTCTAACAGCTCAGAACACCAGAGTAGGTTTTGTTTCCTTCTGAGCAACAGCATTGCCATCTCCTCAAACCCAAATCAGTCACAGGATTTTTTAACCCGTGCTGTGCTTAGAGTGGCACAGTTCCCAGTTTGACGGGCTTCACGACTAATCAAAGCAGAGGGCTTTTCTGAGATCAGACTTTCTACCTTTTCACAAGCCATCAAACTACTGGGAAGGAAGAATAGCTCAACTTCTTGCTAACACCACAGTGCAAATCTGGAAGTGAGGAATGTTCTGCACGACAGAGCTGGCATGTGCCTCACTATGCTCCACCAGGACTTCAGTACTGGTCCCACACTGCCTCACCCCTGCCCGCTCCAACCCCAAATATACAGCAGAGGATCCTCAACTGCCCTTCATCCCTCTCCTTTCTGTGCCTGAGACTAGATCTAATTTGTGCTTGTGTAGCTTTATCTATATGTGCAGTTTTCTGCAGGTAGAGGTTAAAACTAGTCCATAGGACACATCAGTGTCCCTGCATTTATTCACTTCAGTAGGTTTAACATAACAATATTAAATTCCACTTCCCAGTGCAACTTTGTGCACAGAGAAAACACTGCCCCTTCCCAGACAAATGATCAGTGGGGGCCGTCCTCTCAGCACCTTGTGCTGCTGGGCAATAACTGCGGCAAAGCAGCAAAATTTCTGTTCTCCCCAAAGTGTTGGCAAATTCTACATCCCTGAGACTTTTCTGCACTGCCACATCTTGAGATGGAGCCTTAAATTCTATTAAATATCATATTTACTAAAAATAAAGCACACAGTTCACTAACAATCATTCCAAGTAACTGTGTGCCCCAGGCTGGTAGCTAGCAACAGACTGTTGTAGTTTTAGATTAAACCCCCAGGTTAAGAACAAAAACCAGGAGAGGAAAGGGGCAATCATTCTCAAGAAAGAAATCTGTCTTTAGCTATGTGATTAGCTTGTCACAGTTCAACTTCTGCTCTCCTATACTGTTGGAACAAAGGAGGAAAAAAATAAACTCCAAGCAATTAGGTTTGATTGATTTGAATGATCTCTTTTATGTTCTTTCCTGTTGAAAGTTTGTTTCAATTTCCCTTCCTAATGGCTCAAGGATGAGACGATCAAGTAAATATAAAATTATTATTAGCAGAATTTGATTCTATCACACAGAAAAAAAAAAAAAGCAGGTAATCTGTGTAAAAACACAGTAGTGACAAGAAAATGTATTTGTTGTCAAAGACCACACAACTGGACAGTGTTCAGTTTGCTTCCCATGACGAACAGATCCTTTTAATATACAACAGCATGAGTCAGGATGCATAAATTTTTAAAAAATTCTAACTACACTGAGAGACAAGTAAAAGAAAAAGGCTGTTCTGCAAGATTTCCTGTTCTGTGATGCATGGGCAATTGGCCTACATTTGTGACCCCATTTTTCTTTCAGCTCTGTAGCTGTACTGCACAGACCCAATTCTTTGCTTCAAAGTCTGAAGGAATGGGAATGGCCAGTGCCGGGTCCAGATTGAGTCTTGAATGAGCTGCACTGCTCTCTAACCCACACACTTTCTAGCTTCCACATGGCTCCAAGCCTGAACCAGATCTTAAGTGCTGCTCTTCAGCAGAGGAAGACATAGAAAGAGACATTCTCCTCCTTCGGGCACCTCTGTGAATGGCACTCCAGCTGGGGCCCCAGGCAAGGTGGGACCGTGGTGGGGAAGGCACTGTGCTGCAGGAAGAGAACCTCTGCGGCTCTGCTCCCACCATCGACACAGTCAGGAGAGTCACTGCCCCGAAAAATCATGCATTTCACAGGCTCTCTACATGGCTTGTACTGCTAGAGCTGTGACATTACCAGGTATTTCTGTGACAAAAAACAGTGGGGCAGAGCTGTGAGATCATGTAGTCCATATGAGCTGCTACAGCCATGCATCTCCTAACCCTTTCCCAATTTGCTAGCTCATTCCCTACAACACTAGGACACAGCCAAAACTAACCTTCTGAATTTTTGTTTACAAATGGGATTATGACCTCCTTCAAAACCAGGAGGTTTGGTCTTGGTTTTTGGTCAGAGTGCTCCTCATGGTTAATCTCTAATGTGATGCAGTTATTTATTCAGATTTTAAAATTTTTTTAACTCAATCCTTGCACCTGCTTCTCAAACTGCCCAGCTTGGTATCTGCTTCACCATCAAGAACACTTCCACATGCCCCAGGGAACAGAGCACGGCCTCAGTCATCCCCTGTGCAAAGGGAATTTCCTGCACCAAGCCAAAGCTCTTGTGTGGCTGCCAGCACTCTTACTGTGTCAAACAATTGTACATAACTCGCTCTCTGCTACCACCCATTGCCTTCTCAGCTTCATTGTTCTTTGGGTTAGTCTCAATTCCTGTGCATGTGCTTGATTTAATTTTCTTTGTACAAGCTGGATTGACCTGGGTTCTTTTAAAGTGGTACTTGGCATTGATTTCTGCCTATATTTTTGTGCCTCTCTGGGTCCCTTTGCATTTTTCCACAGTTCATCTTAATACATTTTGATATTTAGTGCAAAAGCATGCATGCAAGGAATCAGTGCAGAAGAGCTTCTATGCATTAACATCACACTAGTGTATCCTAATCTCTCTTCCCAGGCTGGATGAGACCTATAGCCTATTACTTAAATCTACAGTTTATTCCATAAGAATTACTTTAAATTTCATATTTCTCCCATGAATATGTGCTAAATTATGAAGTTTAAGTGTATGAAATTCTCACCTCCAGGATTGCTTTAGTCTCTGAAACCCAGAACCTACATTTTGTAATTTCACCTTGACTTGCTTGGAATGCTTTGAACTGCTTATATTTCAATTTTATCAGTTTCCTTTTAATGAACAGAGCACAGACCTCTTACTTTGCAGTTCAAAGGAGATGAAGAAAACATCAGTCAGGATGTCAGGTACTTAACACCATAAAGGTGTTTTTCTTATAAAGGCTGCCAGAATAATTTTGCAAAACCCAATCTCTGTCTAACGTTTCTACATAGCCAATTATCACATTGCTTTCAAGGAAATGAATGCTTCTAGATTTTGTGTAAATTCATCCCTAATTTATCCTTAGGTAGACAGTTTACTTAGCCTTACTTAGACAGTTTTAAGCATTTCATTCATGTTTAGAAAGAACTGGAAAGAATTGTCAGGGAGAGCAGACAGTGCCATGAGGGGTAGGCACAGCCAGAGACACTGCTGAGCAGCAGCCTGTTCGCCCACAACTGCCGCCTTCCCTCTCTTCCCACGCTTGTTCCTCCAAACCACCACGACACCCCCTTTCTCCCCTTTGGGTTCTGGCTCTAAATATCCCAGAACAGGATTTATGCATCCCCCAAACACTCTTCTCCAACATCCCATGAGCCCATGTCTCTGTAGGTCATTAAGCCCATGAGGTGACCCAAGGGCTTGCCTGAGGGCACCTCCCCCAAGATGGCCCAGGAAAGAGAAAGGCAAAGGGGTTTCAGCTTCAAGAGCTCCAGTTCAGTACTGGTCTTCCTGATGCCCTTGCTCCTCTGTGCTCACAAGAGCTGAGCCTTAATCCCACACCCAACCTCCACCAATGTACAAAGCAGGTGGGCTGCACCATCACCTCTCTTCATGGGCAGCGCTCCCCGCGCAGGAGGCTTGCTGCCACTGAGGGTTCTGAGGGCTTGCTGATGTGGGTGGCTCCAGCGTGCTGAGCCACACAGCTCCACACCTCAGGAGAGAGGAGCTGCTGCATCACAGCAGCCCCCAGCAGTGGCAGATGCACCTGCACAAGTTACCTCTTTCCTCTGGTCCACTTTCTATTTGTGGAGCTGAGCTTTTAATCACATAACCTAACACAAACCAGAATTACATATCTGAAACATGATGGGAACGTCAATTTAAAAGCAAGTCTGCCACAATCACCTAAGCCAAAATGCATCTGGAAACACTGCACTGCCACATGCCAGCCTTTTCCCAATAGTTCCCCTTGCAGCATGGCCTGAAGGACACCTGTCAGCCAAAACAAACCATGTTGTGAGTGCAAGGTAAAAAGTTTTCCATCTCAGAGAAAAAAAAATAAAAACTGAAGCAGTTTCTTGCTATGAAAGTGCATGCGACACTTCTACAGGGGAACAGGGCAAATGACCTAATTTTACTACCTTGTATCTGTTGTGGTTTCCCTATAGCACAGAGCAATTGAAGCAAAACACTTAAAGTTGTTAAGAAACTGAAAAACAAACGGAAAACTTCTAGAAACCTTATGGTTTGTTTTTAAACTTAGATCCAAGTGTAAGGATCAGCTGCAGTTATTCACACAGCACACTATTTGATTATGTTCCAAGTCCACATTTCCTAAGAGATTTCTTCAAGGACATAAGATTTAAATCCTTACAGTAGAGTCAATGTTAAATTACTGTATTTGCAAATGTTGGCCTTCCTCTGTGGGACAGTTAGCATGAACATAAACACCTGCACTGATAAATTGTAGCAAAACTATTTCTACCTAGAGAGTGGTTTGCATGCACAGAGGCAGCCAGATGGTCTGTCTATCCCCATAATATCCAGTTTTCCACACAGAAGTCTGTTTTCCTAGAATCATGGAATAATCTAAGTTGAAAGGGCTTGGTGGAAGTCAAGCCTGCTACTCAAAGTAGAACTGACTTCAAAGCTAGATCAAGTGGCTCTGAGTCTGTCCATTTGAGTTTTGAAAATGTCCAGTGATGGAGACTTCACAACCTCTCTCAGTATCTGCTCTAAGTCCTGGACCATTTTCATGGTGATTCTTTAGATTTGATTTCATGTATGCAACTGGAATTTCTCTCACTGTAGATTGTTGTCCTCTACTGGGCACCTGTAGGAAGAGTACAGGTCTCTTTTCCACATGGTAAGCATGGAAGTCTACCTTCTTTACCTTCTTCCATCATTACCTTCTCTTCTACAGGGAGAACAATCTCAGCTCTTCATGGATCACACACCCCAGCCCCACCACCATCCTCTAAGCTCCAGTTCCAAAAAAAAATGAATCCATGGGTAGAACTCTCACACGGGGGGAGCCAAGCTGAGCACAACACTTCAGGTACTGGTCTCACAAGGAAGGGGAAGTAACCACTTCCCTCAGCCTGCACACTGACCCACACTTCCAGGCTTTCACTCTTCACAGCTGCCCCCAGGCCCTTTTCTGCAAAGCTGCTTTGTATCCAGCCTACCTGTCCACTATTTGGCTACAGAAATGCTTGGGGAGATTCTGGCACCTAGCCTTAGAGGATTTAGCTTCAGTATGAATGAGATCACTTACCAATCTACCAAATCTACCAAAACTGCACCTCTTGCAATTCAGTTCAATTTCTTTTGGCTCTGCCTTACAAGGAAAACATCAAAACTAAAGGGCCTGCCAAAAGACATGCATCTGTGGTGCCACAAAGTTCTACCTATGGATGAATTTTCTTCCCTGAGGAGAAGGCTGGTCTTTGTTGATTTTCACTATTTCATCAGTGAAAATGACTATACTAAAATGAAAACTAGGTAGTAAACCCCATCTTTACCAGGATCACCTAATCATGTGTTTCAGTTGTCTCAAGAGCTAGGTGTAGTGTCTATATGTTATCAAAACAGTCTAAGGCTGATAACAATTTTATTATATCTGGGGAAATCACTTACAAGGAAATATTTTATAAGATGGGCTGTGGTTTCCCACGTAACTTAAAAAGAGGTGGAATGCAGCAATTTCACAAAAAAAAAAAGACAGGTATTATTTTTATTATTCATCCTTATTACAAGAACCATGTTAATGCTGTGAAACTGTCAGTCATAGGCTAGGTTTTACTTCTGAAAAACCACAGAATTTGTTAAAAACATTACAGAGAGCATTTAACAAAATAGAGTATTTCTAACCAGACCTAGTTGATACAGAACTGTGCAGAGCAGTCATTGGTGTCCCTCTCCAACACTTGCTTCTCTGCTCACAGAAATGCTCCCATCTTTTTATTGACAACCAGGGCTCTGGTTGTCAATTCTAACATCTGAGGTGGGGTACCCAACTACATTGGTCCTTCTGGGGGAAGCCTATGTGAAATACTAATCAATATGGTTTGAAATATACAGTGAAACAAGCATTCAAGGGAGCTTAACTTGTCACTTATGTTTAAATACCTCTAACAATGGTAAACGAGACAAAATTTTCCCAATCAAGGCTCTTGGGTTTCTTTCCTTTGTTGAATCATAAACCACCTGACAACTTGGGCTGATACCACTAATGTAATACTGTCAAGTCTTAACCAGAATCATCATCAGGAATTGCAAGATCCTTTGGGCTTAAAAGGATTCTCAATTGCAGACTGGCCTATAAAAAAAGCATTTTTCATAAAAAACCCTCAAATCTCATAGAGCTTCCTTAATTTATCTAAATGTTAAGATTTCTGGATCAACAAGTCTCAAAACACAATTTAGCCAGCACAAGAGCTTTATTTTACAATTTGAATTATTATACACAATTCAGTAAAAGTTCACAGGAGGAACAGCATGGAGACGTACCACTTTGTGGTATTTCCTTCAATTACAGCCAAAGTGCAAGGTCTCCAATTAACTCCCAAGGTAAGAGAACAATACTTGGCTGTTAACACAAGTCATGTTAACACTTAAAATATCTAATTAGTTAATGAAAAGGCCACATCTTCAAATGCAATTAGAAGTATTTTAATAAAGTTTTGGTTTCTTTTGGTATGATAAATTGCCACATATCCTACAGCTAACAGGTAATGGAACATCATGTTTTCCCAAGGCATGTAAGAAAGCAAACAACACTGCCTCTGCATTATTCCATACACCTTAAAAATGAATGCTAAACGCAACTATTCATGTGAAATTTTATTTCCTTCAGACATGCTGATACTCTTCTTAAGAAAAAAGAGGGAAAAAATAAAGGAAAAAAAGTCTAATCCAAACTTTTCCATATACATTATCTTGAGGCACAGGTTCCCCTAACCTTAAATGAATTTTTACATAGGCTATATCATATGTTACAGTATTGTTCCTATCTGCAGTTATGGCACATTGACTTCCTGGGGTGAAAAAAATTCTCCTCTGTGTTCAGCTGCTACAATATGGCACAAAGCTAAAAGTCAACACCATGACTAAATACTCTGATGCTTTTTTGCTGGCTTTTTTTGGGGTGCACATAAATAAAAGGCACACTTTTGCTGTCTCCTCTCAAATCATTTATGTAATGTACAAGCCTAACGTCCCAGCACTGCTCCAGGCCTGCTGGCCCAGTGCAAAAAAACATTTAAGTCAGCTTCTAGTGCTAGTAGCAGCTTTAAATGCTTAACCAATGGCTTTAGTTTAGCATGCTACTTCCACTGTGGTTACTATTTATGACAGGCCAACAGTGTTTCTGAAAAATAAAATTACAAATCTTCAAAAAAAGAAAACTAAGTTAAAAATAAAATTATTTATATTCACTTACATGTCTATTTTCCAGATGTGTTCACAATGTTCAGAAAGTGCACATTTTGAAGTCTTGTTTCAATATTACAAATGTCCATGACCTACACATTATAGCAGTGCCACTTGCAACAGTATCATTGAAGAACTGTCAACCGTGCCAGGACTGACCCTGTTCTGCAAGAGCATCATGAAAATACAAGAATTTGCTCTTAGCTAGAACTTAGTGTCCATAATGTCTTCAGTATGGTATTTTTAAATATTTGCATTGAACTTTGTACAGCAGTCAGAATCTGAAAAGCAGAAGTTTAGTAGTTTCACTTTTTGGTGCTCATTTTTACTTAAAATATTTTTCAAGAATGAAAATGATCTTACAGCACATGAAGAACCCTCAAAAATAAAAGCTCCACTAAGTATTACACACTGTTAAAAACTTACCCCATAAGATTTAGTTACTGATTTGTGAATCCTTACAAAATTACTTTTCGTGATTTAACAACAGATAACATTGATGAAATTATCATATATAAAAACAGCTTAGGTCTTAACATCAATGGTCTGACAAACATATTTAAACAAGAATATTCTGGGTTAAGACTAGTGCTAAATTTAGCTCCTAAATATAGCTAAATTTAGGTTTAAGAGCTTAGATACTCTCAACTTAATATGCCTTTAAAAAAGGTAAAGTCCAACTTTCAGAGGAGTCTGTAAAAGAGCAGTTTCAAGTAAGTCTGGAGTAATCAGGTATTGTGGCTAGAGTTACCATCAAAACGGACTACATGCTGACTTGACAAGGTTGTGTTAAAAGAAGTGTGAGTTGAACCACTACCTTTGAAGGTTCTTGCTTTGGTTATCTTTAAAAAAAAAAAAAATCTGACTGTTAAAATAACAGTGCAAGTTCACTATAAAGCCACATGCCTCTTTCTCGATGTTCTCTTACCAGTTGGTTTTTATTATGTCCACTGCCAGCAATGGACATTCTGCTTGGAAAATCCACCTCCTTCTGTGAAAGGTTTGGCTGAATCAAATGAAGAAAGTAATTCTGATATCAGACTCAAATGGGAACACATTATTTCATTTAGTTCTTGTTCAGAATGTTTAAAAACCTTCTTCACCTACAGTATATTTGAAACACAAGGCACAAATAGGGAGTGGACATTCCAGCAAAAGGTGATTGTCTGAAATTAATAGTCCACAGCAGTCTTCTAGTCCAGCACAATGAAAGATTTTTGCTGTCCAATTCTATGCCACGTCTTCTAGATAATCTGCAACGTCGCTTAACTGAGAAATGGTAAGGTCTTGTGTGATGCTTTCGAGCTAGAAAATAAATAAAATTGCAAACTCAGAAATCACAAAAACAGTAAGTATTATGTCATGTATTCCTTCATAAGCTTTCATATATCTTTTAGCCTCAAGCTCTTTCAGTGAGATTACACAATCCTTTAGGAGGTACTCAGACAGATCTGGAGATACTGGGGTAAACCTTTGTATGTTGGGCACTGAGCCAGCTTCAAATACATTTTACACACCTAGAAAGGCCCAGTGAGTTATGCTAATGAACAACTGTTGCAGGGTTTTTGTTTTGTTGGGATTTTGTTAATCAATATAGCATCTAACTTAGCAAGGATATTAGGTGTAAAAACCAGAATGTAACTAATAATGGACCTTAACATACAACCTAGGAACTAAGGATAACAGCATGTTACTTCACAACATAGAAGGTTGGAAACAAAGTCAAGAAAAGATCAGAAGAATATAAAAACCAACAATTCAAAAATAATCATACTTTATCACTGGCATTTGACTCTTCTGTTCCCACAGAAAGTTCATCTATTTCTTCACCAATACTGATGTCACTTTTTTCTGAGCGATGACTTGTACTAAAGAGAAAGCAACCATAAGCACAGAAATAAGACTTCCTTATTAAACATCCAGGTATGATATTTACTTTATACTTGGCATTTGACTGGAGCTTCGCTTCCTAGCAAGTCAGATGTGAAGTTACTTAAAACTTCATAACAACTAAAGGCTTTCTACCTAAACAAAGCCATAATAAATAGTAAGGAATATTTAGGCCTCGATCATGCAATTTACAACACCAATACCTTCACATCATAAGCATGAGGTTATTAAATATTTGTTGCCAACTACTCATGATGCATTATTTTACAATTGAATATCTCAGCATACAACATTGACTAACTGCATTAATTGCTAAAACTTTATTAAGTGCACGGTTCAGGAAAAACACCGAACCTCTTCCACAAAAAACCCAACATGCTAACTTCATGCTGAAGTTAGCAGTAGGTTTTTAAGGAACTCATTATCCCTACATAAAAAGATATATAGTTTGATTGTTTTTCTAGCTGGTAACTAAATCTATTAAAATTGCAAACTGAAGTTTAAAGGAATTCAGAAATACCCAGTGATAGTGACTGTCTGCCATATTATGAAATAATTCAAATATGCTAGTGGATATGCTTATACTGCATAAAGTACTACCCTACTGAGGTATGATCTTTCTCTTACCTGTTGAAATCATCAGCATATTCATCATCATCTCCGTTTCCTAAATAAGATTTAAAAGCTATTAATCAAACAAGTTTTCTCTTCAGGAAACACAAAACCCCCCAATCTATTCTTGCACCAAAATACATGGTTTGATGACCAGCAAAAGTGGGAGTAGATTAAAATACTTACACTGATTACGAAGATGAGTTATGTTTGCCATTATTTAATCTCAATATTATTAACATAAACTGTTTCAAAACGGAACATACATTTTCAGGAAGTTAGGTGCATTGCTGAATACAAAACTTAAATACTTGACAGCTCTATTTTGAGAGAATTCTTCCATCACACCTTCTTCATATTGCACCAAAAGGCAACTTTCAAAGGTGTGGAGGGCCACTAAAAATGCCACTGAAAAGCAATAATACTTACCAGGCTACCATTTAAAAAATATAAACCTGCTTTTTTCATAGAAATCTCAACAACAAAATTCATCACTTGGTATTAGTAAATGCAAGCACACAATGAATCAAATTTTTGCTCCATGTGTAAAATATTAACCCATGTGACACTAGTTTTCACTTTTCTGGATTTCTTTACATCACATCTTGCTTTTAACTATATTAAGCTTCACAATCTATGTTAAATAGAATAATGTGAGTAAAACTGAAGATTTTAGTTCAATATGTGCATTTGAGTTTCTCAGATTCCTTTAAGAAGCTGGGCCAGAATTTATCAGTTATGGCCAACCAAAAATATCAGAGCTTCCTCATGTTAAGCAGTTACTTGCCTAATTCTAGTGATCCCAGCTTTGCGTTCACCAACCGCAGGTCTTTTAAAACAGAGTTTCTATCCAAATCTGTAAACAAAAGCACTTGTATCAGAAATTGGACTTGTCACTCATCAGTAAGATCCCACTTACACATACAAACTAACAATTTATAACACCTGTTCTTTTGTATCAACCTTGTGTACTTTTATAGTGTAGTACAGCAATATCATATTATATTTTCACAGCTGAACTCTGGTAACGTTTAAAAACTTGAGGAGTAAACAGGAATAATCTCCCACTACTCAGGGATTTACAACATGAAAGCAAACACCTCTAAAGAAGTGGTACAAATAATTTAAGATAATACAAAGGAATAAGCCAATTTCAGTTTAAAACTGAGCAGTAGAATTATATACTCCTTTATATAGACAAAAAAAGGGATGTAGGTAACTATTTCATGTTCCAAAGCATAAAATGCCCCAGTGGTACCACAACATATCCAAATCAGTATGCCATCACTCACTAAGAAAGCACTACTGTAAAGCACAATACAACCAGAAGGGGGCCACATACTTTATCATTCTTCCAGTACAGAAATAACTTCTACAATCATCAAAACACAAAAAAATATGAAAACTTACTATCAGACTCCTTTAGCAAAGGTGCACCAGTCAGAGAGCTTAACCCACTTTTTAGAGCTGGTGCATCAGAAAGGGATGCTAGACCTCCTGCTTTAGCCTCAGTTTTCCTGTAAAAACCAAATAAATAAGTACTCCACTCCCAATAAGAGCTGTAAAATATGCATCATTACTTTCTTTTCTGTTATTAAATTGTCATAAAACTAAAATAGCAGTACTACAGCAAAAAAGAGCAAGGAAAAAGGCCTATTCACTCTGCCACCTTAGAAGCAGTAGGCAGTTCACTGGCACAAGTGTCAACCACAACACTGACTGAGAAAGCCACTTTCTCACCCATGCAAAGACTTCGGCCTGTCTTCTCCCACAGACAGAGCACCTTCATCAGCATCACTATTTATGTCTAGGGGCCTTTCATCATGCCCACATGTAAATGCAGCCAAAAGAAAAAATATTCAGACATAAATTAGTACTTCAGCTTGTTTTCCGTCTTAAAGAGATGACGTCTGATGAAGCTATTAAATCTAAGAGCAGTTAGTTCACAGAATGAAAACCTCTTCATTATAGGAAGATAGATCTCACCACATGTTAAAGTTCATTTGGTACTACCTAGTTCAAAAGGATTTGAACTTGCAAATAAAGGATGAATAAACACAAATTAAAAGAGACCAAGATTTTCACATTTAGTATTGCCAGAAGTTTTTGCTATTTTGATTCCATTCCTATGAATAATGGGCATCATTTAATCATTCATTATATCTAGATCACCAAAATATCATGTGTAACATCACATGTTAAAGTGCTTCAAAATTTTGAACAATGGGTCAGAGACCTAGAGATAAGGAGTGCCTGGATCATCTCCCACACTGTCATTAGCAACTGCTTGCTCTGAACCCATCTTAAATGAACAGGCAAGATTTCCATAAGGAAATTACCTTTTTGCAAAGAAAGCAATGCTGGCAGCTGTCCTACTTATTTACCCCTTGGGACTCCTGCACAGCAGCACAAAATACCACAAAGGGGATTCAACATGAAGAATATGGGGGTTTTTTGCGCTCCAGAAGAGTTGTCAGGAAGGTAAAAATGAGCAATTCAGCACACACAGCTCAGCTACAAATTCTAGCTCATTTGTTGTTAACACATTCAGCATACCTTATTATGGGATGTTACTAGAATAGCTTCATCACAGTAACATCTGCTACAAAATACTACTTGTGGACTGTGACTCTACTACAGACACACGTAATCTGGAAGCAATTTTTTCTGTAGGGAGTTTATCTCCTAGGAAAAAAATCCTTACTTTACTAAATAATTAGTCTTGTCTTTTGATTGTCTTTTTTAAAAGAAATTTAGTTTACCCAGTTTCAAAGAAAATTTCCGTTGCTGTCATATGAAAATGCTCAAAAAATAAGAAATTAGTAAATATTATTATTATGCAAAAGTTTTTACAGACTTTTCTAATTTACCCAACTAATTATTTAGACTACCTCCTACAATGTTAACTTTGGTTAAAGGCTAGCTAAACAAGCTCTCAAGTAAGGAGGAGTAAATGCATTCAGATGCAGTTTTAATCTTGCTATTAACAATTAGAAAACAAATATTATAGTAGGGTTAGTTGTAACACACAATATTTTACAGTGTACAGTCACTGCTCTTTGAGGAAAAAAAAGTCTACTTCAACAAAAAACATCCTACAAAAACTGTATTATAAATGATGTTTCACAAAGAGTCCATTAATTTACTAGAGAGAAACCTGGTTTACCTGGCATGATTACTTTGTGCTCTACCAGAAGGATCCTATTCGAAGACTAAGCATCTACCATAGCAGTAATACAAAAAAGCTTATGCTGCTCTGCCCACTATCAGCAGAGCAGGGCAAAAGTCAATTGCCAAACCGACTTACAAATGATCTTGCAACCTCTTCCTAATGTCTGCTAAGCTGGAGCAATTATCTGATTACTTAAGCACAGCAAAAGAACACCATGAAATAATCCTGCAGCATTGCTCAATACAGTGGTATCTAAGCTAAGCTTCAAGATAATTCAACATGATAACACAAAGATAAATTTTTCAGTTTTATAACAAAGGTGCTGTACAGTTCAGTCACTAGTTCTTGTTTCAAATGGCATTTTTCAGTCATTAGACTCCATAGATGAACGATAAAAAAATCTTAGCATGCATCTGCAAAATTGGCACACACAGAAGTAACAACATTTCACTGAAAATACAAAAAGTGTTGCAATGCAAAGAGAAACACCTCCGCTGTAAGGAAACTTGCCTTATTATTACAATCTGTGGAGCCTGTTTGGAGCGGTTTTTGTATTCCTTACAAAGCTGTATCAATATTTAATGCACTGTCCCTGTCATTGTCCACTTCCTTTAGTGCAGATCACCACTGCAGGTCTGTTGCAAGAAGGAACACTGATGTCTGTGCATCACACATGTTCATTCCACCAAAGAAACAGGCTAGGGACATTAGAAACCCTACCTGATGCACCTTAAGGTAATACAGGTTTTTCTGCTCATACCACCTCCAAGAGATCCCAGAGGACACTGTGCATAGAATAGAATAGAATCATGGAATAGAACAAAATCTGAGACGTGAATATTTTGGAAACAAAATGTTCCAGATCTGAACACTTACAAAATAAATAATCAAATAACTAATAGCTCTCAAAGGTCTGCACGCCTACAGAGGACAAAATAAACTATGTATGAAGAAGAACATCCACTTTACCTACCAGCTGAAAGTTCTTTCTGGTTTGGGTACAGGGTCATCAAAGAAAGAATCTTCCTCTACATCATCTTCATCCACAACTGGATCACTTTTTTCTTTGGTATTCAAGTCTTTGTTTTCTAGATGAGGATCTAATTTTGTTTCATTAGGCAAAAAATGAATACTTCTTTTGCTTGCTTCTCCTGATGAGATACTTGTATCACTCTGAGTGTTTTCAGCAGCCTTGAAAGATAAATACAGGAGTGAGTATTCATGTCATGTAATACTAATACTAATACTGTAGTGTATACATAAATGCACAACACATAACATACACCAACCATCACTTCTTAAAATATTACCTCAAATTCCTGAAAGTATGAGAAAGTTCATTAGTATCATCAATAACCAGAAAAACATTGTTTAATAACTTTAAAAAATTTTCTTTAGTGCTGCTGCCATTAAAATCTTTTGTTCCATCCTGTGCATTCCTATGCTATCTACATCACTTCTATTATAAAAGCAATTTTAAAATATCTTGGTTATCAAATAAAGAAATTACAGACAGACAAATTCTTATGCTTTATTCATGTTATTTTGCAACATCTCTACAAACAAAGGTTCTTATTTATAGCCACAGTCTTCAAAAGAAATCAACTTAAACCCATGAAAATTACTCTAAATTCCGTATTAAATGGTAATCTTTGCAATATAGTATCAGGTTTTAAAGTAATTAGCATAAGGAAACTGGAGTTACTG
This sequence comes from Molothrus aeneus, assembly GCF_037042795.1. NCBI lineage: Eukaryota > Metazoa > Chordata > Aves > Passeriformes > Icteridae > Molothrus > Molothrus aeneus. The sequence goes on along the minus strand of NC_089648.1, from coordinate 38,347,535 downwards.
ACACATTCTCTCAAATACTAAAACCAAAAGTGACAAAAGCGAGACTTTAAAAGTACGTAATTTTCAGTTTCCTTCTCATGCTCATGGCTCAGTCCTAAAGTCTGGAACATAAGGACAATTCCACGTGCAACCTTTCACATCAAGTCATACAACTCAAGTGTAACTTTGCATGGCTTTGTGGCCCAAACAACAATATTCTAATTTACCTAGATAATCAAGGTGCTGAGAAAGAAAAATGTTTTTATATTATTACCTAGAAAGGAGTACAGCTATTTTTACTTTCTCCTAGACTTATTAAAATTAAGCCAGTAAAAGATTTACTACATTAGCTTCCTTTCTACAAACGAAGACCAGCACAGTTTTGAAATAAAACAAAAAGTATTATTTAATCCAGATAGCCAATATGTATGCAGATTGTACTGTCTGAAGTATTTTTTATCAGTCATTAACTTTTTGTTCAGAAGGCTGAAGCCAAATTTTCAAGGCCATGAAAGTTAAAATCACCTTGGGTAGGCCTTTTTCATACCAAGGCTACTTTATCTCAGTCACAGAATCACATTCCATCGCTGGCAGTAGCTCAGTTTTTCTAGGGCAGGAAAAAGTACTTAAACCCACAAGTGGTAGTAATAAAAATATTTTGATTTCTTATCCAGAGGAACTGAATTGTTTTTGAAAATTAAGAGCTTTATGATAGCCTGGCTACAATAAATGGGAAGTTACAGCTACTTTTCTGTTTTGGGGCCTGTACTATGTCATGCCAGGAAAGTATAAGCACAAAAGTTCATCTTTGCTTGGAATCATAGTTGAAAGTTTTGCTGAGTGGAATAAATATATTCAAACTGCAGATCATTTAAGTGAATGCTGCAGTTTCATTGGAGTCATACGCTGTCATATCTGCAGTTTCATAGGAGTTCTCTCTTTTACTCATCTCACAGATGTTACAAAGCTTTTTATTATGTATAGTCTTACCTTATTTGGTATAGAGTGTGCACTTGACTGTCCATCAGATGATTTTGATGTGGGGCACTGGCTGTCACTTAGAACTGGAGCCACCTAAGAAGTTCCAAATAAGCACTTAATAAAACTTATATTTAATTCTGTAATAACTGGAAATATAATAAAGACCTGAAATAGTATAATAGTACAACAGCCAAGGGTTCACAATTTCAATTTCTTTTACATCATAAAAAAAAACAAACTATAAGAAAGAAATTTCAATTTAGTATTACTTACTTCTCCACCACCTGAAGTCTTCTTCTGCTGACACTTCCTAACAACCTCCAACAACAGGGGGCCACCCACAGTACCTTCTGCTTCCATAATTCCCAAATCTCGAGCTAAGTTTTCTCGACCATCAAGGCCATTTAGCTGGGAGGACAACAAAAGAAAAAAGAATCACAACATCAAAATAACTGTCAGAAAACAAAAGATAAATTTTGTAATACAAAACAGTCTTATTTAACACAGCTCTACCTGAACTAAACAGTGAAATGGACACATTTACTGGAAAACAGAAGAGGGTGTTTCAAAGAGCCTTTACAATGCAAATGAAGCACTGCCCCCAAGAGTGAGTGGCAACACAACACAAAGTGTGGCTGTTTTTATTTGTTTCTATTTGGTAGCATGAACATGAATCTTTGTACAGATGTGTTCTAGTAATAACTTAGCAACTAATTTGGCTAAGGATATTTGGCAAAGAACAATGTTGTATGGGATTTTCTTTGAATAAGCCCCTAAAAAGAAACATGAATTTCTGAGAAACAGAAGTCAACTAGCTGACTGATTTGAAAAAAATTGCCTTTTTTAATATATTAACTATTTAAACCAACTTCAAGAAAAAAAAAAGTACTTCAGATATAATGAGAAATTCTGCAGTGAAATGAAACTGCTTCAAACCCAAAATTATTAAAACCTTTATATCATAAAAAGAGACAAAGATGGTGAAAACCCTCTAATTCAGTACTAAAGCCTTAAAGCAATTAGTTGAACCACATAATCACTGTAGGTCCCTCCCAACTGAACTATTCTATTTAATCATTTTTTGTCAAGTATATCTGCACAAAGTCCTTTGTGTCACTGAAACTTCTTTCAGAGCAGATGACTGACATTATTTTAGTTTTCATGTAACGATACTAACTTAATATTATGACATAGTAAAGTTAGTGGTAAAAAATGTTGCAGGGGTATGAAGGATTCATATACTATTACATGATTCCACAAAAATTATCACCTTGTTAATTCAAAATTAAATTACTATCTAGCATTGATTTTGATAAATAGAAATATTCACATTAGCCCACTTTCCTGAAAAATGTATTTTCATTACACTAAAGCACCTATTACAGACAAAACATAAAAAAACCAGTTTTAATAAAAACAAATAAGTGGTTTAAATATATCTGCCATAGCTTCAGCATTCATTGCCATGCACTTCAAACAGTGAGCATTGCATACAAACAAACAAATCAACACTTACCGTGCTTGATTCAGGCTGAAAAACAGCTAAAGTAAAATCAAGATTGAAAAAACGTAGAAATTCTGCAACAAGACCTGCTACCAAGCGACCTAAAAAGAAAATAAGAAGAGTTAAAATACACCAGACAGAAACAAATCAAATTTCAAAGATTTAACACCAGCACACATGGCTTCAGTATGGACATAGTTTAGACTTTCAGCAAACTACCACCTCATAACAAGTGTGTATACCAACTCCCTTATTTTGAATTGGCCATCATATAAAAATCATTTAAGCCAGTAATACTGCAAGAGCTTTACAGACTGCTTACAAAATTTATGTGCAGCATTTTTTTAAACTATTCACCTGTTTTAAAAACATAATTTTGACATTTGTCACATATGTGCATTTACTCCTGCATCTCTACTCTTAGTTTTCACTGGTTACTGTTTCTATTGGTCTAGAAAGTCTGAGTTAGCACAACCATAAGGCATTGTGAAATATTAACTTCAATGCCTTAATCACCTTAATTAATAATATACCTTCAGTAATATTAACATTAAAAATTATAGATTTAATTCTATTCTGAACAAGTAGCAATTAGGACATCTGAAAGGAACAAAAGCATACTTAGTGTAATGGAGACTGCACTATTAATAAGAGTCAAAGATTTAATCTTTTGTCTCCTATTTTTATTATCAGAAGTATATAATAAACAAAGAACTTACCATCCTTTGTACCTAAAAAACTTTTCAAGCTTTCATTTACCAGAGGTGCTTTGTTCTGTCAAAAAGCAAAAACCAAACAGCAATTAACGTCATCTACATGCTAGCAAGAAACTGAAAACCACAGCAAACTAATGTTTGGGTGTACTCTGCTGCACAGTGATGCCCTGCCCATGTAATTCACTTAAAAATTTACCTTTGTATGAATTCTATAACTACATGTAAAAGTTTTGTAGCAATAAATTTGTTGAGGCAAATTAAATTTGTCTTGGAGCTAAAGTAATTTCACCAAAATTCTTAATAGCATACTGATTTTTATTTATCTAATAAAGACTGAAGAGGTAAGCTAAGCAGGTAACTTCCCATGCTCCTCCTCTAATATAGTGCAAAGTTTAAGGCAATTCAGTCCAGCCTTTTAAAAACTGGAAATTTACAAATCTTCCAGGCGAAGTGTGGACGATGCTAATTATTAGAAAACAAATCAATACTAATCATCTATTAATTAAAACACCTTCAAAGATATTATGAAAAATGCTTTTTTCTTCCTTGTTAGGTTTGCCCTCTTCAATTTTTAAACAGAAATAAATCAATATGCTATGTCTGGGTTTGTCAAAATCATTCTGGGATCTTTCAAAACAAATTCTAAATGCCATTCCTAAGATGGAATGGGTATCCTGGGTAAGAAAAGGATCAGTTATAGGTGTTTATCACTACAGTTGCAAATGCTAACACACAATAAAGTGCTACCTGAAAAAAGTAAATATTGCTTAATATTTTGAGAATTCAGAGTCGTGGTGAGTATTAATATGTCACCAGTATCAGCAGTGTAAATTTAAAATATCATGATACTTTTGAGCTTTTTGAGAAATGGTAAGCTGAAATGTACTGTAGCAAATCTCTCTTCATGTTACTTGAACTATTGCTATTACTCTCCAAGTAGTGTGGGAGGTTGTTCTCTGGGTGCTCTATAATATCCTGAAGCTTCCCATAAACAGAGGGCACTGTTCTTCGACATTACTATTCCACCACATCTTCTTCAGCTATCTTATGTTAAATTTCTGGAATATGGAATCTCATATCATAGAATAACTACTTCCCATCCTTACTAACATCCCAATATTGTCTGTTTCAGTAAGCATTTTTTCAGATAGAGCTCAACCATCTAACCAGCAGAGGAATAGAACATTCTTCTCCTTTTGAAGCAGAGAGGCTGGACATACAGCACTCTCTACTCCCAATTCTAGAAATTGGAAAGACAGAGGAAATGAAGCAAAGTCAGCAGTAGGAGAGGTCACAAAACTGGTATCTGTATACCACAGCAGTACTCTTATGCAACCATGTATCAGTATGTTATTCCCTTAATATTAATGTATTGCAGAGGTGTCAGTACATAGTCCATCTCTTCATTAAGAATTCATCCTTAAGTATTAAAGCAAATTATCCTGAAGCAAGCCTACAACATCCTTATGGGAAATACCATAAGCATTAGCATACTTGGCATTTTAGTGGACTAAACTGCTTTTGAAATACACTTGTCAAAACACCCCAGTAAAATATTTCCAATTTCAAAAGAAATCATTCTGATTTGATAAAATCTTGATCAGTCAAGTAGATATCTTTTTTAAAATATGTATTTGATAGAGAAAACATTTAACTATTCTGGTCAACTGGACAGAAGCTGTATAAGCTCAGCAGAGACAGACACTTAAAATTATAATTTCAAAAGGCTATTTAACAATTCCTATTTTTAAACATCAGGAAACACCCTGATAGTCCTGTTTTGAGTTCTTTATACATATTATGCAGAAATACATCTTTTCATCTTGTTATATTTTACAAATAGAAAGTATTAAAGCTATTATATTTAATTCTACACAAAGGATTATTTTTCTTTCTGATTTGTTTTTTAAGGTTCTCTTACCTCTACTTTCTCTTGTTCTTCTAATGCCAAAAACACAGCTGCTCGTAACTCCGCCTGCCAAACAAAAAACAAAACAAACAGCATTTCTACAAGCACTTTTTTCCTAAGCAAATAGGATGCAAAGAGCTAGCAAGTAGCTTTACAGCTATTTGTTTCTCCTCAAGCAACTTGGCATGGACTGTAATCTATATCAGTGCAATTAAAACACTTAAGATTACAGGCAATGTTACTTGAGGCAGAGAAATAATAGTTTCCACTCTGAGAACAAGGCAGGGAGCAGCATAATTTGATACAAGACTTCCTAAATTATTTCTTTGTACATAAAAAGATTCCAAAGTACCTAAATTATCTTCTATTAGTTTCTTTGACAGTTAAACATCCATCTCTTTCAGGCAGCTCCAAAACACCTACTCTTCATTTACAATTCACTCAGGAAATATGTACAAACAGGCCATAATAACCTGTTAAAAACTAAACATGAAGATATACAAATTGCTCTGATTTCTTGTCAGATTACACTCAAAATCCCAGAATTTCTCAAGGAAAAGAACACGATCACAGTCATTCAAATACTCCTGGTAGTAATGGTTTACCTACCTGATTCTAAATGTATTATAATAAAAAATCAGAATTCTTCTAAGGACTACTTTGAATATTGAAGCTTAAACATTGCCTACTTTTTAAAATTTTTTGTTAAGCCCTACAATTCTTCTACTTTGAATGAACATGTCAAATGGACAGCATACATTTGATGAATTAGTCTGCCACTTTCATCAACTCTTAATCTTGACATTTTTAAGTAAGTCAGTAGATAACACTGCAGTAATAAACTAGAACAGACAGCATATTAAAATTTTCACCACAGCAAGAAAAACTATCAGAATTTAAAAGAAAGATTTCTTTACATAACTAAGAATAAAGAATGTCTGGACTTTCTCATATATATTACAAGAGGTAACTAAACATGAAGTAATTAAAAGCCAGTGGATTGGACCTAGATGAGTGGAGCAGGCAAACAATCCCAGTTAACCAAAAAAAAAGTGACAGTTTTACTGGTCCCTCCCACCAAAAAAAAAATAAAACCAAAAGGAAATGCCCACCCATAAAAAACCCAATGCAAAAAACCTCAAACCCCACCAAACAAAACACCAACCCGCACAAAAAAATCCAAACCTAAGCACCTCTCATGGGAAAAACAAACACTTCTTTTTTACGGAAACTCCTCATTGGACACCTTATTGAACGACAAAAAATAATGCAAAAAAGCTAAAAGGATTTCCCACCACTAACAACAATATGCAACGTCATACTGACACTGCAATCACATTTTTTTCAGTTGCTGGAATTTTCAAACAGAAAATCCTCTTATATGTAGTTAATTAATTTATGATTCTTACCTTTTTTTCAGGTGTTGGGGTACAGTTATCAATCAGTGAGACCCTTTACACACCCCATTAACTTAAATATTACTCTTACAAAATCAGTTTTCATTTACTTTTGCAACCAACAGCTAACAACTTGTTTATTTAGTCTTACCTCACTAAGATAAACCTGAAAGCAAGGCTTTCTTTGTCACTTAGGCCACAGAAACCAAATATATTTACATAAGAGGATAATAAAAATAACAAAGCATTCCTGACTGGCTGTTACAACCATTCAAAATAAAACACACCAGTCAATGCATGTGGGTAGGGGTAAACCCCCCTAAGGGTCTGGATCATGGGACTGGAGAATTAAGTTGTCTGAAAATAGTTGCCAGTACATAAGCTAATCCAAAGTCTGACCTGTTTTAAGATTCTGGAACAATATCAAACTGTCACTTTTTTTTTGGTTAACTGGGATTGTTTGCCTGCTCCACTCGTCTAGGTCCAATCCACTGGCTTTTAATTACTTACATACTATCCCCACAAGAAAAGTTTACACTACTACTACAACACACTGACCTTCATCCTTTATGGTGGATACTGGTCAGATCATAGCACGATACTCTCAAAATATCATCTCAATAAATTTAGACAAAGAACTACACACTAGAATTTGTGTGAAGTTAAAGCAGTAATGCTCAACTTCATGCAGAAGAAAGTAAAAAGCAACAAATAACAAAGTTGAGGCCAAAGGAATAATCAGCCTACTACAAGATGAATCATACTACACCAGTAGGATGGACAATGTCATATAGGCTTTTCAGGACCTGAGGCCAGTCATAGCAAATTTGAACACCAGAGACTGAGATCACCATCATCAGGTACGGCAACAGCAATTTGCTCCCACCGGCAGATATGAAGGTTATAACTACACAGATGAACACTGTAAGTGGATTAATCTCACACTTCTTTTGTTTTTAATTGGTATGAACAGATTGAGTTTCTCTTTGCCCTAGTACCCTTTGGCACCAGTCCAATACGTGTCTCATACATTGTTACAATCTACTCTCGTCATTCTCATCATTTCACCATTCCACACTGCTTCATTCTGCTAGCAGTATTCAACACAATCCAAACAACACTCTGAAGAATTTTGTTCACCGTCTAGTAGTAAAGCAGACCAAAGCCTGATATTCTAATTCCCCGCCCATATTCTTTCTAAGTCTTCAATAAAACAGGATTATATCAACAGAGACAGATGTTGATGAGTAAGTGTCTATCACTTCTACATCCGTCAAGCCTACAGACTTCTTTCTCATACTGTGAAAGACACCCATTCTCTTCTATCCCTAAGAAGTTTTATCAGGCAAGAGCTCATGTCAATGAAACAGCAATTTGGTCTCACAACTTGGCTAAAACAAGTAAAGCTGTTATTGTGTATGACAAATACTGTCTGTGTTAGAGAAATGGATGGGTCAGTGTTTTGAAACAAAATTAAATTTCCCGTTTTCCTCACAGGCATTTACAGCTCATCAGACAACACTGGTTTTACTGATTGTAACTCTACTATAAATCAGAAATTGAAGTCCATGAAAAAAAGCATGTTTTCTGCACTGAACTATAGTATCCCTCTTTAGAACCTGGGTAAATTTACCCTATTCCAAATAGAGACCCTTTTGCATGCACCCTAAGGACTGTCCATGAAAAGAAGCTCCCTCAATCTGCAGCTCCCTGGAAAAGAGGATAACAGCTCTTACTCTCTCAAGAGTTCCCCAAACACACTTTTTAGGTGGCATCTCATAAAACACCTTTTTAATTTGGAAATATGCTTTTAATTTGGAAATAGCAGATATTGGATGAAAAGTGAAAGGATAAGACAGAGACCATCCAGGATAGAGACCATCCAGGACTGAGTGATTACCTGTAGCCTGTAACTACCTCCCACTTGCAGACTCCAATATGTATAATATTTAGCAAGTCCATAGTTTCTAGTTGGTTTTTTGGGGGGTTTGGGTTTTTTTAATAGTATTTGTCTTTGATTGTGCTAGAATAGATTTGTCCAGGACTTAAACAAGAGATCTGATTTTCCTAAGACAAAACTTGAGACACTATTTTCCAGCAGGAAAATACTTGTAAACTTCAAACACATTCCTACACCTCAAAGCACATAGGCACATCAGTGGCCAAGATGATTTCTTATAATAAGGAAAAACTATGGCTTGCTCCTTGCATTCTATCTCCTTTGTACAGCTACACAATTTACCTTCAATCCCAATATCTCAACATCTTCCAAAGAGACCTCATCAAAATATTTTTTCCTATCAAACTTTATCTGTATTTTCTGTTGCTGGGGCAATATTTTCTATTGCTGGGGCAATACTTCATATGAATGAGCAATGGTTTCCCAACACTGATCTCCAAATGCTGTGGAATACTAGGTAAAAAAAGTGAGAACTTTACCTTCATAAACTGCTTTGTACCTATAGCACAGCTGAGTAGGACATTGTCTGCTAGCTAACAGCGTCTTGCTGTCTGCTTCGTTCATCTCTCAACATTTCTACAAACCCTTAGGGTTCTGCAGCTTTTGCAGAGAAGTTCTGGGCTTCTTTTTTCATCCAAGACTCATTAGCAGAAACCATAATATAAATTTCAGCCTGTCAAACGCATATGCTACCACTCTTTTCAACCCACTTCAGCAAGCTGAACACAATTTTTGAAGCCATACAGGCAAACGTTGTATATTCCCTAAGAAACAAGGGGTAGGCAAGTTCAGCAAGTGCCAATACAGGAGACACTTTAGGGATCTGCTAAAGGTGGGCCAGTTGGAGGTGCAAAATCTCCTGCAAGCTTGCACTCATAAGATGTGCATCAGAGGATGGTGTGGCTAAATGTGTGGTTTAGGGAAGTGAAATGATTAAAGTAATGTATAAGATTTCTCAAAGATCTTCCAGCTAAAGCACAGGAATGTGTAACCACCATCTGCTCCAGCACTGGGGAACAGCCCCATGTATGCCCAAGCATAAACCATCTCTTGCATTTGTAAAATTTGGTATGGCACATGGGCACCTTTCTGCACAACTTTCAGTATCTGCACTTCCTAACTCCAAAACAACTGTCATACCCCTTGGTAGATAGGGAGCAGATGCATTGCTCTGGAAAGAGACATGGCAGAACATTGACCTGTTTAACTGCTGGCGATCAAGCCAGGCTAAACCTCTGTGTGCACCAGAATAAACACCTCTCCCAGTCTACATGCATCACAAATCCAAGGCTGGTGTCAAACCATAACCAGGAACATCTCTACCACCATTATTACTCAGTAATACCCTCCCTGTAATCTCCATCTGCAAAATCTGTAAAGGTTCTCATCCTTGAGCACATGGTGGGTATGCTCTCTCCCACTGCCTGCCAAACTTTGGAACCTTGGCTAAGTGACAAAGGACTGATTGTGCACACATAATCCCCTAGACATAAACAAACCAAGTCCTGGACTAGGAGTAGAACCAGTCATACTTAGACTGCTCCCTGAGAATAGGATGAGGACCATATTGACATTTAAATGTTAAATTTCAGCTAGTTTATTTGAAATTAAAAATGGTTCTATTTCGCTTGACTTATAAAACTAAAAAGAAATAGATATTAGGTTGACTTTCTGGTATGAAGTGCTCCAAAACAAACAACACACCACAACATGCAGAAAACAGGAGGTTACACTGCAGTGTACAGCATGCTCATCATGACAGTTAATAATTGCAAGACATTTCAAAGCACTGTTCATTACCGTACATGGATCAAAGATGCAAAAGCAAACAGGAGTATGTGCACATGCTCATATTAAAAAATGGCACTTTTATCCTCTCTAACATCACACCACTTGCCTGTACCTCAGGTGTCCAGGTTTTGAAGCAAATTAGTAAGAAATTTGCAGTACCACCTGGCCAAAAGCTTTACTAGGCATGTGACATCAGTGATGCTAACCTTCCTCACATAACTGTAGCAACAATAAGTTCCAGAGAAGATGCAAAATTCAGGTAATATAGACTTAAATTATTCCAAAGCAAGAGATTAAAATATATAAACCAAAACAAAAGAGGATAACAAAGAAACACACAAGAAGCATAATGGCTCCTCTTGCGCAGATGATGACAGCCTCCCTAGGAGAAAGATCACATTCTCTTCAAGACAGAACACCCCTATTTCTACACTATCACACAGAAACAGCGACAATTTTCACTGAAATACAAATATCTACAGTAACATTGTGTGTTTACAGAATTCATTTGAAAGCTGTTTCATTCATGAGACTAATTCCAATGATCAAGAAACTATATATAGTATACATCTGTACTATATACATATATTAATGTGTGTGTGCATACATATACACACATATTGCATTTTAGAGAGTACAGGAAATTCTCAACTGCAAGCAGTAAATACATTTCTAGAGCTTCCAGTTTTTATATTGCTTTATTAATTACTTCAGTGCTCAAACTTTAAGACAAATATAAAAATTATGAACAAATTTTTAAAATGTCATAAGTACATTTTTTCAGCTGAATAATTTACATCAACACCAATGCACCCAAGAAATTAATCCCAAAATAAGAATAAACTAATAAACTGCAACCCATTATAAAATCATCTCTTATTAGAGAATTAAATTATGACAATAAGTTTCTTTCTAAAAATTACTCTCATTATGTTACAAAACATGACACCCTGATACATTTCATCCACTGAAATAATTCCTCTTGAATTCCAACCCTTCCAATGCCTCATACCAATGCAGCTATACATTGACCACATATTTTTCTCCTTAATGTAGCTACTTCAATAAATCACAAATACTTCATTGTAGCTTTCTAGCTTCATCCATCTTGAAAAATGGTCAGTTCTCATTCTAAAGTATGAAACAAGCATCATTTTTATAACAAGTAAATGTTCAGTCCTACCACATAACAAAAAACAATACTGACACAAAATAGATAAGCACTATTGAACAAAATCAAGTTTAACTAATTTTAATAAAAGGATGACTGCAACTTTTTTTAATGGATGGTATAATCTTATTTCAATGCAAAGATGACAGTTTTAAAAGCTTTGTTCAATCTTAATTCTTCCAGCAACAGGGTTTTGTCAAGTAATAGAAGAACAAAATCTCTAAGTCATTAACACTGCCAAACAACACTCATCAAACTCACATGCCAATTAAGGTTTACAGCTAAGAAAATAACCATGAGTTCTTCCAGTCAAAAGCCATAAGCATGCCAGTTATTAAACAGTAACATCTTGTATTAAGGAGAGACATAATCTGGCAAGGAGGCTGCATTTTGTATTTTTCTAAGTCATTTGCTAATTTGCCGTAAGAGCAAAACCTTACGCGGTATTGGATACCACACACTCTAAGCATTAAAGAATAGTGAACTACAATACATTTATTCACATAAAACTCAATGGACTGGCAACCATAGCATGAAATTTTACATACTACACAAAGGTAGGAATTAAGAAATTTCGGTTCATGAGCTCAAGGTGACCCAATTGCCTTTCTATGCTTTTTTAAATTACAATTTTACTATCACCATACTTGCATTGTTCAATAGTAGGTGAGTGGTTAACAGCTGGCCCAAAAGGTCTATCTGACATCTATTAGAAAAGCCTCACTACTCAGAACACAGTTACTCGAGCTAAAATCTTCATTCTCTTACAGAACTTAAATAAGAATCATCCATTTGAAAGGGATGAACAATGTGGTTTTGAATATTATTTTGCTGAAAAGTCTGACTAGTTCAAAATACAGTAAACTTGAAAGTAAACACACAAAGATGCTCTCACTTCCATAAACCACTTCACTTGCTAAACTGTTCTTGAAATATCAGCAATGACCATCCATCTCTGGAGACTTAAAACAGCACTGTGGATAAACACCACCATCCCTTATCTGAAAGCTACACTTCATTTCTCCTCCAGCCTTGAAGGAAACTTGCTCTCTATTATACACAATAATTATTCCCAGAAGCTTTTAATTTGAACAAGAATCCACGGAACCAATTTTCCTACCCTTTCTGACATAAGCTCAGGCTGCACCACAGAGTCAGTAGTAGCGCGCACTCCACTATCATCCGTATATTTTCTTATCATAGCGCTATTTGCTCCCTGTGAGCAGGCAGCATCCCCCGAGAGCTTCCAGACTTCGCAAGCCTTCAAGACACAACTGAAGCAACCCACACTCAAGAAGAACAAGTGCTTAAATAGCGACCCAAAACTCCCACAATTTCCTCGCTTGAAATTTTCAGTAAGGGCTTTCCCTATCGAAGAGGGGATTAACTTCACCCACCCCGTCCCGCACCACGCTGCTGCCCATTGCTTCCAGCCAGCCCGGCGGCAGCTGGGGAACTCCTGCGGCCACTCGCTACCGGAGAGCGAAGGCGCACGGCCGGGGCCAGGCTCCCCGCGCTCCGCTCGCTCTGCCCGCCCGGCGGATCCCGAATTCCCGCAGCCGCGGGGCAGCGCCGTGCCACGCTCAGGCCCCGGGCCCTCGCACCAGCTCCACCACGAGCAGCCGGGGAACACCACGGGGAAAGCAGGCGCCACCACCAGGCCGCGACGCCGAGGCAGCGCTCCAGCCGGGAACACCGGCTGCAAGCAGGAGTGAGAGAGGACGATACCCGGCAAGCCTCGGTCCTCCCACACTCCGCAGGGCCGCGAAGCGCCGCCAGCGCCAGCCGACGCTCCCCGCCGGCGGGAGGCTCTTCTTGGCCCACCTTAATCTTATTGAGCACCCCGCTGCTCTCCAGCGTCTGCACCAGCAGGTCCCGCAGCTCCGTGTCCTCCTCCGTCGCCGCGGCCGCCATCTTGCTTCTCCCTGACAACCGCCCAAACCGCGCTAGCGGCGGGACCGGCCCGGCAGATTCGCCGCCGCCGGAGGAATAAGCCTAGGGCAGACCCGAGGGAACGGAGCGGACCGGGACAGTGGCCGCCCTCGGCACCGCCCCGAGAGGGGACGCAGAGAGGCCGCGGCCACCCGGCGCTTTCGCCGCCCGCTGGCGGCGGCCTGGAAACTGCGGCGGTGAACGGGCAGCGCGGGTGGCGGCGGGAAGTTCAAAGCGGGGGGGGCGGTAACGGCTGAACTGCGCGGCCGCCCGCGCCCGCAAGCGGCCCCTCAGACGCGCGCGGTGTGCCCACCTTTCTCCCGCCAGGCTCCAAACCAAGCAGCCGTACGAGGAGCGGCTGAGCTCATTTAGTCTGTTCAGCCTGGAGGAGACTGAGGGGATATCTCAACAGTCTACAACTTCCTCGTGAGGGGAAGCAGAGGGGCACGCAGCGATTTCTTTGTGGTGATCGGAGACAGGACCCGAAGGAATGGCATGAAGCTGAGGTTTAGGTTAGATATCAGGAAAATGTTTTCATCCAGAGAGTGGTTGGGCACTGGCGCAGGCCCCCCAGGGCTCCCCAGGGAAGTGGTCGCACCACCGAACCGGTCAAAGCTCAAAAAGCGCTTGGACAGCTCCGACACCTGGCAGCTGCAGCTGCTCTGTATCCGGGCTGAGGGGCGAACAGCCCCCGATCCAGGGCCACGCTCCATCCAGCAGCTTCTGACGGCAGAGCGGACTCCGGGAAAGGTCTCACCCGCCTGCTCTGCCGCTCGCAAGGGCATCTGACGCTGAGCAGCACCAAGAGGTGCTTCTAGAATCCTCGTTTAATAACAAGCAAGTTCCTTGTTGCTCCTTAAAACAAAAATAATAAAGCTTTGTGAATTGTGATGTTTTCTCTGCAGATCTACATGTGCCTTTTTTTTCCATGCTTATGATTTTTCCTGGAGAAAACTCCAATATATGAAAAATAATTTCCTAAGTTAGGAATACTTCAAGGGAGCACATACAGCCCCTGAGAGAAGCAGATAAGGCCGGTTTTAAAACACAGGGTCCACTGACTGTTCAGGGATACTCTAAAGATTTGGCCAGTCCTGTGAGGACAGGTGTCCATCCATCCCACAGGTGCCGAACACACAAGAGGTACTGCTGATGTCCTACACCCCTCCTGGATTTTTCCCCCGACATTTGCAACAGCTGTGAGGTTACTTTTGGCACGTTTTGGTCCTTTGCACTCACCTCATTTCCTCCCAGACCATTTTCTTGTAGTCACTAAATCTCCCTGTTTTCTGTTTTTTGGGGGATTTTTTCAATCGCATTTCATTTGATTCTATCTCCTTTCCAGAGTGTTTGGAAGCCTTTCTTTTCTGTTTCGCAAGATTTTGTTTCCCTTCCTGAAAGGAAATTTCATTTCATCAATTTTCGCAAGCTTTGGAAGACACAACTTGGAGGGGAAGACATGAGGGACATGGCATGGATACTTAAAAAATATTAAAAAAAAAAAAAAAGAGAAAAAAAAATCTTCACCAAAGTGAAAACCATCAAAAGGCATGACATGCCATTAAGTGCAGGGACATGCACCAAAGCTTGCCAAAAGAGATCCCCATTGAAATCCTGGAAACAGAAAGGCAGGACTTATAAACATGCAGGAATGGAAACACCATCAAAGGAATTGGAATTGAAGGGAGAAAAAAAAAAAAAACCTTGGGAAATTTAGTGACTACAAGAAAATGGACTGGGATTACATCAGGTGCAGTGTAAAGGACCAAAACATGCCAAAAACAACCAAAAAAGTCAAGGAGTAAAACACAACTTGGAGGGAATGTTGTCATTTTATTGCAGGGGTTCCATACCATTGTCTCCTTATTGCAAAAGTTCCCCACCTTCTCAGTGTTTCTTATGGGCTGCTCCTCAGAGTACTGCCTCTTTCTTCTTTATAAAGTAGCCAACTGACTCCTTTTAACTTCTCAACCTGCCAACCTGCTCTTTTATAGCACTCTTCTTCTCATTGGTTACAGCTGTGGCCTGTTAAAGTCAGGCCTGTTCCTAATCTTTGATAATTGGCCCAGCTGCAACTCCTTAGGGGTAAGATTTCTTTCTACACCATCTTTATTTTCTTATATTCTATCCCCCAACAAGGGGAAGAAATGAGGGACATGGCATGGATACTTAAACAAAAAAAACAAAACAAAACAAAACAAAAAACCCACAAAAAAAATCCTCCAAAAAACAAACAAACAAAAAAAAAAAAAAACAACAAAAAAAATAGAGAAAATCTTCACCAAAGTGAAAACCATCAAAAGGTATGGCATGCCATCAAGTGCAGGGACATGGCCCAAAGCTTGCCAAAATTGATCCCCGTTGAAATCACAAGATTTCATTTCCCTGTAGGGGGATAGAATATAAGTAAAAAAAGGTAGCGGAGAAAGTAACCTTACCCCCTAAAGAGTTGCAGCTGGGTTTATTATTAAAGATTAGGAGCAGGCCTGACTTTTAACAGGCCACAGCTGTAGCCAATCAGACGAGTGCTATAAAAGAGTGGATTGGTTCGTTGAGGGACACTGGAGTCAATTGGCTGCTGTGAGGATGAGGAAGAGTCAGTGACCAGAGGAGCTGCCTGCAAGAAACATCAAGGAGGTATGAAACTCTAGCAATATGGACCCCTTGCAATGTAATGACAGTAGAACTCTTGCACTATAATGACAACATTTCCCTTCCCGAAAGGGGGAAGGGAGATCAATGGGGATCTCTTTTTTGGCAAGCTTTGGTCCATGTCCCTGCACTTGATGGCGTACCATGCCTTTTGATGGCTTTCACTTTGGTGAAGATTTTTTTTGTTTTGTTTTTTTTTGTTTTGTTTTTTTTCATTATCCCTGCTATGTCTCCCATATCTTCCACTCCCATAGCTGGCCAAAGAATAGGGTTTTGTATTTTGAAGTCCTGAAGTTTGGAAACACTAGTAGTCTTTCACTTCCCTATAAAATAAAAAGTAAAGTAGTCCCAGAACACTGTACTTAAGACAATAATGCTTTCCATTTAATTTTTGAAAACTGTAGCAGAAACAAAGAGTAAATGTTAAAAGATAACGTCTGGTACTACAGTTACTTTCATTTATTCAGTAGATCGCTAAACTGAATGGAAAGACAAAACCCACTTTATAAAATAATTCATGAAGGAAAGATAGAGCAGAGGAAGATAAATCAATAGACTTAGAAGATAGTTTATAATTCATAGTATTCATTTAGCATTTCATAAACAGTGCCTTTCAGTTTTCAAATACCTGTAGAATATGAATCCATTCTACAGATAATGTTTTTTGAGCTCTGCAAAACAGCAGACTATTAGATGGCTAAATATCCTTCAGCTTGAGGGCTGTAAAGCACAGTCTGGCCTTCTATTGCAATGCCTTCCCTCAAATTGTCTCATGTTTGAAGGAAATGTTTCCATTTTGAATTTATGGAATTCCCAAGTCAACTCTGTGGAAATCTTGTTAATAGCTACAGCCTATTAACACAATTTAAATCAAATTTAAACTTTCAAAATAATCCACGGACTAAGTCTATTGACTTAAAATTAGCACATGGGAATATACGAATATTCCAAGATGTGTACATCTGCTCAGAGTATTGTAAATGTTTCTTTTTCTACACTTTTAGGAATAAAGTCAAGCGGCATTTGTTTTTTTCCATTCGCGCAATGGGAATAATCAAAGCAAAACAACACATTGTGTTACAGAGAAAAAATTTTCAAGTCTCTATCTTGGTTTTTAAATCCTAATGTAAACTGCTGAAAGCTGGAAAAATATATTCTTTTGAAGCATTTCAACTCGGGTTGGGTTTTTTCAGGCCGCATATTTCAGCATATACACATATAGAAACCTAAGGTACTACCACATTTATTCAGAATTTTTTGAGAAGAACATAATTTTCATGAAATTTGAAAGAAACTTTTCAAACATTGACATTTCTTCATTTTTTTCACTGCATCATGAGTGCTAATAGGCAGCAATCAGGAGATACAACAGAAATAAATGATCATAGTAGACAGATAAATATTAAATAGAAAGTCTTAAGGAGATAGACAATGGACAGCTACACTGGATAACTATCTTTGCATATTTCACAAAAACATTCTTTTTAATAACAGCATCCATTAATGTGCACTATTTTATGATATTGTAACATAAAAATGTGGCCTCTTTGTCCTAATATTTTAAAGGCCTACATTATTTCTGAGTAGCTTTGGATCTCTCTTTGTAATCACCCTAATGGGAAATTTGTCATTGAGCTTAGTTTGCAGAAAGTGCAAAGCAGTAATTTGGCACCCTCAGAGAGCAAATCTCCATTGCACCTCAAACATGATTAGCATGGAAGCACATGACACCCTGCAGGCTGGAGAGTATGTGCAGTACAGCTCAGTGTTTTCCCCCCTAGTCTGCAAAGATAAAATCAGTCTGAGAGGACAACTCAGAGTGCTTATCTTCTGTTTTAATGGGCAGTGACGAAGACTTCAGTGCCACGTGGAGCCCTGGTGTCCTTGGCAGCATGACAAGCTGCATTGCTTACAAGGATCTGAAGAGTTTCACTATTTTTAGCTCTTGGAGAAAATTTCTGAAACTTTTTGATACCTCTTAGACACCAACAGATGGATCACTTGTTGCCTCCAGCACATTTTCATGTTTCCACAGAAAGGTAGGCAAAGAGATTAGTTTTGCCTCATCTTCCTTCCTACCATGTAAATACAAAAACATTATTAATTTTTTTCTACCAGTTAATAAAACTGGGACGTTGAACAAAGACCTTGTTACAAAGACTGTAATTAATCTGTTTAAAACAAATGTTGTTTTGCTTGTGGAAGCAGATCTGCCCACATATTTCTTAAGTGCATTAATGTAGGATGGTTGTAACGTACCCCCTGTAGTTCAGAACTACATAATAGTAATTAAAAATCACACTTTGTATTTATGAGTCATTCATCGGCAGAGAAAGAAGGGTCAGAATATGTTTCACAGTTTAACATACCGCTGAGAAAATACTGAACCAAGTCCTGACTCATCCCTTGAGGTTGCTTCCTCAGAAACTTCCTACTGCTTCCAAACACGAGTTGTTACCATTTCAAACTTCTCTATTTGGAAAAGCACGCCACAGCCGCCTGTGTCAGCTCCTGGGCTTGCATCAATCAGTAGACTCCTATTTAGAGTCCCATCGCACTCCCGAAGACCTCTGTGCCGCGCAAATGCTCAGTATGAAACCAACATAACTAAATCCTTGACTATGCTAAAGAAGAACCAACCAAAACAGCAGGACGAGCCGAAACACCCACATAAACTACTTCCCCCGCTCCTTTCTTGCCCCCGCTCGCAGTGCCCTGCTCCCACGGTACCCGGCTGGCCGCTGGGATGCTCCAGGGAGGCAGCGGGGATACCGCGGGGCCGCTTTCCCCGAGAGCCTGAGCCCCCAGCCGCAGCCCGTGCCCGGGCAGGCCGCGGGCAGCCGTCGTGGTGAGCGGCGGTGCCGCCCCGTGCCGCCCTCCGGGGCGGGGCCTGGCGGGCCCGGGGAGAGGGGCGGGCAGCTCCGGGGCAGCGGGCCGAAGGTAACGCGGGCCGGGGGTGCGCGCAGCGTGCTGAGCTGTGGTGAGGTCTGAACGCGAGGCAGCGGAGGTCGGATTTGAGGGTGTCCCTGCTCCGGCCTCTCTCGGCTCCCTCTTCCCGCCCCCTGCCTGCCGTGGGGCTGCGCTCCCGCGGTGGCAGCCGGGCGGGAGGGGGCTGCGGTTCGGCCCGCCCGAGGTGTTTCTGAGTAGGCTTTAACGCCTGGCAGAGTGCTCTCTGCCACTGGGACCCTCAGCTGCGCGAACAGCTAAGGTGGGACTTGTAGGCCTGGCGCGGACTCAGCTTGTGTTTGCTTTCACTTCTTATGTTTTAAATTCCATGCGTAGCAAATCGAAAGTCAGCCAAATAAATGGCAGCATTTCCCAGGGGCGGGAAAGCTCTTAATATTATTTTTGGGGTTTTTTTTTTTTACACTTTACACGGGCTTTGGCATCCTTCTGTGGCCTGGAGGCCTCCCGCTTCCGGTGCTTAGGAGATTTGCATTGCTTGCAGTTCGTGCAGACGCCTCTGTAATGATTGTTTATCTGGAGTTAAGACTTTCTGCTGTCGCGGTGACATCGGTGCTGGAGCAGAGCCCTGTGCTGGTTGCCGTGCGAGGAGGGCGAGGAGTCGCCGTGCTCGGCACTTCCCCGGGAAGCCGGCGGGGCTGAGCGCGGCCCCTGCTCCCTCCGGGTCACCCCGACACCGCTCAGAGAGAGCCCCCATCGCACTGAACGCTGTGAGAGGGACGCTGCTGAAATCGTGCCGTGCCGGTGGGCGTGAGTACTGCCTCTGAAAAGGCTTCGGAGTGCCTTTTGCAGTTACTCGGACCGGTACTTGGCCTTGGGATGCATGGCTAGCTGGGAGTGGACAGTGGAGGTAAAACTTGCCGGAGCTAAGAGTGTTGTTATAAGTTAAGTTAATGCTTCTGGCACACAGTGTCGTGACTTGGCTTGTCTAACTCGTTGTGGCAGATGCAGCGCATGCTGATTTGTTAGGGATGCTACCAAAGCCTTGGGTGTTCATTTTTGTGGCTTTAGATACCAGGCTAGCTGTCGTAAATCTTATCTCTGGACATTGTTGCCGGCATTTAGCTGTGTGCATGCCGTGTCATAACCATGGGCATCTCCCGTTGGTGCTTGAATGCTCTTCTGCAGCATCTTCTCTTCTGATTTTACATGCTGAAATAAACTGTAGAGCAGGAGATTTTATATTAGTGAGAGGCTTGCTAGTCAAGCTAATTGTTAAAAGCAAAACAGAAATAAAATAAGGGAGTAAAATAGGAGGTGACTAATTGCTAGTGTCCAAAAGAAGCACGTGCTACATCATCACTCCCCTCAAGATGATATATTAGAATTCAAACTATAGTGAATGTGTTAAAGGAGGATTTCCTCAATGTTTATTACAGGTTCTCTCTAGTGTTTGATAAGCCTGGGCAGGTAATTTTGAAAACAGCATGGAACAATGCTAATATTGTTAGTGAAATTGACCTTGCCTTGACTGGTTTACTAACACATAGAAACACACATAGAAACATACACAGAAACATGTGTTTTGCATTCCTTTTCTAGGTACAGTAAACCAAGAGTAATCCCAAAGCTGTTCTTGCCCTTTGGAATTTTATCGATAATAAAAGTGATTTGATAGCCTAGTGTCAAGTAATAATTTTATGTATGTGTGCAGGTTTCATTTTGAAGTTTTAAGTTTTCTACGTTATGAAATCTTTTGGAAGGTCTTGACTTTTTTTTGTAACTAACTTTCATATTACAAAATCCCTGTTTCATACTAGACAAAAGTTGGTGTAAGATTTGTTAAATCTGTTCTTTATTGTATTTGTGAAATTAGTAATCTAGTGTATTTTTAGTAAACAGAAGCAGTTTTTATTAAAAATGTATGTGCTCTATGCATTTTAGTTGTTAATGCAGTTTTCATTTGGATGCGTGTATTTCCTCAAATGCACATCATTCAGCTGCCTTTAAGGTGAAATTGATGCATTTTTCACCTCCCACCATCAATGTCACAGACAAAAAGTCAGCTTGAATAAATCAGTCTGTTTTGATAGTGTTGTGGGACCTGCAAGGTTGTCTTCTGAGCTAAATCCTTAGAGTTTATGTATTGTTTATGAGTGAAAAAAAGTGAAAGTTACAGATTGTGGGCTTTCAAACCTGCTTTGTTGCGCTATGTTCTGGTTTCGGGGTTCAGAACAATATGTAGAATAAATCAGCACCTTCTGCTGCTCTGATGGCAGCATTTTTTTAAGCCCCCCCTCTGTTCCTGGTGGTTACTTGGTCAAACATAAGAATACAGTGAGAAAGCAAACAATTACCTTTATGCTTTTTTTGCTGCTTAGTCACTGAAAAAAAAAGCTTCTTTCTGTCTACAAGCTTACATCAAAAGAAATGCTGTAATGCTTGCTGGGTTATTTTTCTTTCATAATCCACTTCCTTAAGATGTTTCTTCCACACCTTTGTAGAGTGCAGCTTTTTTTCGGTGATGTGTGATGTTACTGTCCTTTAAGAGGTGCTTCCTGCTTTTTGTAGGTAGGGCAAAATTTTACATGAATCTTACACTTCTTATATCTCTCCAAATTTTGTCTTTATAGTTTTTCATGCAGAAAAGTAGTCTTGCTTGGTTGGTTTTCAGTTCAAAATAACAGAAGATGAAATCATTAAGCAGGTCTATAAGGCAGAATCTCACATCATTAATTCCTGTTGTTCAAATTAATGAGACTGGAGATCACTTAAGGTGCAGAACTCTTGGGGAAATGGGCTATCCAGCACTTACTTAGTTGTGACTTTTTTTATACACTGTATAACGATATCAATTTCTTTAATACAGCATATATGTCTTTCTTTGGCTAGCTTTTGCTGAAGATTAGTTCTGCATTATTGTTTGCTTTTCCATACAAGTAGCACTCTCCAAATGACCTTCTAAAATTATTATTAATTTTTTCTTATTTTACCTGGTGAAACTCCTTCTGGTGTTTTTAAGAAAGTAGATTGGAAAGATAACAGTTGGCAGCTAATATTTATGTGATTATATCTTCTGTTAGGCCAAGTACCTTGATAATGTATCTATTACAAATTAGAGAGGCATTTATGTATGAAATAGAAGAATGTCTTAAAGGTGTTAGCTTCCTCACAATTTAGCAAGACCTTGTGATAAATTTAGCTGGTTAACATTACGGTTGTTGCCCAAGCCTCTCGTGAGTTTTGAAATCCCCACACATTTTGCAAGCGGGGAAGCTCCCTCCTTTGTACTTCAGCTCTGGCACAGTGTTTGCAGAACTGTGTAGTTCTGCAGGCTGGGTCCACAGCCACATAACAACTGTGGGAAAATGGGTTCTTCTTTATAATGAGCTGTGAATATGAATTATGCTGAGTTTTCTCAGTGTAATGGCTGAATCAGCCATGTCTTCGCTGGTGTCAAAACAGGCTTTACTTGACTGTGGTAAGAATGAATTTAAAAAAACATCCATAGGAAAAAAAAATACGACTCATGTAGGGAGAGATCTTTGAAAGGTCACCTAGGTTACACACAGTGTCTTGTGGTGTAGGGTTGTCATTTTGAGAAGGTTGGGAAGTAGTTTTGGTGAGGCTTTAATAACTTGCATTGCATGTAAATATGTGCATGTACATCCCTTTCCAGAAGGTAGCATTTGAAATGCTGTGAAATGGCTGGTAGATCTGGGAGACAGTTGGGATTTTTGACCTGTGCCAAGTAGAAGTCCTTCTGTTTCTGAAGTTGATTTGTTTTTTTATCCCCTGACTTCCAAGGTCCATGAAGTATTAGGCAAATTGTGCATGGTTCCATAGAGGCTATCTCAGGTTTATAACAAGAACAGAAACTTCATGTGGTTTTCGCAGCATTTTAAAAAAATATTACTTCAGTAGTCAACTGGCACTTAGACAGAATTTCTGCTTTGGAAATCATCCTTGGCTTCCTGTAAGTTTCTAATTTTGGCCTTGGCCAATCCAACACGAATATTCAATATTAAGTTCAAAGTGTCTTTAATGAATCGCTTTGGGCATTTGAGCTGACTGCAAGTAGAGTCTTCAATTACGGAAATATAGCTCTGTAGAAGATTTATATATTTCTGTTAATTGGAAGGTGGCTCTGTGGCAACTGTGTGCAAGTGAAGGAAAAAAAGGAAACAGTGATCTCATCCTTGATGGGATTAGTTTACGAAAATTACCATCCAAGCTGGGCAATCGGGCACAGCCCTGAAAGACATCCCCATTTACCCATGGTTGTAAATCTAAATTAGAGTTACCATTACCTGCTGTTTCTGACATAGTAGGTTTCTTTTGCATTTTAATATTTAAGTGTGTTGGATAGGTAACAGATTTCTTCTTTCAACACCTTTTTACAGCTATTTGGATAACAAAATGAAACCTGCCAAGCTGCACTATTGGATTTTGGGTTGGTTTTTCATGGCACTATGTTGTTGGTGTACTTCAGATACTTTTACTCAAAGGTAAGTTGTGCTTTTAAATGAAACATTTGACAACTCACTCTTAAGTGCAGATCAGGATGGTTTAACTTCTAATGTAAATTTGTTATTATGTACTATTTTTGATGTGTTATTCTACCTTTAGGTGGTTTATAGTAAGGTGACTACATTAACAGGAGGAGCAAGGATCATGCCTGAGGAAACCTTTAGATGTGTCAGCATGAAGAAAGAGGGGAAACTTAAATTCCATTTGTTGCACTTGAAACTTTTCTCATCTTGCTACACATACATCATTTAGAGTTGTGATGTGGTAATGACAAAAACTAAAAATTATTTTGACACTCACAGCAAAAAATCTGGAGTCATCCCTGTGGCATGAACTGCACTAACTGTTGCATTGTTTACTCTTTTATTTATCTTTTCTTTTCCTTGCTGTTTTCTCAATTCTGACAATGTAACATTATTTTTTGTATGGCATCCCAACTGAGGCTGTATCAGACTGCTGCACCACCTTATGATGGTTGTTGCCCCTTGGCAAAATCTGAGTTTCAATGCAATGGGCCATGGGAGAAACCACACCCCAAGTCACATTTCTGTGGTCAGAGCTGAAATTCCAATTGCGTTATGTGAGGAAATAAACTTTTCTGCTTTCTTTTAGTGCTTTGGCAAGACAATGGTTAGGGGTGCTCAGTTCAGTGCTGAAGTTTTCAGTGCCTACATTGCACTTGGTGGGTAGCTTAGACACTGTGCTGATGTTTCTTCAGTCCCCAGGATTTAGGCTCTAGCTTGGCCATCTTGGCAAAGAGTCAGCTCTAGAGGCACCTTCCTGAGCTGCACAGAGCATGATAACTCAGGTCCCGAGAAGGGGGAATATCTCTGTAGCTGCATAGGTATTGAAAATGGCTTTCCTTGGATTCCAGCTCTGTTTAATACGTACAGTTTTCTGATCCGTCCTTAGCCACAAAGTGTGTGAACTCTGGCATGATTGACATTGCAGAAGTTCAGCTGCTATTTCAAATACAGATGACAGATCAAATGAAATATCTAATGAAAGATCATTTCTAAGCTAGGGCTTTTTAAAACCAAGGAAATAAATTGCTCTGCAATATAGGGCAATTCTTCTATTCAGGTTTCTACAGCAACAATAAAGACGCCTATAAAAGTGTTAATAGTCTTCATTGTGGCTATGCCTGGTAAGTTCCATAGCTATTCTTCTAAATTGTATAGAAAACCATGGATACATGTGAATGCTTAAGAGAAAATGTGGCCATTGCATAGTAGAAAAACTAGAGGAAAAAACTGACGTGATAAAACATGGAAGCATCCCTAGGCTGTCCTCAGATTGAGAAGAATTAGCTTGGTCTTTTATTCTTTTTTTTTTTTCCTAGTTTTTCTTTTGGTAATATATCCTCTAGCAAGAACTAATGACTGACAAGTGGCTGTTAGCTTCCAGAGAATAACAACTTATTTTGACAGTTCTACACATAATGTTGTCAGTTAAAACAATTTACAATTCTGTTTATTTTTTCCTATTTGCTGTTCTATTTAATTACTTTGTCTGGTTGCTTAATAACTAAATATATCTGCTGTAGTGTCTGATGCAACAGGTTTTTTATTTATATCTGCTTAACCAGAATAGGTCTGCTCCAAACTGTTGAAAAAGGCCTCTATAGAAATGATTTGATACAGGCTTCCAACACTTCTTGAACAAATTTTTGAGGGTTTTTTTCCCCTCTGCATACTTAAGAAATGGAAAGCATATGGAGATCGGATGGCAGAAGGAGAATTTGTTTAACAATGGGGATATTAGCATGTTTCCCTATATGTTGTTTCTCTCTGAATCATTAGTTTGGAGTGTGTGCCTGAAGGTGTTCTTCTTTTTAAAATACTTGTAGAAAAATAAATTTGTCTGTCTCTCTCCAGTGACAGCCACCCTCATGCCTGGAAAAAGCTGTATTTTGCTCATCATTGGCCAGTGACAGTATGTAAGGTGAGATTTTTGTGTTTCTCTTTTTATCCTAACAAAGGTAGCATTGGATAATAAATGTATGAAAACAGAGTGAATAAAGCCCATTAAGTCTTTAATCTTGGTTATGCCTTTATAAAGGCTTTTCCTGATCTTAAGGCAACTTCTGCTATTTCTCCTGCAATGCAGAGCAGCCATAACAGGAGAGATTTTGGTGAGTTACAGATAGAGTTGTCAGTGTAGGGTGTACTGTACACTAAGCCTGTTACAGGATTTGTGACATTTTATTAGTTATAAACTTAATCCTAGACTTTCATCAGACTCTGTGGAAGACTTGCCTTGTTTGGCTGATGACAGTTCAGTATTTGAACTATCTGCTGCACAGTAAGGCTTTTAGCTTTGAAATTATGACTCTAGTATTTCTATGATGTCATCAAATTCTGATTCAGTCGGGAAAGAGAGCTATAAAGGTGTTGTGACAGGTGTCTCTGAGTATTTCTGCATTTCTTGTTGTATTTGAGGTGTATGAACCCAACCTTCCAACATGGATCAGTCAAAGCACAGCTAAGAGGGGGGTACTGTTGCTATTAAGTATCTACTACCATCTGATAAGTAGAACACTTTTCCTATACTGAAAGTACTCAAAGGTCTCTTCCCATACAGTTAAGTAAAAAATATGATCAGATTTACTGACACAAGGTAGAAGAACCTTGTGCATAATGCAATAGCTTCAGGTTCAGCCAAATGAATGTGGAGGGTAATATCAATAACAAAAGTCAGATGTGTGTGACTGAGATGACTGTCCTGGTTTTTGTTTGCCTGTTTTTCTGTGGAAATAAGGAAAGATTTGATGAAATTTCTGTCTGATTTTCTGTTGATTAAACATCACTGTTACTGACTTGAGGCAGAGATGTTAGTGTTGAAGAGCTTGTAGTGCCTAGCACGAGTCAGTGCTTAAAGTCAGTAGCAGTGCAAACCCTTGCTTACATGAATGAGAGCAATTGGGGAAAAAAAAAAAGCCTAAGCAACATGAAAAATTAAGCCCTACCAACCAGTTTTCCCACTGTGTATTTATGCTGGTTACTCATCTGAATTCCAGGGTAGAGTAATTGATAAATTGAAGAATAATTTGCATAACCTGCTAGTGAAGTTGAAATGAATAATTGAAGTTATTGAGCATCAGAAAATGTAGGCTTCCTTGCCCTTTGTTGATTTCTTAAAATACATTGTAGTAAGAAGTGGACAGAGGCATTCAAAGAAGTGCAGAAAAAGAGAGATTAAAATCATGTTAAGTAATTTTTTTTTTCTTAGTTTCCCATCATTGAGTCATATGATGAAACAAGATCTCAACTGTACTCCTATAACAGCTTTCTTGTTTTACATAAGAGGAATTCCTAAATTCTGGAATTAATTTAAGTATTTTTAAGTAGGTAGATTATTCTGTGTGTTTGCTGTATTTATATATGATAACTGGTGTTTTTCAGGGTGTAAATATTTTTAGTGTTATTATTCAGTTTAAAACTCTTGACATGATTTTGAAAGGAAAAAGCTGTGAAAGAAACAGCAAAAGTCATTATGTCATTTATGGCAAAAACCTGTGAGATACTTTTTTTCTGAAAGTACTTCTTAGTTTATGTCTCCTGTATAAAGGAATCTTATTAGAGAATCTTTCATACACAGCGTGTTCTTAAGGTATGTGGGTGAGCTCCTTCTTAACTCCTACCTGTTTTGGAGATCTGTGCTTGAAAAGTTTTTTAGGCTTTTGAAGGTCCAAAAATTTAGAGGGCAGAGATCAGCATGCCAGAAATTTGAGAGTACATCTCTCCCTGGGCTTTAAAAAGTAACTGTTCAGCTGATGTTCTTTAATACTGAGTGTGATTGGCACAATTAAATTGGAAAGTGTTTTGTATTCTTATCTCCAAACTATCTCATTAAAATAAAGTGATACCATGGCAGCAGTGATAACCCCAGGACCTAATTACTGACTACTACAGTGAAAAGTGTGAAGGAGGAAGAGAGGTTTTCTTCCTTGTAATGTGATTAGAAATTCCAGTACCATATAATTGACCTAAGGTGGCTATGTCTTATGCAAAGATATCTAAGCTAGATTCACAGACCTCAAGTGACTATGAAATTCATGTTCCCTTAAAAAATTGTGCCTATGGCTAATTCATGCCACACTTTTCAGTAACAAATGTGTGTGACTTAAGAGCATCTCAAGGCCAAGAAGAGGGACTTTCCTACTCCCTTTTTATAGAGTTGTGAAAACCTTTTATTCCAGAACTTACAAAGTGAACTATTTCAGCTCTTGCATCCTGGGGATTGCAAAAAGATGAATTTTTTAATGTGGTTGGGTTTTTGTGTGTGTGTGTGAAATGTGGAGAATCCAGTGCAAGTTTTTAAGTTCCTTCTCTGTTAGGAATGGGAAGGACAATAAAGAAATGGTACCTGCTGTCATCTGCCTTTTTCTTCACATATGTCCTCATTAAAGGAAAGAGTCAAAAAAAGGACAATAGAATAGAGTAATGAGCAGAACAGCCTGAATTCAAGTTTGAATGTTAAGCAACAGATGATTTTTTAAAAAATTTTTATTTTTCAATATGAGATAAAAAATTTTCTTAAGTTCAGCCTTTGGCAATAATTTTACAGCAGAGGCTTAAGTGAAGAATAGAAATACTAGTTTTCCTTTTTTTGGTAAAAATAGAAGTAGTTACATAATACAGAAAGAATTAAAGTGACTAAAGGAGGAAGGGGAGTAATTGCACAGTGTTTGAGGGGAAGAAGTTGAGGAGGTGAACTCTTTCCATAGTTTGAAAAGCAAGAATTTTTCTTTGCAGTTGCCATGTTTCATTGCAAAATAACATATAATTTATCTTCATTCAAGAGATGACTTACTTAAGCAAGGTGGTTGGAAGGGAGAACAGGAGTAAATATTTCACTTCCCAGAAGCTGATTTTTTATTTCAATTTGGTGTATCTGTATGCGTTCCAGTAGCACTACTGTCACATTTACCAGCTGCTGTACCAAGGGATTTGTAACTTGGGCAGCTCAACAGGTGACACTTCTGGGACATGCCGATAGTATTTCATTTTTTGGCATTTCAGAGATGATAAAAGCTTCCATGCTTCTGGCACATGCTGTTTGGGCAATGACTTGCTGCTACAAATAGGCTAATCCCTCTGCTGAAGTGTTCCCTCTCAGCATGGTGGGTGCTCTACACCCTCACCAACCCTTTGCTCAGTTTTATAGGTCATGTATGGTTCATTTGGATTGGTTTGATCAGATTGCTTTAAAACAGGAGAAAACAGTGCTTCTTTTTCAATTGAATCTAGGTATGTAGGGCTTTCTGGGGTCCAGTGCTCACTTGAAAATAAATATTTGTACCTCTGTTTCTAGTCAGTCAATCTCTAGAGATTGAATTTAATCTTCCAGCAATCAGTCTGTGATAAACAGGAAGGCTGACAAGAAGTGGTTTTGCACCAGCAAGCAGGGGTACCCAGCTTTGCAGACCAGCATTTGCATTTTTTATTATATTGATTTAAAATTAACATTGGAGTGATACTAAGGTTAGAGTGAAATAGGAGATTGAATGAAGCTGGCTAAAGCATGCAGAGTGTGAACTAATGTGTTGCAGGTTGCACTGACCTCTCAGTTCTGCCAGGCCACAGGGTAACACCAAGAGTCTGATGAAACAGATAGAAGAAATTGCTAGGAAGGTTAGTGCCATGATTTCAAATCTGAAATGCTCTGGGTGTTCCTTTAGCATGTCTGAGAACTGCAGTTAAAGGCTGAATAAAGGGCACAATTGCACTGTTCTTGTTGCCACCTCAGTTGAACAAGCTGTTGACTATTAATTTGCTGTACTTTGGGCTAGATAGCCAAACCTCTCCAGGTCCCACAGAGCTTGTGTCAGAACAGAGAAATACTAATAGGCATTTTCAGTATGTGTTTGTTCAAAATATTCCTTTCAGGAAAAAAAGCTTTTGCTGGGTGTAATTGCTTGTATTGTTGGTGGCAAGAGAGGAGAGGAAGGACATGGACACAGAACAAGAAAGTCTTGCACAAGTTGCAGATTTGGTGCCACTGGCCTGTGGCATGTGGAAGGCAATTAGTGAGATTACAGGCCTGTCTCTGCTCCTCTCTACACTCTGCTCTTGCTCTGGCATCACATAAAAGGCATGGTGGCATAATTACAACAGAATGCAGAGCCAAAAAGGAAAGCTATTATTATGGGAAAAGAATGTCTGGGGAGGTTGTTAGTTAATGGCAAAAAGTGTTTACTAAGAATAATAATCAGGGAAAATAGAGTAATGGTATTCTGTGATGTGTGACATTGTTTTTTTTTTAGTTTGTTCTTTTCAGGCATATGTCTCTAATCTAAACAGTAATTAAAGTGTAGACTATTTCTCCTGTATCATCAACAGTTTTTATTGGAGACTCTATTTTTATGTTTTTGTAGGAAGGTATTTTGTCTTTCATTTTCTCTCCATTCCCTTGAACCTCAAGTCAAAATCATTAAAGCATAAGTCTGTTTTACTTAGAATAAGAAATATATTTAATCTCTTCTTTGCATTTTTCACTTTCAATACAATGATAAAACTAGTCCTGAATGCTTAAAGAGGGTTTTGTGCTTGTCCAATAATATAGTTTATTTTGAATGTTTTCACTTTAATGGCTCTGCACTCCTTGAAAAGATGTGGTTATGGGAAAAATACAGAGCTGCCACCTGGAGAACTATAAATGCAGATAAAGCTCTATTCATTCAGCATGGATCAGGCTACTTTCTGTTACCTCAGAACCTGTCCTTTTATCTTCTTTTTACCCTGTCTGTCCAGATTTTACTGATCTGCTTCAAAATTTTAATGCCAGTGGGTCTCTAAATGGCATAATCCATGACAGCTTCAAGTAGCTGGAGTTCCCCAGTTCCTGGTTTGGCAAGGAAAAGTTAGCATGTCACAGTAGAACCTTGGGCCATCACTGTATGATGTTTTACTTTTGCCTGGATACATGCAGCAAATACTCTGTTTTTGTTTCCTACAGATGAATGCTAATGATTGTCATGACCCACCAAAGTACTGGACTATCCATGGATTGTGGTATGATCAAAGAGTGGTTTTATTTCAGCCTGAAAAGGAAAAATCAAATTTTGTACCAGGATGTTTAGTGATTTGGTTTTGTTGGGTGGGGGTTTTTTGTGTGTTTTGTTGGGGTTTTTTGGTGGTTTTTTTTTTTTTTGGTTGGTTTTTGTGGAGTTATTTTTGGAGATCTTAGTCTGTCCTTATGATTGAAACAAAACCTTACAGTTTGACATGAAACTGAAATTCACTTCTATATCTCATGACTTGTTGAAATCCTCT
Source organism: Molothrus aeneus (assembly GCF_037042795.1). Classification (NCBI taxonomy): domain Eukaryota; kingdom Metazoa; phylum Chordata; class Aves; order Passeriformes; family Icteridae; genus Molothrus; species Molothrus aeneus. Next base: position 38,316,832 of record NC_089648.1, on the reverse strand, counting down.
GGCCACATAAGCATTTTATTTACACACCTCCTCTTAAGATCAGAAATAGTCTCAAGCACAAAGGGAATTATTGTTTCCCTTCTTTTCTTTTGTCTGTCTGAGTAAAAAGAGTTTGTTAATATCTCATGACTGCTTGTGGCTTTAAGTATCTTATCTTGCCACACAAATATTGCAGAAGTGTAAGAAAAATGAATTTGCTTCAAAAGAATCACCTCACTGGAATTGATGCCAATGGCAGCAATCCAAAAATTTTTCAGACAAATACAGGTTAAAATCGGTACAGGAGTTTAAGCTGTGCCTCTTGGAAAAGTGAACATCATCATGTATTGATTCCCTGCGAGTATCTTGGTGACACTTGCATGAACATCAGATGGGGCAGCAATTCAGGAGGTCATGTCAGTAGTGACACCAGTGACATCATGTGCAAGACCTTTCCAAGTCATTGGCACACCCAAATGACTTTTACATAGAATGAAAGGGACCAAAGGGCCAAACAAAGAAATCACGACAAAAGCTTTTGGCCGTCTTTTGAATCTTCATGAAAAATCTTTTGGCCATAATTAATGTCTTGAAGGTTTTATTTCTAAACCACTGTAGGTTCTTATGGTTTACTTGCATTTTTAAGTAAGATCTCCAGCTATAATCCTGCATACTTAAAATTCAGGATAATGATATGTTAGTTACCAGTAGTGAGTTAAGAGACATCTTTTTTCAATTTTATTTTGCTTCCCTAGGCCTGACAGAGCTGAAGACTGTAACAGAACATGGCATTTCAATGTCACTGAGATCAAGGTATTTAAAACAAAAACAGACATACCAGGCAGAGCTAAGTGCAACTACTTTTGCACATCCTATATGCAAAATCTGCAGTTCATAATATCATTCCTAATGCTTACTGAGGGGTGTGGTTTTTTAAGGACTCCTGAAATTCTTTTAGTGCTTCTGGTACTATTTGAAGTTGCCGTCTTTGTGATCATTAGCATCTGTACCTACTTGATTTTGTGAACATGCAGTTTGGCTCATTCAGCCACATCCTCCTTAATAAAATCTAGAGGTCCATCACCACAAAGGTGATGGATCTGCACTGACAAAAAGCATCTGTGAAAAGAAAGAGATTCAGTCTCTTTCTTTTCAGTCTTCACATTTTCTACTGCAAAATCAAAATAAAGAAACAAAGAGCTCAGAATACTGCTTTCTGTGTGTTTTCTCCTAGGCCATTAGTCCTCTTATTATTCTTTTTCTCCTTAAAAAAGAACCCAGTGTATTTAATTCAACAAAATTCATTTAGGTTTTGTAAACGCATATAGGGATAGGGGACTTGAGCCTGACAAATATGAAACACTGCATGATTGTACAACTTCTCTGTTGGCAGGGACAGTTGAAGGAAAGTCTTGCTTTGAGGCAGTGTGTCAGTAGTGGTATGTTCAGATATGTAGGTAGGTGTACCTGTTACCTCCAACGACAGCATTTTCAGAATATGGGAAAAAAAGATCTTTTATTTTTCTTCAAATAAATGTTTCAGTCGTGGACACTGAAAGATGAGGCTTCAGTTGTAAAAAATTTATCAATATATGTAGATTGTATAAGAAACAGCTTTTCAATGCTGTAGGTGCATTTATTAATTGTGGTATTTTTAGGATCTTTTGTCAGACATGAGACTCTACTGGCCTGATGTGCTTCATTCATCTGTGAATCGCACCCAGTTCTGGTGAGTACAAAAAAGCCCTAAAAAGCATTTTGGATATTATTTTATAAAAATCTGTCTGAGTAGTTCTTCAGGTGCATTAGAGGAGGTGTCCAGGTGGCCACTGAAGCAGTGTGTCTTGCCAGTCTCATTTATAGTGTAGATCTGTTCTCATAAAATACAACTGTTGAAGACAGGGCTATAGCAGAAGTTTTAGAGAAATGAAACTTAGTGAGAAAATGTTTCCTCCCTTTATCCCCAGGGAGAAGAAACAGCTGCTGTTGATACATAAAATCTAAGTAGCAGTAGCACTCCTGGGATATCACAGGTAGCTGCAAGAGCAGCTTCCAGATCTCTTTCCCTAGCTAGTTTCACTGTATTGCTGGTCTTGAGACAGCATTTGTTTTGGGCTTCCTCATAGAAGAGAAAATAGAGAAATAGAATGCACTGTGCCATGGTAGCCACTTCCCTGTTGAGTGAAGTTACTGACAGCTGCTCTGTGCTACCACCAAGCTCATGGGTGCAAGAGGTGCAGAAGGATGGAGGCCTTGATGAACACCTGTAGCTGTAGTCAGTATCTTTTTTTTTTCCTTTGAAAAGACTGTGCTGCAAAATAGTGTGACATTGTGAAGAGTATAATCTTAAAGTCTTGGTAAATATTTTGTGGAAACTAAAGTCTCTATCCATTCTGGAAGCTCACAGGATTGATTAAAACACTTGGGCCTGGTGCATTCTTGGCTTGCTGCAGATGATGGTTCACAGGCACTGTCAGTGCAGACTTCCCCAAACCACTCCAATAGCAGTTCCATGGTAGCAATAAAAGGCTTCTTGAATGCCAACAGGTCTTTGGCCCTCTGGTTTTTGCTTTCTTTATAGAAAGAGCAGGACACTTCTGTATAAGTACTACTGAATGCCTTCAAAAGACAGGTACATCACCATTAGTTTTACATACATGCATGTATACACTCCCTGAACTGAAATTGTCATCCTTGTCATCCATGCAAAGCCTTGCCTCTAGCTTGCTGCTGTTTTAGTAGCCCTTTGGATCTGACTATTATCTGCTTCTGATCCAACCTAACTATATTTCTTGCTAAGTTTACCTCTAAAAGAGCTTCTGTTTACTTTACAACTGTGATGTCTTTTCTCATTAGTAATTTAAAATCCCTTATGGAGAAATCTGCCCATGGAAACTGGATTCTTCTAGGCAATAAACAATTCATTTGACATGCAGTTGTGTTGAATGTTACAGCCAAGATGAGAACTCTCTACAAGGCTAAATTTGGGAAGATACAGTGAAAATCTTACAGTAAAGCGTCTTCTCCCTTGCCTCAAATCTCCTGACACCACAGTTGCTGTATTAATTTTCTGTTGAGAAGTAGTACACTATTTCTCTAGATCCAAACATAATTTCTTTTAAGGTGTTTTAATTCCTTAAGAAAAATCTGAAGTTTTTAGTATAAATGGACAATTCCAAGATAGGCTTTCAAGTGAATAATAGTTGTCCTTGTCTGCTTTTTGATGATGTACTTAAGGCATCATCGGGTCACAGGATGCTGTGATGATGGCAGGAGTATGTGATTAGGTAATCTTTGTGCACATCTGCTGAACTGATACCTATATAGTACAAGTGGATTGTGAAAATTTGAAAATAATTTAAAAAAAAGACATTCACAGGCAGTGTCACTAAAGGTTATGCTGCTTAGTCTTTCAAAGGACTTTAGAATTGATAAAAATGTTTTTGTCTTTTTCCCAATTTTTGTCCTGTTTGAGTTTGTCTGCTGTACACTGCAAGAATTTCTTTTGCTCTCTATTCCTTGCTCTTAGGAGAAAGGATAGTGGATTAGAAGCAAGACTTGAGAGGAGACCTATGAAAATTCTGCCACAGGCTAGCATAAAAGCTGATGCTAAAATCTAGCAACTTGTGCAATTTCACTGTTTCACCCAAAATAAGGCTTAATCCTTTGAGTTTAGAAAAAAAAAATTAGTGCTTTGAAAGTGCATTTAACACAAAAGGTTCCACTAAAACTTACAAAAAGCATAGAGGTAGTAATTTTCTAGGCAAATTCTGTGCATTCTGACCTCCAAACATCTTTGTGTAAATCCACTGATAGGGCATTGTATCATAAGAGCATTATATGTATTTGCTTCATGAATATATAGATGTTGCTGTAATTGAAGTAGTGGGAGTGGTCTTGTTTGGGTTTACTTTTTACATGTGTGATAAATTTGAATGCAGTATCCTACTCCACATGTGTAGCCTTTTGGATACATGATTTAAGTACAATGGCTTGTACAGCACATATATCTACAAACAATGTGTTCTAAAACTTGCATTTTGCTTTTCTCCTATAGGAAACATGAGTGGGACAAACATGGCACTTGTGCAGCCACACTTGAGGTCCTTAATTCTCAGAAAAAATACTTTGGTAAAGCCATAGAACTCTACCAGCATGTTGATCTCAATGGGTATGTAAATGAACTCAACAATCTGGCTTTTATTTCAAACAGTTCCTAAAGATTTCAGATCTAGCCTCAAATGAAAGTCTAAAAATCTGATGGCAGAGAGGAAATGAGAATTAGCATAAATTATTTTTAGTACTGAAGTTCAGAGGAAGAGTTGTTACCCTGAGAAGTAGTCTCTGGTCACTTCAGTCAGATAAGCCAGCATCATTCTTAGCAGCATCCTTCTAGACAGCATGAACCAGTAAATTTTTGAGCAGCTTTGCAGGCTGTATCTTGATACCAAAAGCTATGGTACCTCAAGTTCTAAATCAAGTGACAAACCCCCCAAACTTCTGAATCATGCTGAGCCCCAAACACTTGTTTTTAAGACAGTGCTCTGCTCAGGGGAAAGGACAAGGTGCAGGCAAAATCATGCAGGACATCCTGGGAAAAGGCTGAGAGGCAACTGCAAGAGAGGAGGTTGTGAAGGGTTCAGTTGCTGCAGGCAGTCCTCTGCTGTTCTTTGTGACAGCCCTGATGTGACACCCTTGCTTTGTCCTAGAGGCTGATTTCTCCTTATTGTTCCAAAGCACTGGCCAGTCCAGATTCAAAGTCTTAAGGAGACTGTTGTGGCTTGTCCGAGTGCTGTATGCATGTGTTCTGGCTGCAGTTGAATGCCAGAAGGTTAGAGTCCTTTCCTGATCAGTGCTTCCTATGGATGAGAGGATGTTTGACTTAGATTTGTTGACCATGAGGGGACAGTATCTGAGAGAGGAAATAGTTTCATACAAAGAAATATACCTTTAAAAAACTCAAGAAAACAACCCCAAAGAAACCCCAAACCAGCTCATCCTGTTTATGCTCTGCCAGTATCCTTTTCACAAAGAAAATAAGCCTTTCTTCCCTCCCATCTTGGTTTAGAAGATATCTTTTAAAACTGCTCTAAAAGGGTTTTCAGTGTTTGAGCATGTCATATGTAATGTTAAAATTAATTATGTCTAAGTTAATTGCTTAAGTAGCTGTGATGGCATGACTAAAACATTTACAGATGGCACAGTGACCGATAATATGACTCTGTATCAGCATGTGCAACACTGCAAAAGAATTGAGACTGAAGCATGTTGAATTAATTGCTCAAAGCTTATTATCTATTGTGAAAATAAGTATAATTAATTTATCTTCACTGAACAGAAAAAAGACTGAAAATGTTCTCATTTTATATCATTTCTACTTGAAAGACAAAAAAAATCAGTGTTAAAAAAAATTGTTTCCTCAAATCAAATTATTAAAAAGAGGACATCATGCAGCCTTCTGTAAGAATTAACAGAACATAATCTATTTTATTGGTCTCCTTATATCCAGTGTAAATTGACAATGAAAAACTGCTTGTCCTTTAGTCAGCTGGATAAAATCTTCCTTGTGCCAAAACTGATCTTGGAAGGGAAGGGTTGAGCATTATCAGCATTTATGGATGAAATCCTGCAACATACTGACTATTTCCCCTTCTTACAGAAGAAGCTGTAGGGACTCACAGACTCATCATGGGTTAGGTCATGAGTCTTGTCAGCTTGTCAGGAAATGTGAACTCCTCTCAGGACTGAGCCTAAAGGAAGGAGTACACAGGCTACAGGTTCTTGAGCACTATCTCATTTCTCATGTGACCAGCTTTTCCTCTTCAAAAACATATTTATTAGGAACAGTTTCTGGCCTGACAGTAACACTGATTCTGATTGACATGCTGTATCCCTCTCCCAGTGTGCTGTGTGTCTCCCACCACAGGGAAGCCCATTCTGTGTTTGAATGTGAGGGTGCCTGGAACACCCTCACAAGTCTGCCCGTGTGCCCTCTGCAGTGGCAGGAGCACAGGGGAATGACTCAAGGCAGGGGAAAGGAAGCAATTAAACTGCATTCCCTACCTGGCACTGAACAGAGCACTCTGAAACTCCCTTTCCTCTAGCTGTGTCTGAAGACTGAGCTATCCTAGTTCCTCATGTTAAAGTGTGGGAAAGTGTTCTTTCTGACCCTTCCAAGTTGGATGGGAAGTGTTCTTTCAGAAAACAGCCTTTCCTAGGCTGGCAAAGAATGAAAGACAAGTTGTCCTTGCTCCCATCACCATAATGCTTGACAGGTTCTTAAGATCTATTTTACCTAATGGTTATGAAGGTGTGTTTGCATAGAGAAAACATGGAAAAATGTTTTATCTTTGTTTCAGTTGTCTCTTGAAAGTTGGGATAAAGCCGAGCAGTTCATATTACAAGGTAAGAGTCTTAAATAAAACAAAATCATGTGCATAGACTTTTTTTCAGTAGGAGTCAACTAGTTTATGTAGAACAAATGATCTTTTGAAATTTTATAGTTCTTTAAGGTTGTGCTTTTTATAAAAGTTTTGAGAGCTTAACCAGTGTGGGAGCTGTTGGAAGATGTGCTTGTGACCTATTCATCTCTATAAGCTTTTTGATTTTTCAGATGACTGCTATTAAGGAAGCTCTTACAAGATTTTATGGTGTAACACCAAAGATCCAATGCCTTCCTCCAGAAGAGGTAAAAACTCCCCTAACTTCCCAAAATGGAAAAAAAAACCAAAAAAAAATTCTTTTTTAAGGAGCACTTTCTATCAGAAATATAGCAAAAATAGAGTGAAAAAATTTTTGGTATGGTAAAACTTAGGTCTAGGTGTTCTTTGTGTATACAACTGTTTGCATATAGGTATTGTTTGATTCTTGGCCTTTGGTTTTAAAGGTCTCTTTGTCTTAAAAGATTTAAACCTGCATCTCTTGCATGTATGCTGTAACCACCCTGCTGGAGGTATTGCTGTAGCTGGACACTTTCCACCATGCCTGCTAAAGTTCAACTGCTGCATGGCAGATTGCTAAAACCAACAAGAGTGAGCTGAATGGAGGCAGTGAATATCAGCCTTGGTGAGGGTGCTGCTGTTAGAATCCTTCTGAAATAAAGCAACTCAGAAGCTTGTCTCTGAGATTGTTCCAGAGAGCCCATACCTAAAGAGGTCACTGTAGTCTTTCCTTTTGAACCAAGCATGTCTCAAATTTCCATGTTGTTTTATTTTTCCTTGCCAGTAATTGTGCTGTGCATCACGATGCAGTAGAGAAGGTGCTACACAGAGACAGTGTTCTGTAAAGCATAGGTCACCATATCTGAACCAAAAGTGCCTTTGAAGGAACAAAATAGTGTTCTGAACAATTACATGTGTAGGTTTTAGAGCTCTTTCTTTCCTTTTTTTCAGCTAGGTTACTCTGCTCTTACAGAAAAATAAAGCAAGAAACAAAACCCACAAGGTTAGCTTTCACTCTTATAAGTGGCTCCTTCTTATCTCAGCTTGTTCAAGGTGATTTACTATAGAACTCTTGGCAGAGTTACTGCCCATACGCAGGCAACAATTTATGAAATCCTGCTAAGATACAGTTGCTCTTGGAGTGTGTTGTCAACTCCTGCTTTAGTAATGCTCTGAGGTTTTTCTAATCATGTTTTTTAACATGAAAAAAAATCTATACCTTACAATATTTTTAACATGTGTTTATAAGTTACTTTAAGGAACAAAGGAATTTTAGTTGAATGTGGGTTGTATACTCCCCCACCTTTTGGCATGAAAGAAATACAGAGCTAACACAAACCCCAGTTTCTAGATCCGTTCACTCTAGTTCTGTCATTGCTTTTAGTATAGTACACTTGAGATACTGTTCCAATTGCATGAAAGTAATGTACAGCTTGGGTCTCCTGCACTTAACTGCTGAAGGAATTGGGTAATAGAAATGAAAAGGTACATATCAGGTATTTGAAGATAGGCCTTTTTCAGAGTTCTGGACTTGTCCATGCCTGAAGTGCATGGTGGAGGCACTTTGATGTTTGAAATGGATTAGACACATTCTCTGTTCTTAGGTTTCTTAAAAAACACCCCAAAATAAACAACCCCCCCAACAACACAAATTCAAAACAAATAAAAAACCCTCTCACCTCAGTTACTTTTATCTTCTATGTATCTTTTTGTCCTGCTTAATTGTTTCAAAACCATTTTTTTCCGTATTTTGTTAGACCTGAGTGTTGGGGGGGATTTTCCTGTAATCTTTTTGCCACATGGAAGGTCTCTATGCCTGCCTGCTTTATTGGTAGTCAGCATTTTCTTCCTGGCCTGTTCTGTAGTCCAAAAATGACACTTCTGCTCCTTCTGTCAGCTTGCTTCTGTATTCTTTTGTGTAAAAGCGATTATAAAATTTAGTTTCTCTTCTCATTTATGGAGAATTTTATTTGCCGCAATTCCTGTCCTGCTATGAAGAATTGGTGAAAAGTGTCTTTCTGGTCACATGTGCCCTTCAATATTCAGAGTTCAGCCAGAGCTCATCATTGTGCAGATGAGTAAAGGCCAGGATAATGTGTCACAGCATTTCACAACGAGGCTTACTAGTTAGACAAGTCCCAGATTGGTACTGAGTTACAGTATGTACTGTAAGCTGTTCAGAGTGCATGCCTCTTGTACTTTTCTTTGCATTTTTCATCTGGTAAGTGTACAAAAAAATCACTACTGTATTGTATAGATAGGGCAATGTAGCTGGAGAATTGATTTACTTTCTCCTTCCCATGAAGCTGATCTTACCCTTCATGTTTCTAGGGTGAAAAAGCACAAACAATTGGCCAGATTGAATTCTGCTTCACCAAAGAACTGCAACTGGTGAACTGCACAGCGCGGGAGGGTGGATCCAACGCAGTGCAGGCTCACTTGAAGCTTGGAACTTCGGAGCTGTCGGTCTGCAATGATACTCTCCCAACGTATTATCCTTCTGAGGTCCAAAATCACGAATGAAGCCATTGGAGTTTGAAAAACTTTTTCAACAGCAACAAAACCCACAGTCATGTAATATTACTAGCCCCTGTCCACATCACAGACCTATAGTGAAGATTTCTGCTAGAAAAGAGAGTTATTTTGCTATTAAAGAAGAGTGGTCCACATTATGAGATCAGCATCTGATCTACAGCATGGTCTGGATTTTTTGGCTTGCTTATGGTTTGAATCAATGTTCAAAAGAGAACTGTGACTTCTCAGTTTGTCATGCAGTTGTCTGCCACTTTATCTGCTTTTTGGTTTTTACCAGTGAGTCAAGGAACTTAATTCTTTGTATTGAAAGGATGATTGTCTCTCTGAGATTACGTGACAGTTTCCTGAGAGGGAAATACTGTACTCTTGAAACCTGTCTGGCGGTCCATTCCCAGATGTAATAGCCACTGCCTTGCATAATTGCTCTCCAGAAGTACAGAACAGAGATCATATCCTCTGAGGTGTTGAACCTTTCTTCACTGAGAGATCACAGTGGACCAAAGACAACTTTTGCATAACTTCTTAGTGAAGTAATAACGTTCTCCAAGTTTGGGCTTTTCTACCTTGAAGATCTGAGGGAAACTGTATTTGTAGCCTTACCTGTTCTTTGATTATTTTCATGACAGTAACTCTATACAGACTTGGGGAACAACCAGTTCTACAATTTACATGTTAGTACAGGAGAATGTTAGGCCCTAGAAATATGTTGTTACTAATTTTGTATTTGAGCATTCAGCATTACTACTTGTGAATGCCTGCACTTGTATATAAACAAGATTTTTACATCATCACTTTGTTCCAAGAAACATCTTTTTATAAGTGAAACAATAAATACTGCCAGATTTTCAGTAAAAAGTACAGATATTGGTAAAGTGCATCTCTACCCCATAACAACGACTAACATGCCGCGAAGATGGATGTTTCTAAAGGGAACCAAATTTTGATGGCGTCTTCCCAGTGCTGTGTTGATCTGTGTGTCTCAGATAAAGACAATGATGGCTCAAGGAACCATCTGTTTGTTAGAATAATGTTACTGTGAAAACATGAAATGCAGTATTAGAAACAAATTTGTTATTTTGAGGGGGTTAGAAACCATTTACTCTCATTTTTGACTGTATGTATTTCTCTACCACCTTTCATTTAATGCTCTGTTAACTTTCCATTCCAGAATGCTCTCAGTTTCTTTGGTCTTTCTTGAAACTTAGATATTTATTTTAACAGCCAAGAAATTACTATGGTCTGTCAAACAAGTGAATGTTGGGTTTGCCTGTCTTTCTGCAGTTGCTTGAATCCCTCAGTCCTGTTTCTCAGGCAAAGGTAAAGCTGACTCTTGCCAAAAGGAGTCAGCAGATACGCACATGAATAACAAATGACCAAACTCTGCAGCAGAGTAGATAGAATGGATTCCATGAATTTTTCAGCCTCATTTTCAAATGCAAGAAATGTGAAGGAGCTGATAAGTCTTAAAACTTTGAGGAGAAAATAACATAGTCCAAAATGAGTGAGGGAGACAATATGCCAGCAACTGAGTAAAAATGACTGAGAAAAAGTAAAAGCTTGGGTAAACAACCTCACATACTCTGAAGTCCCATTTAAAGGGACATACCTGAAGTACAGTGTTTGCCTTAAAAAACCTGCACCCACGTACTTTTTATTACAGATTAAATAATTAAATTTTTTATGGTGAACTTCTGAGTAGTAGCATTAAAACACTGTGTATATAATTACTCATGCTTGGGTTTTGGCAAATCCATCTGGGAAGATACAAATGTCTTTTTAAATCTACCTACTGATTTTTGTAGAGAGATGTGCCAAGACATTATGAAGTTTTAAGTGATATATTTAAGGGATGCTTTAAGGTCTGTATCTGGGCAGCCAGGAGGGCAGATGAATGAATGTTACCACTACTTCAGACCAAAGACCACGTCCAGCCCTTTGTGTTCTTTCTAGCAATGGCTTACAGCCAGGTGTGAGCCTTGTCAGTTGCTTTCCAACAGAATGTGTATAATTTCAAGAGTTGGATTAAGGCAGTTTAAATAAAAGAAGTAAAGAAAGGTATATCAGGAGCCATAAAATTCACTTCAGTTCTGAAAAGTGTCACTCACTTCTTTGTGAAAACCTTGAAAATTCAGCACAGCATGGGGATGATGGGTTCTGTATTCTTTTCTGCATCATTGAATAAATTAACTAAATTCCAGCAGAGATGTTGTGTGCTGTCTCAGTGGTTTAAAACCCTACTCAACTCCACAAAGGGACTTAGCTTGTTTATACCCTTAGCCTGTGTGCTCTCTCATGAAAAATGCTTAAGCATCCCTTGGCATGTAGGTTAGAGTGTGGGTGTGTGTCCCTTTTCCAAGGACAGCCCCTCTTCCTGGGCCATGGGCAGGTTCTTTTCTCTCTGTTGTTTTTTCTCTCTCTCTTTGTGGCCTGCACCGAGCCTTTCTCAGCTGCACAGGAGCCCAGTTTGAGCCAAGTTTATGGTGGGGCGGAATAGGAGATTGGGAAATACAACTTCTGCTCAGCTTCCTGAGGTACATACATCTTGTGCTTAAGGGCACATCTGTCTCTCCCTACCAGCAGACAGCTGATCTGCCACTGCCAGCCTGAACAGGAGATGGGAGAAGCAAAGAGGACCTGTCCCCATCACTCTTGTTCTTAGCGGGGAAGCAGCTGGCAGCAGTTGCCCAAGGGATGGGCAAAGCTACCTCTGCAGGCTCGAATGGAGGTGGCACAGGCCTCTGGCTGAGTCCCTTCTCTGCACCCTTGGTGGCTGGAGAGGGCTGGGCTGTGCTACTGCCCCAGCTGCTGCTGACTGGAGGGAGGAGTGGGGGCAGGACTGCAGTGTTTACACAGCTTGTCAATATACTGCAAATTAAGTCCCACCAAGGGAGACAGGCTAGGTATTTCCAGCTGGGGGGTTGGGAGGAGCGATTTTGACCAGAATGGGTCCTTGAATTTGGGCTTCTCGGTTCTGGTGTGGTTCTGCTTCAGTCAGCTGTGCTCTGGATCTGGCACTGAGCACTGTTAAGCCAAGGCCACAGAAGGTTAATGGTGCTGCTAACAGTGTTATTGATGCCTGATGATGCAAAGAGAAATTGTCAGGACTTTGCAAGTTGCTTTCCCAGGAATGGAGCAATCGATGAGGAATGTTGTACTTATTGTAAATTCAGACTCATGCTGATACGGCAGCTTCCTTCACAAGGGTCACTGCATGCCTCCTGTTACTGTAAATATTTCCTGTTCCATGAAGTTGCCATAGATCACCAAGAGTTGATACAAATAATTAATTTTAGAAAGGATTTAAATTTCTCATGCTTTGAAGAATAAGAGGTTTTGAATACAGGCTAAGTGATCTTCTATACAAAGTGATGTAGGAGATCAGCAGATTATTTTTGTTTGTTTGTGCTGCAATTTTCAGTATTCCTTACCCCAATGTACACTGGAACATCAAAGACTGTTGGAGGAGGATTAAATAGACCTCAGGGTCAGCCAAACCCAACCATGCCCACAGATTGGTGGTGTAAATCAATACATCAATTCATTCAGCATGAAAATCAGAGTGCTGACATTCATTTGCAATGCTTACTCTAAAGGACTGATATGTCAGTAATTTTTTATAAAACAAAAGAAGTAAAAATAACTGTATTTGATAAGAATTTTAAGCTGTTATATAATTCTTAAGCAAGCTGGAGAATACCAAAATTGTGTTTTGCAAGAAATACTCTTTTGAGTACGGCTGATTTACCAGAAAAAAGGCTGTTTGCTTAGGTTTTTTTCCATAACTCACACAATTTTTCCTGTTAGAGACCTGTGCTCTGCATGGAAATCAGGAGAGAGGAGCCAAAACAAAATTAGCAAGAATTAAAAGCACAGCAATTACCTTGTAACAATTACAATCTCTGGAAGCAAGCATGATGCATCCCAGCAGGTACCTGCCGTTACATCGCTTACTTCTGCTTAGTATTGAATAAAACTTGCTGCTGTCAGCCTTGGAGGGACTTCTCTCTATCCAAAGTGCTCAGCTGAGGATAGAGAAGCTGTGTGTACTTCTAGCAGAGGTTGGAAGAGCTGTCATGTCACCTGACTGCTGGGATTTTGGCCCATCAGCCTTCCACAGATCCATCTCCCTTCCCAAGATTTCATAGGTTAGGTTATGAAGGCGGCACGTACCCAGCTGACTTGTGCCAACAATTCCCAGTGCCAGCTGTTGTGGGCTTGTGTTCCAAAGAACATTGTGAAGGGACTGCCCCTCCTCATAAACCCTAATTTGGAGATATTTGCTAAATGCCTGGGCTATGCATTTGTCAAGGATTTATTAGTCTGCTGACTGATGTGTGAAGTGGGAACCACTTCCTTTTCTCCCAGACTCCCAGATGCTAGAGGCTTAGAATACTCATATCCTGCTGAGGGGGTTGTTTTATACATAACAGCTGGCCCTGACTTATTTTTTATCCTTCTGCCCCTGGATACCTTCAGAGATTTTAGTCTCACAGTTTCTGTGGGATTTAGTGAGCAGCTTGTAATTTCTGAAGCCTACTGCAGGATAACCACTGTAATAAAATAGCTCTGGGACAGAAACTACCCTCTCATTTCCAATGCCTTGTGTTGTTTTCTCTTTGATTCCCTTCATTATCCTCAGTGACTTGAGAGATGAATGGGCCATGCTTTTGATCTTGCAGATTAACTGAAGGCACAAATATTGTAAGAGAGAAAAAATCTCTTGAATCTCACAGACAAAATATTCTCAAATAAACACCTATTTTCTCTCCCCATTTTCCCCCCTCTATGATTTTAAAGGATTCTGACTGCAAGGAGCCCTGCAGGTCTGAAAGAAGGTAGGTGAATTGATGGATAGCTTTTAATCCTTTATTTGTTATGTGTTTGGCACCTGGTTTCTGGCCAGCCTGGCTGATTAACAGACTTGCTGTCACACAGCTGACCAAGAACAATATCTCAAAAATTGAATTAAAAAAGGTGGGGGAAATGGATATTTATTTAAGTAGTTAACAGTCTTGAATCCTCCACACTCACTTACACAGAAATATAGCATGACTAGCCTGATCTGTCTGGGCACATGGGAGAACAGGGAAATTTGGGTATGTTTTCTTACTTAGCTCTGCCACCATCCCCCCTGCAAGTGAAATTCAGCTTGAAATCTGATGACAATCTTAAGTCTCACAAATTAAATAAGACTTCCATCTACTTGCTGTCTGCAGAGGACCATTTCATCCTCCGTAGCTTTGGATAAGTAACTGAAGTCTAAATGCTTAAAAATATCATGGCTCTTAGAGGTAATAGAATATGTGGTCCCTACAGTGGTCAAAACCCTGTTTAAGCAGCTGAGCTCCTTTTGCTTACATGGTGTGAAATAAGCAGCACTGCAGAGAGATGCCTCTTGCAATAGCTGGACTGAGTCTTAAATCCAGCTTCTTCCCAGGGTGGCAAGGAGGAATGTCCTGCTGCTCTGCTGCAGCCCTTCCTCAGCCTTTTGAGATAAAACAGGAATGGCATTCCTGGCAGGAGTGCAGACAGCACTGGGTAGTGCAAATGAGCACTGCTTAGTCATGTGGCACAGTCACACTCTTCCAGTCACCCCAAAGAGGTTCCTGCTGCTACAAAAGGCCTTTGGAGAAATTGCTGAAGGAGATTTTGTAGCAGAGATGAGAACCAAGGGCTTCTCCCCACTTCAGGCAACCTAGCCAATTTTCTTCACAGCTTCACAAGGAGAGACGTGGAGGAGACCTGTGCAGAAAAAAGCCCTCAGTCTGCTGGTTTGGATGCTCAGAGGGGAGGAAGAAGTCCTTGTCGCTGTTTGTTCCTGCCAAAGGGAGAGTGGAAGGGACCTCCTCTCCTGTGTCTGGGACTATTGCTTCACTTGCTGACTCCTGCAAACAGCTCCAGCACTTTCAGCTGTATGTTAAACACAATGGGTGTTGTATTTTGCAATGAATTTTATCCTATTGGGATAAGTGACATGGACTCTTAGAAAGCTGCCCCAAAAACTGACAGGTGAAGAAATAACCTACCTGGAGAGGAAGGAGTGCACTGGGTGCTGAAACTCCTCCTCCTCACCCAGATGGATGAGCTTCAGCAACATATATCCAAGTGTCTGGAGAATGTTAGAAGAAAATGATGAGAGGGTGGACCTTGCAGAACAAGGTGCCAGGTGAAGCAGAGTCTCATAAAATGAGATTTTATGCTTTTCATGCCTAAATTTCCCCAAATTTCAAAGAAGCTCACATGCTTTTTCTCATCCATCTCTTAAAATTTGCTTAGCAGCCTTCTGTGCATTTCACCTTCTCCAACTGAATTCTGCTGGAAGCCACTAGTGGTCAGTGGTGGAAATATTAATTACTGGCAGCTTATTTTATAAGCCACAGGGAGCCAGACAGAGACAATTCCATAACCCTAAATTATAAATAATGTATTATCTAATAGAGATGCTGAAGTCCCTTTAGGCTTACAAATCAGCCAGTTAATAACTTTTTGGCTTAGACGTACTGAACACTGTAATAACCTGATGTCATTTTGAACACAGCAATTAAGTATTCAGTTTACAAGACAAATTGAGACTCATTAGAGTCAATCAGGGAGAATTACACAAACTTAAATTGCAGATATTTATCACAGTTTCTCAGAAGAAAATTTTATTAGCTATTTTGAAAGAAAAAGATGCTGCTTTGTTATTCTGTAAAAGTACTGCCTTCTTTATAAAGAGCTTCTAATGATCTCCTATTCCAATCCTAATGTTTTTTGGTAATCTGACTGCACCATGTCATTATAGACCATTGTGAAATTAGAAAGTGAGTGTGACAAGTAGATCACACTGGCAATTTCTTAGCAATTTATTTTAAGATTTTGCAATTGTGATGGCTAGAAGGAGGCAAAACTTTATTTTAGATAATGCAATAGGAACTGACTTAGAAACCAGTGACTTCCAGTACACTGGACAGAACGAAACCAAATAACCAAATAAACAAAGAAAACAACAAAAACTCAGAAAAAGAAATAGTGAGAATTTATATGCTTAGTTCATCATGTTTGCTTAAATTAGAAAATGTTGGGAATTTTCTAGTACTTTAGAACTCATTAACATAAGTTATTCAAAAACCACTTAGTTAAATACACAACACATATATTCAATTATTTATGATTGCAATTTTTAATGATTTTAATACCACCCATCTGTAAGCTTTGTACTATATTTATCTTTTTTACAAGATTGACTAAGCTGCCAAAAGCCAATTACCAATTGGGGTAATACTAATACTTTGTAGCAGAGGAATCAGAATAAAAGTATTTCCATTTAGCCAAGGATTTCAGATGAAATATTAAGTAGCATCATGGCTAAATTTACAGAAAAAAAAACCAGGCTGAGGCTGCTTTTCAGAAACATTCTTAAAGTATTTTCCCCCCTCAATTTCTTTACAACACAGGAGCCTAATGCTATTGGCTCCACCTATAGCACTTGGGGGTCTTATGGCATTAAGGCCAATTTTTATTATCAGTTGAATAAATCACAGAAAGACTCTATTAATTCCTAACCTTTGCATCATTATGAATGATTGACAATAAAGCTCCTGTTTCATCTCCCTGCTTTCAGTAACAGCATGTTTCTCTTCTAGGTTATTTGGCATCATTCAAGTTTAGGCTGAGAGATTGTGTTCTTTGTGAAGACGTAATTTACATGAACATTTCTTGAAATGTCACAGTCAACTTCAGTTTCATTAAAGCCCATTGGTATTACAGACAACTGGAATTTGCATTCAAGTAACAGAGCAGAAAGGTTTGCAGAGAAAACAATCTAAAATGAAGTAGTTTTACCTTAGAAAAGTAGTTACCTTCCATAGGAAGTTTTGTCTTCATTTTCTTTATTCCACGCAGAGAATTAGATGTAAAGACTCTGAGATAGAGAACATGCTATGATGCAGACTGTCTACACCAGAGAGTTTATTACAAAATTTTGTTCCAGATTTTATGTATTTTCTGGAATTAGCTACCATATGTCCTGCTCCCAGAAGCATTTCAGGGTAGTTTATAGAACAGAAAAAATTTTACAGTTGATGTTATTTGTATGAGACAATAAGGAATTCCAGATTCTGCTAGTTGTTTGCTAGACTTTTTGGGACACATTTTACTCTTGATAAGTCTTTTCCAGTTTGTCAAGTGAAAAGTGGGATTTGGTTAGAAGAGAAGACTCTCAATCCAGCTAACATACTGGATGTTCCCAGGCTGGCCAAATAGCTGATTTGTTCCAGGATTTCAGAATCTCACTTATCCACACTGGGTCATTGGCTGCATTTCTGTCCTGGGAGAACAACTTTTCAAGCCAACCACTTTCTACAGGTCTGAATTTTATTTCCCAGTGAGCCTTTTTAGACTTCAGCAACCACCAGAAAATATCCCTAATGCAGCCAAGACACTTGCAGTTCCAAGAATATCACAGTACAGAGCTGTGCATTGTTCTGTTGTAGCTGGATCAAAGCATTAGCATTTCAGACAATTCCCTTCTGAAATTCTGAGACTACTTGTACTTCTAATCTGAATTTCTGCTTTGCTTACATTACCCTTCCTAGTCTAGATATACAGAAGAGGGAAAGTAACCAAAGGACCAAGTGACTTGCTGCAGATAGCAGAGAAGAACAATAAGCCATGACCAGAACCTCATTTAGTGCTGCCCGTATTAGCTTAAATTAGATTTGCAGCATTATTTGCTCTGTTTTGTTACACAGTATTGTTAGGGATTTGGCAGAGGATTTGTTTATGTGACAGAGAGCAGAATTATAAATAGCAATGTTTTGTTCCTACAGGTGCTGTTTCACAAATAAAATGACTGCAGGAGAAACAGAGTCTGAAAATAATGTGCCACGTATCTGCTTTCAAAATGTATTAATTTATAACAACAAGGCAGGTCAGCATGCATTTTCAAACAGTTCTTATAAGACTTCCAGTTCCCCCAGACAACTTGAATTGCCCATGTGGAGATGAATCATTGCTGTCCTTGAAAACTTCGTATGCCAGAGCTGGTGGAAAGCTGTGCTGCCAGTCATCCCAAAGGGCTTCTTTCTGTAAAGTACCCACCAACTAAGAACACTGGCCCCTTAGAAAGCTTTCCTGCTTCACAAGTTTTCCTATTTAGCAAGCAAAACAACCTCTGTTGTCAAGTTCTCCCAAAGACTGAGATGCTCCCTGCTGCCTCTGTCTGCTAAGACTGATGCACATGTGGGCCCTTTTTCCCTAAAGCTTTGTTAGAGGTGTGAGATTTTCTTTGAAATAAATTCTGCAATTTGAGAGCTGCTGTGAGGCAGTACTTTGAGACTTGGAGGGACTGGTCTTCTTGGTGGATGTTTTACTCCTGATTCTAGGTCTCTTGAGTGTTGGAGACAGTGTTAGAGTGTTAGAGTTTAGGTGGCAGACTCACAGGGATTTATCCAGTCAATTACATCTGGAAAGAAAGAAGTAGAAAGAAGAACTGTAGAAATTTTTAATTGCTATTTGCTTACTTTGTGAAGCAGGCATGACTGCAATGAATAGGCTGGGCCAAATGTAAAGTAGTTAATTGACTCCACTGGTGATCTGTGGTGGAATTTGTATCTATTGATCAGGAACAGAACCAAGCAGAACAGGAGACAAAAGAGGAAAATAGTCTCTGTTAAAACCATTTGGAGAGTGCTGAGAGGTCTAGTAATTAGATGTACATCTAAGTGGGGACAGCTGTTTGCCTGGGATTGTTTTTAGCTGTGTGACTTAGCTACTTGGTCATGTTATATGGCAAGATAATACACTCACAGAAATGCTTTGAATTGTAGGAAACTTCTAGTCAAACATGTCACAGTAGTGTCTCAAGGCAAATTCCAGCTAAGCTGTAAATAATGTTTTGCAAATTACCTAGGATGTCATAAACAACATTTTTCTGGTTTTAATGATACTGAGAAATCATAAGTAAGCCTTTGCCTCTCTGGTGGTAACAGACAGGTGATTGAGACACTGTTTGAAAATACTGTCTCATATACTACTCAATATGGATAATATTTTTTTTCTTTCAGCAGTATATTGAGGAGCTGTGTTATTGCTCATAATGGGATTTGTGATATTAGAGTGGAAATTGTACCAGTAATTACTCAGGTCAGAATATCTTGACATGAGAAAATAGCATTTCTCAAATCCCAATTAACTGAACTGAATGATGATTCAGAGCTGTGTACAGGATATTATTGGTGACCTATAGAAATGATAAATGTATAATTATTTCTAGAACATTTAGGCCATCAAATACTCAAGCAGTATAAACATATTTATGATTATTTCCAATAGGAGCAGTAAAAAGAAGTATTTAAAACAACAAGTTTTAAATATGAGGTAGATCTTAGGGGTTTCAAAAACAGCAAATTCTAAGATAAAACTACTTTTTTGGAACAATTTAAAAGCTGAGATAATGCAAATTCACTATTAACATTGCTACAACAAATATAATTTTTCCCCATTACACAACACACAGATCAGCAATCATTGCAATATTAAAATCAAAGAATAAACTAGAGATACTTAATAACTTCATGTATATCTACTTAATTGAACAAGGTGCCTAAGAACATGTAACCTAACACTAAGCATTGCAGAATTGTTGTGGAAACCATTGCAAAATGACATGCACATATAGCTAGCTGTTATTAAAAAAACCCAAGCAAAAACCCTCAACAAAAGCATTAAGAGTAATACTTTTTAATAAGCTCTGGGGAAATGACACAAACCAAATTTCTGAAAAACTGGTTATGCCCTTATTTGGAAAAGGGCTGGATTTCGTGCTTCAGTGTATCAAAGCAATTAACTAAATTAGGCAGAAAAAAATGTGTCCAGGAATTTTATAATTGGGCCTATGCCATCTGCAAAGTAGTTCTGGTCCCTGTGAAACTGTCTTCTCCCACAGCTTTATGGGCTAGAAATGGTATATGTAGCACATATTGGTTGCTAGCATCAAGTCTTTATCAATGTAATTCCAGATTGGGTTTCATAGAAGTGCACAAACTGCTGAAATATTTGAAGGTTGTTTGACCAGTCCTGTTCAGCTGCAAATCTACAAATCTTTACATACAGGACTGGTTTACTAGTGAGCTTTGACTTCTATTTTTCCACTCTTAAATGTGAGGAGTGAAACCAGCTCAGGTTGTACAGGTCACTCCTGAGGTCACTTCATGTGTCCATTATATGCAGGAGGTTACCACAAGGGCTAATGATTATCTTGGCAGAATTATAATCCTTGAAGCATCTCACCAAGAGCAAAGGTTTCCTTTGGTTTTAAAATGGTTGGCACAGGATATCTGGCACAATAGGAAGGGAGTGGAACATGAGCTTCTCATGGCATTAGTAGAGCTTCTTTTTCAAGAAAGATCATTGAGACATTATGAGTCTGTACCTAAAAGGATTTCTAGAAGCAGTGATTCATACATCAGAACAGTCCCTCCAGCACATACATGAGTTCTCTATTCCTATTTTAAAAATTTCTGAAGTGTAAAAAGATTTCTTTAACAGATCTGATTTATGCTAATATATTGCAGCATTTGAGGAAATCTCTGCAAGATGTAGACTTGTCTACATAGGGAAAAAATATTTGTGATTGCAGTGTGTTAGGATGTGTATGAAACCAAGCAAATAATGAAAACATACTGCATTTTCCTTGCTATATTACTGTCTGACACTGAAAATGTAGATCATGTGAAAAAGGTACTTCTGACCCGCACTTTCAAGTTCTATTTTTAGAATCCTCAGGCAATAATTAAATTTAAAAACTTTTGAGGATCCCTTTTTTGTATCTTTATGATACTAGGAAAGGTCTAGGAAAGTTTGAGCATGTGTAAAACCAGTCCCAGTCCTAACTGGACACAGATTTCAGACTGGATTACAATGATTTACATAGCAGTTGGGAATGAACAGTGGATTGAAAAGTCCTTCTTTACTGGACAGAAATTCCTGCTTACTCCTGGTGGTTAACCTCATTTTACAACCTTCTAATTGTAATATACTCTGATCCTAATGGTCTTACTTGGACTTAAAGCTCATTTTCAAAGCCAAGATACATGGGATGTAAACCAGCTTTCACTGTTAGGTAATACTGTGTGCTACTGTTCTGTGAGATTACTTAGGGATGTTAAACTGACATTTAAATTGTGACTACTTTGCTAAGAAGTCTGAAGATGTGAGACAGAGTAACACCTCTGATGCAGAGAAGTGGAAAAATACTCCAGCTAATGTTGAGTGAAAGCCATAGGATCCCAATGGCTTCAAAAAGTACAAATTCCCTTAGAAATTTGGATATTAAGAAATTGTGCAAAAAAAAGCAACACAAAAACTAAAAAAATCCCCAGTGAGGGTCCTTGTTTTATTTAAGGGATTAAACACTCACTTAGAATGTAGGGATCCTTTATTTAGCTCCATTTCTTAACCAAGAGGATTCACATTTCCCACCACTCATGAAAGTCCCCCACCTGACAGAACAGTCTGGTTAGGATTGCATCTGCTGTTTTTATTGCTCTTTCCCTTTGCACAAATCAGCACTCTGCTGACAGGACTGGGTCTTGGGACTCCTATCCATCTGCTGAACTTTTGAGACACTACACACAGTCATTAATTGCCTCTTCTCTTCATCTTGGTGAAATTTCAGATCTTTTATGAAAGGCTATGCAGCTTTTCAGCAGGACTGAGGTGATTCTCCATCCAGAAAATAACAATTAAGGACACATGGTGTGGAGAGTGGGAAGAATGGGTTAAAGCATCTCCAGTGCAAAAAGGTGGCAGTGAATCTTCAGCACTGAAAAGGAAATGCAAATTCTGCAATGCTGAATTCTGTTTGCTTCCTAGAAAATATTTTAATATAAAAGAATACAGTATGGGGTAGAAAAGTACTGGGGGTAAGCTCTGTATATATAGTCAGAAGTACATGCCAATTAATCTGGATGCTCATTATTTTGTAATTATTTTGTTATGGGTGAACACTATTTTTCTGTCTTCCTATGTGTTTGTTGGCTTCTCTGTTTACTTGTTTTAATCTTACAATGGATGTCATTCTGCTATGCAAATAATTTAGAATCCAGTTCCTCTTCACTGACCTTGATAACTGCCTTCAGAAAAAAACCTTCAAAATGCTTTCCAGTTGAGAGGATGGAAAGAAATTCAATGCATGTATTGAAAATTTCCACAGCAATGGGCTGCATGGCCTGGGCACTGTGCACTTGTCACACGAGGTACCGGACAGCCCACACCTGGCCTCCACCTGGGAAGCATGAGGGTGGCAGCAGGTTGGTGTGGTGTCCTTTGAGGTGCCAGCTCAATGTGCACAGCCCATGGAGGCAGAAAATTGAAGCTCACTCCAGTCAGAGGCTGTATCCCAAAGAGATCAGCTCAGTCTGCTGTTGGAGAAGGCAAGAGGATATTCCCTGTGGAGAAGAGTTGGTTGAATATGGAGTTCCAGCACGGAGGTGCACAGGACTTTTGTCAGCACTATAAGGCCCTGAAAGTCCTTACCAGTGGCACTCATGGGATGGTCCAGGTTAGCTGAACAGATGAACATTCAGGGTTAATTCCCAACTTCAGCCTCCAAAAATCAGCTGAAGGCAATCATTCTGTGTAGGAGTTAATTGAACCCTGAAGACCCAGATGGGCACAACAAACCTAGAGAGCAGGGAAATACTAGACCTCTGAGAGAATGAACATGAGTATGGATTTGTTAAGTGAAGTTGGGAAATGAGGGAGGAATTATCGCTTCCATTTTGTTTTATTGCTTATTGAGTATAGATGAAAATGTTGTGAGGGACTTTTACTTCCCTGTTCCAGATTTGAATTGACTTGAGAGACTGTGCAATCAGCTTGAGAGACTGTGCAATATGTTGCTGCTCTTTCTGCTGCTACCTCAGCCTTATACAAGTCTGCTAAAATTTGAAAAGCAAATTGCAGGTCTAGTGGGTAACAGTAGCCAAGAGCCCTGTGTGTCTGTTTGAAAGGCTCTAATGAGGCCAAGGGAACTTTGTTTTGAAAACTAGCAGCATGACTGCTCTTGCAGAATTCTCTTTCCAAGCAGAATTGTGTCTCATTTGCACAATCTAAGACCCATTTGCCTCTGGTCAGCATTGCTCTGCACTCTCTGGTTGAGTACTGCTGTGGAATGGCTCCAACCCTGGGTTGATTTTTTTCCCTTTTAAAGTCCTTGGACAGCTGGTGGTCAGGCTCATCTGGCCACCTGTGTGTGAGGCCTTGAAACTTCTTTGGAAGCTGCTATAAAAGTAAGTCATGATAATAAATCCTGCTATTCTTGCAGAACAACTGCTCTTTTTTTCTAATACAAATAAGCTTTTATTGGTTAGTACTCATACACTGAGTTTGGCAAGCTTTTGCTTTTCATGCCTTGCTTCATAAATGGGCCTTAAATTCTTTTGAGAAATACAAAAGCAAGTTAGGGACATATAATGGTTCTTGAAGCAGAACACAGAAATCATAACATATAAGGGAATATCAAATATAAGTGAAATGTAAAATTCTACTTCAGGCTTAATTTTATTTACAGACAAGAAAAACATTCATGTTGGAACAAAATAATACGCTATACTTGTTCCAGAGCTTTTCCCTTGATGGAAAGATAGCAAATGGATGATAAAAGAAGACCCAGGAAATCCATATCTTGAAACATCAGGGGTCTTACTAGCTGAGATTTATGCTGTTGTACCCTCCTTCTCTCACTCACTCTTGCTAGCAACAAAAACCCCACTGTAAATAAATTACTACAATTTAATACACATCTGAATCAAAAGATCAGTCAGCCAGTGCTGATCTGACTGACAGCCCCACGGGTCAGATGTGAGACCACAGGGCTCTCAGCATTTCCTCCGCTACAAACACTCTCTGCCTTGCTCAGAGCAGATGTGTGTCTGACCCACAACAAGAGGTCAAGAGCAGCAACTGTTCCCTTCTTGCCAGAAAGCCATTCCTGGAGGGTCCTCTCAGCACTAACAGGAGTGCTGTTCTTTCCCTCTGGAGCTTAGGAGCAGGTGGGTCTCCTCCAGGTGGCCCTCACCCAGGTGAGCCTTGTTACATGAAGGAGGGGCTTTAAATTGGTGCAGGCTGGCTGTATAAAAGCCTTCTCTGCGTTTGTGGGGTTTTCTCTAGTCTGTGGTTCTATTGCTGTATTCTGGGGAAGTAACAGTATCTGGATGGTGAATATGGAAGTACACCATCCCTGGGGCTATGGTTCTGCTGCACCTGGGAAGGTAGGAAGGTGGCCTTGGGTAGCACCATTTCCTTACTGCTTCTCAGGAGGGGGAAGAAGGGCACCTAGAGATAGGCTGCTAGCCCATAGCTTCCTGACTTACTCTTCTTGAGAACTGGTAAGTTCTATGGAAAGTGTATAGGTAGGCTTGTTGTTTCTGTCTGGGCTTTCCTGCTGTGCCTTGCGCAGTGGGAGCCTGACTGTGTGGCAGAACAGGCTCACCTGTGGACACCCCATCCCAGCCTTGTGTGTTTCTGCCTTGCCAGTATGTGGGAATTCTGGTTTGTGTCTGTAACTCATCTCAGTAATACTGCTGTGGAAAGCACTTGCTTGACCTCTAATGTCTGTCTTGGAAAGAGTTGCCATGTTGTATCTAGTGTCTCTCTGCTAGTGGGCACTGGAAGTGTTAAATGGTTTGGTCCCTTGTGCAGCTTGATTTTAACTTGCCCATCAAGCTGCTTTTTTTGGCCTTTTTAAAATCTTCCTGAAAGGGATATGAAATGTGAGTTATTTGGGGGTGGTATACAGCTGTGCTGTGTAGCCTGGCTCTCTCTTCAGTCTCACAGCACTAGAGGATTTTAGCTCTGGTCCATTGCTTTCTGTCCCCAGCTCTCCCCTGTGTCCTTGCTAATGGCAACTGCCATGATGAGGGGGAGTTTTTTCTGGAATTGCACAGTTGATAGATGCTGGCTGGACTAGAACCAAAAAACCTTTAATATCACCCATAATATACTTCATTTCTTGAGCTCAGATATTCAAATCTGAATCTCAGTTATCTCATACTTGTCTAGAAAAATAAGCAGCTACTGTGGTATTCATTTGGAAAAAGTAATGAAAATACAGCATGTCACATGCTTAAAATAGCAAACTAAAAAACTGTTACTTCTGTCTGCTTAAAATTCAAAACACTGGCAAAATTAACTCAGTTTGGGGTATGATTTGTTTTTTACTAGAATTGGATAGAAAGCACCTGCAGAGTCCATCTCACCATCAACCCAGTCATCTTTAAAAAGACAAATGTGAACTGACTGAAGGGGAAAAAAATCATACTATTTAGTTTTGGATTAGAAAATCTTGGTTTCTGATTTAATTTGTGTGTATGCTTTCTGAAGTCTTTATTGATTTGAATGTTCTGTTTGAGAGGTAATAATTCCTTTTGATACTAAAGACACTTGATGTTGCAAAGCTCCTGTAGTAATGGAGGATTGGTGCTGTTTATGTTGAATAGACTTTGTTAGTTTCCAGACTGTGGGCTAGATCCCTTAAAGAAGAATTTATGAAGCTGAAGAATGTCAGCTTCAGTTGGTGCTGCATTCACTCCTGTTCTTAGTGTGTGAGATCATGGTTTACTGAGTGAATACCTAGCAGCATGCACAAGCTTTCAAAATTAATTGTAAATATTCTGATCCTTTCCTCTGTTCAAGGTTGTGGCTTCCTCAGGCTCTGTGGGAATCTCATTAATGAAGATGTTTTATTTCTCCATTTTTTTCTTCAAATATCTTTGCAGTTGCTGAAAATCTCATGTCTATGTACAGGTTTGATGGGAGTCTTTTGTCTGAGTAGACACACTGAAATAATAAAGTCCATTTTCTTGACACTTATCCATTTTTCATTCAATATTGGGGAAAAAAAAGCTCATTTAGGAAGGCTTTAATTCAGTTATTCCATATGTTTAAGCAGATTCCATATCTTTAGCAGGATCTGAACTGAAAGTCTGCCCACAAATGAACTAATAGCTTTGTCCTCAGTCACCTGAAGTGTCTGTGTCACAGCTATTGGGTAGCTTACTGTGACATTTTCTATGATGTGTAATCTTACATCACATTAATATTACTCTTACTGAATTATGCTTGAAATATTGCTTAGAGTCCTCTCTCTGTATTTTTAGGCAATCTTAATGTCTCTATCACAATACTTCCTCATCTGTTGCAGAAAGAAAATTACGGGAGTAAGCTTTTTAGTTGTAATTTTTTTTTAATTTAGAAAGTTTTATTAAAAAAAAATAGTTCCTGAGCATTCTGTCACCGGAATGCTGTCCTAGATCAAAAATAATAATTTCATTATGTACTTAAGTTTACAATTTGCTTGGACTTCTAAATATAACTGCTGACAGAAACAGTGACCTGTATGAAAGTAGCCTGTTTTGTCAATGAAAGTTAAAGATGACCTAAATTTATTTCTTGTGAACAATTCCCCCTTTGCAGGCTGGAGTAGGACAGGTGCTCTTACCCTGTTCAGCGCAGCCACATACACCCTAGTGAGATTCCAGTAGCAGTGCAGCCCTGTTACCTCTGCCTGTTGGTGTTTCTGACGCTTCTGCACAGTCCAATCGAGGTACCAAAGCTGTTCTTGCTCCTTTTAGTGAGGAAGTGTTTAAGCAGTTGGAGAGACTCCAGTCTCAGCTACCATCTTTTTTCTGTGTGCCCCATTCCTATGGCATTGAAGTGATGTGGAGGGATAGAATGTAAGAGAATAGTGCAGAAGGTGGTCTCACACCTGAGGAGTTGCAGCTGTACTAATCACCAAAGATTAGGAACAGGCCTGCCCTTAATAGGCCACAGCTGTGTCCAATAAGATGAGTGCTACTACAGAGTGGGTTAGCTGGGTGAGGAGAGAGCTGGAGTTTGTTGGTTGGGCTGTGAAGGGAGCTGGAGTTTGTTGGTTGGGCTGTGAAGGGAGCTGGAGTTTGTTGGTTGGGCTGTGAAGGGAGCTG
Source organism: Molothrus aeneus (assembly GCF_037042795.1). Taxonomy (NCBI): domain Eukaryota; kingdom Metazoa; phylum Chordata; class Aves; order Passeriformes; family Icteridae; genus Molothrus; species Molothrus aeneus. The sequence continues at coordinate 38,289,912 of NC_089648.1, read as the reverse complement.
GAGTTTGTTGGTTGGGCTGTGAAGGGAGCTGGAGTTTGTTGGTTGGGCTGTGAAGGGAGCTGGAGTTTGTTGGTTGGGCTGTGAAGGGAGCTGGAGTTTGTTGGTTGGGCTGTGAAGAAGGAGCCAGTGCTGTGAGGAGTTGCACGTGAGAAATCACTGAGAAGGTATGGGACTTTTGCAATAAGATGACAACAGTGACGGGAAGAGTTCTTCCTTGGTTTTTTGGGGAGGGAAGAAGGGTGCATTGGTGTGGGGATTGAGAGACAGAGACCATGGTGTGCAGCAAAGCCAGTTTATTACACTAGTCACCAGTATTTATAGTTCTCTAGCTTCCACACAAAGTTTTCCACTGGGACCCCTTTGCCCTGTTCCCTTAGTAGCACAATCTCTTTGGTTATCAAGTCCCTGTTACATTCTTTTGTGCCAGCCATGTCCTTGTCCCATCTTCTCTCATCAGAGCGGTCAGGGTGACCAGACATGATTCCTTCACTTTTGTTCTTGCCTTGAGTTTATCTCTCCCATGGCTGCCACTGTACCAGGGCCAAGAGATTGGTGGTGCTACCCAGCTCAGCTTCTGTAGCTGTCTGATCTTCCACGCTTTGGGGTGGTGTTATCTCTGGATGCAGTGAGTGCAGTGTGTCAAATGTTCTCCCCCATCACCCTGAATTGCTGTATTGCCTCCAAATCAGTTTTCCTGGCCCTGAGCTGAGGGCAATGTCCTCAAAAAAACTCCTTCTCCTTTCCCATCCCCTCATTTTGGCTGTGCTACGTGTTCAAGCTGTGCTGCAGCTGCTGAGAAGCCTTGATCCAGCTTGGCTGGAGCTGTTTGTGTTCAGCTCTCCAACCTCTGACACAAGTGGCTGCGTGCAGCAGGAAAGTGGAAGCCTCTTTGTTCAGCCAAGGTACTGCTGCTGCAGTAGGAGCTGGCAGAGATGGGAATGAGTCCTTGAAAATCTCTGCTCTAGGACACGTGAGCTTCTCCTTGAAGAGCTATATACAGTGCATTTTGGGAAAAACAGTCTCTTGTGTGCTTGTAAAATGACAATATGAAGTCACAAAAAGTGTAACCTTGTGTAGCAGGAAAGCTTTTACTACAGTTTATCTTTGTTGAACATTTTTAACTAGTGTTTACCACCATTTTTAACTAGTGTTTACCAGAGTATTAAGGAGAATTACAGATTTAATGAAGAATATCCCAGAAGTTTGCACAGGGAACTGCTGTGTAGAACATTACCTGAGTAAATGTTTCTGAGGGTCAGCATCTTTGCCACAGGAATCCTTTCAATTTTTTTTAAAATTAGGTACAGGATGTAGCAGGTAAAGCTACCCTGTGTTTGGCAGCTCAGCCCTGAGAGTGGTTAAAGCCTTGCATGGTAAGGAGACTAACAGGCTTTGGATTTTGGGCAAACTGTCAGCAAATCAGAGCAGGCTTCCTAGCTGTGCAGGCTTGCAGTGCAGACATGATACAGGTGCTCAAATGGCTTGTGGAAAAAACAGTCACCACCTGGTTCAGTGTAGGTGGCACCCAAGTGGATTGTGGAGCTTGGCTGATGCCATGTAATGCTGCTGGGTGCTGCTACCAGTATTCTGCACTGGCTCACCAGCCCCAAGGCACTCAGGCTATTGAAGCCAGACCCAATATTGTACCTCAACTAAACTGATGGGTCAGTGCAGGAACAGAGTGAGGTCTTTGCTGTTCTAGCCAATTATCCCTGTTGGGGACATCAGCTAAGCCATGTCTGTACTGAAGGAGGCTGATTTGCTGCAGATATCTGAACTAGGTTTTCTGTTTTTCAAGTTAATTCCTCCAGTATTTAAATATTCTGTAATATTAAGAACTGATTAATGTAGGATGTGCTAAGTAGCTGCAGCCTTAATGCAGATAACTAACAAACGTGAAAAGTGGTTGTTTTTCTACAGCTCCTAATAGCCCTCATTCCTGTTTGGCAGAGGCACTGGGCTGGCTTGTAATAGCTGTCTGTTGCCCCCCTTAACTGAAGGAGTCTAATCACTCTTGCTGCTCTCTAAGCATATTGATTTTAATGTTCAGTCTAGACCTTCTCGTTAAATACAAATGGTGAAGCCAGACCATTGTAAAGGTTAGGAATTAAGCTGACTTCCTCTCAAGTTTTGAGCGTTTCTTATTTCAGGGGACTCGGCAGATGTGATTTTAATTTGAAAATGTTATGAGCTTTGCAGGGGGCAGATGCACACTGCTCTGGTACTGAATGCTTTATCTGCCACTATTTCCTCTTATGCTTCTCAGGCATGTACTTCACAACTAAACAGTAAATTGTTTTAGCAGCACCAGGGATGCCTCTGCAATTGTAGTAAGCACTATTTCCCTTGTGTGTGGCACAATTAGCAGTGTGTAGATACTGTATTGTGTTTCTCTCAGGTTCTGCACAAATTATGATAGGCTATCCAAATGCTGAGCTTGAAGTACTTAATGCTGAGACACTGAATAAATAAGCCGAGGAGAAATGTATTCATCTTGTTTAGGAATGAGCTTAAAGCATTTTGACAGCTGCTCTCACAGAGAAAAAGTAATGTGAGGGATTTTGCTTTCAACCAGAAAGCGCAGCTTTTTGTAACTGTAGTACAAAACCAAAGAAAAGTATAGGCAAGTTTGACTTCCCTCCATCAAAGAATCTGTATAGATCCTGTTTAAAACCTGCCCTACCTTTATTAGTTACTTCTAACATTTGACACTTACCCATTTGCCACAGATTTCATCCATCTAACCCAAGTTTGGCTATACAGATGTCAGGAAAATAGTCATGCCTAGTGTGTTTCCTTCACATTTGGGATGGTGCAGTGAAAGTCCCATATGAGCCTACAAGACCATGTTTTCTACTCCCCTGCCATAAGGCTGCATTTTATGGTAAACTAGAGCAGCAGCTGATGGGTATATCATCATGATGGATACACACGATGACAGTGGTCTGTGTGGATCTAACACTATCACTGGGATGTGCTCAGGCCTCTCCTTTTGCTGCTGAGGTTCTCCTTGTGCATGGTCTGTGTATGTCACCTTCTGCCACTGTGTGTGGCCAGCACTGTTTTCTTCATTGTGGGGTGCCAAATCCTCTAGCTGAAGGGTCTCTATCAGCAGGACTTCTAGAGTGATTTCCTCCAGTTTATGCCAAACATTTACTCTCAAGTGAGGTATTTTGAAGTATTCTTTCAATGTGCCTTGGTCTTTTTATGTTTAGGACAATAGGAGGAATTTTTTCACAGAAAGGGCAATTAAGCATCCTTCCCCACGTGCTTATTCCATAGGTACAAATATGCAACAGAATACAGAGACTACAAGAAGACTACTTGCTTGAAATGTGTTTATGTGCTACATGACAAGAGTTCTTTCTGCCCCAGGTCCATCCTTTTTTGACTACAGCAGGAACCATTGCAAAGGACCAAAGAAGTTCCTTTTTTGTGCCTTGGGAAATGGATAATATTATCCAGTTATTAATTAAAATATTAATAATATTTTAATCTGCAGGAAATGTTGCTAGTGCTCTACTCTGATTTTCTTCTTCTCTTAAGTGACCTTTGGGGGAACTTCAGTGCACATTATACGGTCTGATTTCTTCGGAGGTTAGGGGGTGATCAGTGGCTGAGTCTCTTGTAGTTGAGGATTCAAGGCTTTCCAGGAGTCCTTTAGCAGCCAAAAATGGAATCAGGCAAGTAATGCACTCATATGCTCTCTAGTGCAGCATGTGAAAGGGACGGTGAAGTGTTACTACTTTGCTCTTGGCAATTTTTTTCCTCACACTTTTACGAATGCTACTGGCATTTCAGAGACCTGAACTCTTTTCAGCACTGGCATTTGGGGGATTCCATCCTTTAAGAAAATGTTCTGTGTAGCTCTTGTTTGCCTGGGAGTTACTGAAAATGAAGCTTAAATTTCGCTTGTATAATGCTGCAGATGAGCAGACAGGCAAGTGGTGAGTCTTGTCCCAAAAAGTTACGTGTAGGAAAGGAGTTTTCAATTGAGTCAAAACTTGACTGAAATTAGAGAAGGGGGAAAGAATCCCAAAAAGCTGGGCAGGTGATGCTGGTTTGACAGTGCAGACAGCCTAATAGTAGGTGATGTTTGTGGCTACCAGAAGAAGTCATTTAAATGCAGAGGAGGATGGTGGGAATGCCTTTGAAGGAGAGAGGATTTTTTGCTGACTTCTGCATCAGGTAGTATCTCTTTTGGTTTTTGGACAGGCAGAAAGTTATCTAGCTCAAGCTTTGAGTGAGCTTTGGGCTCAAGCTGCATGCAAATGAATGCATGTGTTTGGCATGAGCTGATTGCTTTCAACTGAACGCTGAAGTCATGAACTTGGAATTGTGTTGAGCTAGTGGAAGAGAATGATATTTCTCTGTGCTTCTTCCCTCTTGTGCATCAAATGGAGAAATAGCCCTTTCCTTTTCCACAAAGCAGCAGATATGTAAGTTATTAAAGTATCTTAATGTGATTTGTACATAATGCTCTTAAGAAACTTTGTTCTGTACTTGTGAATCTTCTGGTAATGTGGGAATTACTGTAACCCAGCAGGATATTGATGTGTCTAATCTCCCGCTCTGTATCTGGCAGCAATCATTAGCTACTAACTCAGGAGACAGGTAAAAATAGATGAAAAATCACCATACAAGTAGTCCAGTGCTTCCTGACATAGGAAATAAAAATGCTTTTATTCTCTTGATGCAGATTGAACTAATCTCCTTGCAATTCTCAGCCTAGCCAGCATATCTGCAAATATTACTTCTGTTAAATTTTCAGTGTGGTTAACTAGCATTTTTTTCTTAGGGAAGAGATCTGTAACTACTTCTTGCTCTGACCAGACTTCTTGTGTGTCCTTGGAGACCAATTTCTTTGAATTTGTCTGCTTTTTTGTGTGTGTGGTTTTGGTTGGATTTTTTGGGGTTTTTTTTGCCTCTATGTTCCATCCCTCTCTTTCCTTCTGTTTATTTATTCTGCTCCTAATGAGGTATTTTTGCAAGTGGACTACTCCTGTTTTTGTGATGCTGCAAAATAAAGGGCAAGGGAAAATTATGCAAACCCATATTTTCATTTAAGCTGAGGTTAAAAACTTTGGCACTTTGTTAGGTAGGGATAAGAAATGGAGTATGGGATACGTGCTATGGATAGTCCAATCTATAATTTGGGTCCGAGTCATCTTGGTGCTGGAAGGGTTTAGGCAGTCTAGTGCACAGTCCATGTATTGTATGTCAAAGCAACAACAAGTTCTTATCACTTGTTCTTCCCTGCTATTATTTTATGCATGTTTAGACTGATCAACCAGGTCTGGAAATAAACTTGTGAGTTTTGATGTCCCAATTTGATAGATTAATGCTTAAGGAAGCATTTAACTGCATGTCTCAAGAATTAAGTGAAGCTCATGGAAAAGTTGTAAAAACATTAGATCTGCGTGCACACGTTTTTTACTTGACTACAGTGCAATGACCCCAAACCTTGGATTTGCATCCCTTGGGATTATCTGGACCTCCCCAGTTCCCTGTTGTCACAGACACTTAGCTCTTGCTCTCAGCCTGCAGCATCCAAGATTTCTATTGCAAAGGTTAAAATACAGTCCTGTAAATTGGAGTTAAATGTTTTTTAAATATAAAGATGAAATGTGATATAATCATGTACAATCTTCTTGGGGTTGATATGTCTGGTTGATAAAGGTCATTGGGTTTTGTAAAACAAGTGGGGTTTGTGCTCTGAATTTGTTGTGCTTGATCCTGGCTTTGGCCTCGCAGTTGTTGGTGCCGTGAGGCTGTTTGGGAGTGCCTGTATGTCAAGTTAAAGGTAGGAGCTCATCTGTGGCTGGGGAGAAAACAGGGACAGGGCACAAGAGCCAGGGAGTGTGCTACAGCAGGGTACTGCAGCTTCTGACCTGTGTCTGTTATGTGATTAACATCACTCCCACTACACTTTTTTGGTGAGCAGTGAGTAAAGGCAGTAATCTAGATATTTAATTGCTCAAACTGTAAAGCAGATGAAACTGCTTAATTGGTGTTACAAGTTGTTACTGAAGTGTTGTCATGGATGTCAAGAAGTGTTCATATTCTAACACAATTAAAAGACTGAGTTCTTGTAGCAGTATCTGAATGCATAGCTCTGTTTGTAGCTCTGGTTGAGGACTAATTTTTTTTTTTTTTGTGGTTGGTGAATTTGATTTTCCTAACCATGCTTAGCATTTGGACTCACAGGGAGCTTATTAATGTTAAACAGAGTTTGGGGAAGCTGAGATGGGACTGGAGGAAGAAGACTTCTCAAATGTTCCTTTGTAGACTGGTAGAAAAAATTTTGTCGTTAAAGCTTGTGTTGAATTTGTACAGCACTGCTTATATGGAAGCAAACCATGGCATTTTGAGCATGGAACAGAAGAAAAATGCACTCTGCATGTTGACTCTTCATTCCAAAATGGCTCTTTGAAGAGCACTGATTTATTTAACATAAAACCTTTTGGTCCCTGATGAAGTTGCCCCAAGTTAAAATGCATGTTTTGTCCTAAATTTGAGAAGAATTGAAATCAATATCTGCATAAACCACAGTCTGTGGCAGGTGGGCATGTGATGTGTTGTCTTGCTTAGTAAGGTTGTAATAGCTTATGAGAGCTGAAGGAGAAGGAAAGGGTATGTGAATAAACAGACTTTACTACAGGCTTCGTAGTACGGACATAAAATAGTAAAGGAAGTGATAGTCAATTCTTTTAAAACTGGAATAATACTGGGCTTTGTAAACCCCAGATACCCTTCTGTCAGCTGCACTCTCACCATTCCAGCGCTTTACACGGTGGTTATGAACGGACTGATTTCCTGCTGCCTCTCCAGCCGCAGTTGGGTCGCGGCGCCGCTGTCGCCCCCGGCCCCGCCGGTCCCGGTGCTGCGGGCGGGGCCGGCCCGGGGGGGCCGCGCTGCTGTTGCCATGGCAGCGCCCGCCGCCGCCGCAGCATCCTCCGCAGCAACTTTCCCCAGCTCCAAAGCCAGCCACGGCCGTCGCGGCGGCCGACAGGGACGGGACGGGGCGGCGAGGGTCCGTCGGCGGCTGCGGATCGGCGGCCGCTGCCTTGTCCTGCCCCCCGCGCCTGCGGAGCGCCCGCGCCCCGCCTGCGGCTCCCCCGGGGGCAGCGCGGAGCCATTTTGCCGAGCGGGTGGCTGGAGGGTCCCGGTCCCACTCGGCTCCGTGCCCCGTCCTCCCTGACACCTTCCCTTCTCCGCTCTCGCCGGCGGCCGACGCGCGCTCCTTCTGCTTGATCCCGTCCTCAGGCAGGAATCGCCCAGCATGCCGATCGCCCACTTGCTGGAGCTATGGAAAGGGATAGAGGTGGAGCCCATGGAGACGGAGGTGAGCGGCTGCGGGGGCGTGCGGCAGCGGCGGTGCCGCCGGTCCCCCTTTCCCGCCGCGGAAACACCGCGGTGGTGCCCCAAACCCCACGAAATGGGGTGTGATGAGCATCTCTCGCCCGCTCTGCTCGCCGCTGAGGGCGGGGAGCCAGGCGAGGCTCGGGAACCTGTTGCCTCCCAGGCGGAGCCGTTCGGAGCGGTAGCCGCGGAGCCCGGGCAGTGCGGGATGTTCGGATGCTGATGCCCGGAGCGCTGGGGTAGCTGGAAAGGAAAGAGCGTATACAACAGATGGAAAACCGACAAAGCGGGCTGAGTCGGACTCAGGCTCGCGTTTAAGCATGAAGTATGTGATCTGTAATTTGAGGCTCGAATAGGTCCGTGGACCTCGCTTGGGGTCTGGTTACCCATTTGCACACTAGATCTTAGCGTAAGGCTGTGCTTTCCGGATCGCACTGGAAACACGATGCTGTGATAATTAGCTGGCTGCTGTGCTGCGTGTGCTCGCAGTTTATCTTGCAGCGTTTTCATTACCTTCAGTCTAGGGTTATCTTGTGTCAAGAAAGACATCATTCAAGTTCGAGAAGTGTTTGGACAGTGCTCCCAGTCACATGGTAGGATTCTTGGGGATGTCCTGTGCAGGAGCTGAGATCGGTAATCCTTGTGGGTACTTCCCTGCTTGGGTTAATCTATGATTTTATGGTTTTTGTACTGTAAAGGGGACAAGGTACGTTACTGAGTATTTCTGGGTCTATTGAGCAGTGCAAAAACCCCAGAGTATTTCAGGTCAATTGTTTGTAGCACAGGATGCACATTTGCAACAGGCAGGTGGTAGAAGTAGATGAATGAAACTTATGAGGTGGGGGGTGTTGGTATTTATTTTTTAATCCACCCATCCCCTTGTTTGATTGAAATACCGTAAAAGGGTTTTGGTGAGAGGGAAAGATGGGAGTGTAACTGAGCCAGACAGGTTATGGCAAACACAAAACACTTGACTCAAAAGGAGCTGCTGAACTGCAGGAAAGGTTTCATGCAAGGTGTTAATTAGTACATGTAAGCAGTTCAGCATAAGTGATAACGTCATGTATTGTACCAGCACTGATAATTCTGGAGTCCCTAGGTTAAAAACAAAGCTGTGGGGACTTGTAAAGGTTTAAATCATATAATTCACTTCTGAATACTGTCACTTGTTCCACTTTGTGGGGTGCATGGAATCTGAGTGCTAATAAACAGGCTATAGCTGGGAAGATATGAATCCTTCCTTTTGTTTTGAAGTCAGCTGACACCTTGTTAAATCACTTTCACAATGACAAGGCTTGTATAGCTATATTTATGGTGAACAGTTTTCTGCTGAATATTGTAGAAATGGTGCTCCCTTCCTGTCTACCTTTCTGTTGACTGGTATTCAAAGTGCATATACATGGCTGGTTTTTTTCTTCCTCCTTCCCTCCTTTCTAAAAGTAGTTTGTTTTTTGTGGGCCTAATGTTTTTCTTTCTGGCCCAGACAGAAAGCACATCAGTCATTGCTTTTTCTGTTGTCAATTTCTGGGAAAAACTCCCCAGGGGTAGATCACAGGATAAATCCTGCTCTAAAGCCCAGTGTACATCACCTGGAACAATGTCATTGTATTGTCACCTCTTTTGCTGGTAGAGACCTACTCAGATCTTTCTTTCAGAAGAAACTGTGTGGCTCTCCTTACCAGGGATAATTGATCTATTGTAATTATAGTTAATCAGATGTGTGGGTTTGTAGGTTTTGGTGGTGCCTTTTTTTTTGTTTTTCCTTTCCTGCTTGAAAGAACAGGATAGCTGAGCTACACTGTTCTATCACTTCCTGAGATTTCACTTGCAAGAAGTTGAGGATTAAAGAATTGAAGGCATAAACCCCTGCAGTTTAAATAGGAACAAGACATAAAACACCATTTATTTGTTCTATTTATTGCTGTCTCTAAACACAATAAAGACATGCTATAACTTTAGACCATTTTAGATTATGCTGTAGATAGACTTGCTAAAGTGCTGTTTGCTCAAATCTAGTAAAAGCACATGTAAATTAATTTCATCTCTTGTGGGCTCTTGTCCATGAAGACATTTTCAAACAGCAGAAACATTTATTCTTTAATGAGCTGAATGCAGCTTAAACACTAGTGGTTGTACTGATTCAAGAGAACTGTCATGGTCTCTGAATCTGTGTGGGATAAAATGTTTTCATGGTTTTCTGCAAGTTGTTCTTTTTCACAGAAGCTTTCACAGTTAGTAGACAAGGAGGGAGACAGTTTAATTCTTTGATGCATATGGACGTCCTTCTCCTTCCCCTCCTTAATGCCAAAAACCCTTTTAAAACAGAGACATTTATGAGTGTCTGTGCATGACTCAGGTGAATGACTTGCAGATATTAAAGACAGCTTTTATAGTAAATCAATCACTTGATAAGGAAGAGTGCATCAAGGGCATGTTCTATATTATGTTTGTGAAAAGGATGAGTAGAGTGGAATACTGCTCCTTTCACCTGTTGGCTCAGGAGGCCATTAGTTGTGTTTGACAGGTAAGCAAGAAAATTGGGATATTTGCTGTTCTAGGATTTCTTTGAGAGTAGGCAAAGCTATTGATCCCACTCAAGCTGGATGGATAGGATAGTGAATTAGAGCCTTGGGAATATTTTTCCTGCGAAAGGGTTGTGTGATCAAGCTTTATGTAATCTTTCTACCTGTTTTCCAATGGGTTCATCACCTAATGATTTTAGGTAAGCACAGCATTTAAATGGAAGCTAAGTGTTTAGAAAATTTGCTCCTATATTTACACACATATTCTCTCTTCCCAGCAAGAAACTATGTTCCATTCCTCTAGTTCTTTCCAATAATAATCTTTTGTTCTTTATTGATTCTATGACAAATGTGGCTTCAACTATTCATCAGTAATTTTAATAGTTCTTTATGCTTTCTTCTCTTAACATTTTGTATATCTTGGAGAAAGCAGGTCCCTATGGATTCAAAAGTTAATTTACCTGTGCAAAGTGTGAAGAATTAAACAAGCCTATTATAGTAGGATAAATTGAAAGTAACATAACTGCCTAAACATAAATTGACTAGACCTTGGCTTAAAATTGACTTTCTTGGTAGCATATATTTACAGGATTTTTCTTCTCTTTTCTCCTCTCTGTTTACTAGACTGTAGTGGAAGATGCTGCCCCGGATGAAGAACCTGTAAAAGAGGTAAATCGGCTGATTCATGGATCACACAAATGTTAACAAATTATTATAATCATGTTTTGTCTTCCTGAAACAAAGTGTCTCTGGTGCATATTTTCCACATGCTTGTAGCTGTCAAGATACAAACCAAGCCATTTTTGGTCTCTTATTACAAGGTCAAGTGAGGGATAAAAAGATATGCTCAGCTAAAGGTTAGAGAACTTTATTTTGCACATGTTGGCTGTGGATTCTTTCCAAGAAAGAGCCCACAACTTCTTGAAGTACACAGTTTTCCTGCAGAGAAGATTTTGTAACGATCTTAAAAAGAGTAGCTGTCATATTAACAAGGTTTGTGTATTGTAAATTGTGCATAAGTTAATTCCACAGACTGTTAAATTGAAGTCATTACTGCTTGTTCCCTTGGCTGGCTCTTCACCACAGCAAGACTGAGCTAACCCTTTGCTTCAAGTGAATCTGTTTATATTATTTTTGCACTGTACTATTGTGCTCATTAAGACAAAGCCAAACCTACAGGAAAAGGTAAGTCTTGCCTCAGAGCATTTAAATGCCAGGTAAGTCATATGAAGATATAAAGCAGGCAAGATCAAATGATCTTTCACTATTATAATGAGCTGAGGGCAAAGCTGGACCCTGGTCCTGTGTGTCACTTCAAGGTGCTGCTGGTTTGTGCAGAGTGACCCAAGGGGTGCCTGATAGATCATCAACCTTTTGCTGATGTCCAAAAGCAAAGTAGACTGAATCCCTCGAGGACTGAAGGGAGGCTGCAAAGATGCATGTCTAAGTAGCCACCTTTTGAAGATCAGCTTCCTGCTATCTCTTACTCCTTGAAATATAAGACTTACCTTTGATGTCTGGGTATCTGTGGGGATGTGTTTTTGTTAACTTTTATTATGTTAAAGGCATTGTTTAACCCCCTAATGATAGGAAGGAGGAAGAAATCTCAGCTTTGATCTCTGAAATGAGTTCAACTTCCAAATGGATTTTTTTTTCCCCCTTCCATTACAATTTCTTAAAAAGAGCGGTTAATTACTCTTTAAAAAGCTTGGGGAAGAAATTACATGCTGGTAGCTTGGCTCATCACTTTTTTTGACGCTGTGGCTGACAATAAAATTTCTGGTTTTCTGGTTTTAGGAGGACTTTTGTGAATATAGCCTTCATTCCCCAAGTTAATTCAAACCTAGTTAATTTTCATTAGGGATGCTTCTTATAATTTGTAAGGTTGAAATTTGGTAGAAAAAAATGGCATGTAATGAGCTCTTGTATAGAAACCTTAATCCTGTGTTCTCATTTTCTGATGTAATCATTGCAGTGTGCAACTTAATGTCCGTAATCTGTTTCTTTCTGATTTTGTTTTTCTCCCTTTCTCTGCTGCAGCCATGCTATTTCAGCCCTTTGCTGGCTCAGTCTGTAAGCCTCTTCCATTTCCATGGGATCTGTGTCCTGCTGTAGTGGTATCGTAAGAAAGATCAGTCTACACCTCAGGTGACTGATAGCTGTACTGTGCCCAGCCCCAAAGAATTTTTTTGTTTGTTTGTTTGGGTTTTTTGTGGTTTTTTTTGTTTTTTTTTTTTTTTTTTTGTTCAGAGACATTGAAGAGTGACTTAAGGAGTGAATTTAAATAATGTAATGCAATTTTTCATCCTGCTTAAAGGATGTTTTTGCAAATTGCCTGCCTTAGGCTATGTTGGCCTCTGGCTGTTTCTCCCATGCTGCATAGAGTGTGGACAAGTGAGATGGTGGTAAAATGCATTGTAAAAACTGCACTTCTCCTTGTTTTCTTAGTTGTGATTTTCCTGTTGATGGATAATTTCTTTAAACATCTTGGGGGCATAAATTAACAGGATTATTGGATAAAACAAGTGTTCCTGAGACACATCTTGGCCTTAGAGCACTGTGTCAGTTCTGCTCTAGAATTCTCACCCACATTACCAAGGGTTGCCATCAGAGCTCTTTCCTAGGATGAGGAACATCCCACAGACACTGTTAGTCCTGCCACAGAAGCAAGTAGATTAGTGGATGGAAATTTCCTTAAGAGGATTCTATACTCCTGCAGCAGTTATTGCTTAGACCTGTGGGATGCAGTTTTTCCTTAAGGGGTTCTTTTTGACAAAATGGCCTTTTCTTGGTAGAGAAGGATAAGTCTGACCACCTGTGTTGGTTAGAGGCCCCAGCATACTTAAGGGTGATGTGTCTTGTGGTCTAGTCTAGGTTAAAGTGTTGGCATTCTATCTAAACTTCCTTGAAGGTGCAGCTGGCAGCAAAGTTCTTTGTCATGTTTTTCTAAAATAATGAGTATATGTGCAAAACAGCTCACAGTCCTTTGAAATTGCAGCATTCAGAAGCTATCTTTTAACATTACTTTGAGCTGTTTTACCCTTTCAAGGGAATATGTATGCTCTAGTTCAAACATTGCATGGGGCTCTTAGGGGAAGTAGAGCAGATAGGCAGTGGAAGTGCTGAAACACAAACAGAACTGCAGAGCAAAACTGAAAATGGCAGTACCTAGGCTTGCTCTTTAACTCCTGTGCAGTTTCCAAAGACATGTAACTTCTGCTGATACTGTGTGCACTGGTGAAAATAAAATTGGAGGGAGTAAAGGTGGATGCTCGGTGTGTAGCTCATGGCAAGCACATGTTGCAGGTTCTCGCACCATCTACAGTGAGGATACAAATTTATTGGATTGTCAATGAAATATTGAGTCTCTATAACTAATGGCAGTAACAGCTTGTGTGATACTTTTTAGGAACTGAAGGAAAACTGCATTGAATTATCACAATGAATGCATTGAATTATCACAATGAAGAAAAGATGAAATCTGCACATCAGTGGAAATTTTATTTCTCTTGCTCTAGTGCTACTGTTATCAAGACAATAAAATATAAAAAACTGATGTTGGAATGTGCCTCTGGAGGTCATCTAGCCCAGCCTTCTCCCTGCCTTGCTGAAAGCAGTGTCAGTGGTGGGAAAGTGCTTGGCACTGCATCCAGTTGTGCCCTGAGTGGACCCTACAGGCTCTCTGGGACCTGGTTCTAGTGTTTGATCACCTAAAGAGGAAAAGAAAGAATTCCTGGTTCAAATTTCCTGTGTTTTGGTTTGTGCTCACTGCCTCTTGTCACTTCACTGGAGATACCATTTCAAAGAGTCTTGTTCGGTCATTTTTATTTTCTCTCTTTGGGTATTTTTATATGTGAATAAGACACATTCTCCATTCTTTCCTTGTCTCCTGCATTGTGTTCTTCAGGGGGTACAATTCCAGCTTTCTCAGAATCTTTTTTGTAGGTCAGATCTGCTCCTCCATTGTTTATTTTTGTGATTCACCTTCACTTGCTCCAGTATGTTCATGTCTTTTTTTTTTTTTTGAACAGCGTAAGCTCAGAACAGGGCATCACTCCAGATGTATTAGCAGTGCTGAGTGGAAGAGAAGGATCATTCCACTAGACCTGCTGGCAACACCTTCTCTAATACAGCCCAGAGTGCTGTCAACTTTCTTTGCCAGCTGGCTCAATTCAACTTGTCTACCAGGATGCCCAGGTCCTTCTCTGCAAAGATGAATGCCAGCTGTCTAGCCCCTAGCCTATAGCATAGGGTTATTTTTCTTGGGGTACAGAACCTTGCATGTTCCTTTGCCAGACTTGAGGATAATACTGTTGGCCAATTTCTTCAGTCAGAAAAAGTTCCTCTGGACACAGCACAACTGTCTGGTGTTATCAGCTGTTACTGCATTTTGTAACACCTACAAACATGTAAAGTGTGTACTCTGCCCAATCATCCAAATGATTAATGAAGATGTTAAATAATCCAGGGCCCAGTCTTGATCCCCGGGGTCTGCCAGTGACTGACTCCAACAGAACTTTGTGCTGATCACAACCCTCTGGGTATTGTAGTTCAGTTTTTGACCCATCTCACTGTTTACTTACCTGATTCGATCAGTCCTTCATCTGTTTGTCTGAGCTGATGTAGGAGACAGTGTCAAAAGTCTTAGTTGAAGCCTGCACCTTCATTCTTCAAAATTGTGAAGGCTGTCAGGTTGTTTAAGCACAATTTTCCTCTTTGCAGATCTATGGTGACTACAGCAAATAATTTTCTTGCTATTCATATGCTTGTGAATTCTTTCTAGAGAGATTTGATTCATCACCCTTTCAGGTTTGATTCATCACCCAATCCAGGTGAACCTGATTGGTTTGCAATTTGTTGGATCTTCCTTCTTGAAGAGAGGACCTACATCCTTACTCACACCTCTCAAGAAGCTTTTCTAATTGCCATGTGTCTTCAGAGTACTAAGAGTGGTCACCTACACAATTATATTGGTCAGTTCCCTCAGCATTAATGGATGTATCTCATAGAGTCCCACATTATTTTCGTAGGGTATGTTGTGTTTGTTTAGATGCCCCTAACCTGACCCTCCTCCACCAAAGCCAAATCCTTCTTTCCCACTCTTTTTCAGGAACTTGGGAGTCCTAAAGGCTCACAATTACCAGTAAAGACCATGGCAAAGAAAGTACTGGGTACCTCGCCTTTCCTGTATCTTTTGTTACTCTATCTCCTTTCCCACTCAGTAGCAGGACCAAAGGTATTCCTTTTGCTGCTGCTGGAACTACAGCAGTCCTTGTTACTCTCTGCCTCTGTCACCAGGTTGAATTGCACATGGGCTTTGGCTTTCTTGACACCACTACTGCATGCTTAATAGTCTTCCTGCTGCTCCTGGGCACTCATGTCCTTCATTTAGATATACTTCTCTTGCATGCCTGAGGTTTTTCAGATGGTCCTTGTTCATTCATGCAGGCCTTTGGCTGCCTTCGCATGAGACAAAAGTGGGCAGGGTGGCCAAATCCTGAGCTAGGAGGAGTGGTGATCCTTGAAAATTATCCAGCTGTCCTGTACCCCTCTTTCTTCCGGGGTCATTTGCCATGGGATTCATCCAAGCAGGTGCCTGAAGGGAACCAAATCTGTTCTGATGAAGTTTGCAATTGTGATCTTGACTTTTGCTTTGCTCTTTTGTCTTGGGATCTTGAGTTTCTTCTCATGAAAACTGCTCTGGAACTTCAGTCTTGACCAGTTCTTTGTTATTTGTAGGGGTCAGGTCCAGCAGAACGACTTCCCTTATTGGCTTGTTTATCACCTGTATCAAGTATTCATCGATGCATCAATCTCTTGGATTGCTTTTGATTTTCAGAAGATACCAGAGTGGATAAAGTGGATTCTTTTGAGGATTAGGATCTGTGCATGTAAGGCTTGTTCCTGTTGTCTGAAGAAGGCTTCTGCTTTTTCCTGGACAGGTTGTCTGTAGTAGGTATGCACTACTACAGGTGTGCTGAGGCACATCTCTGCCAGCGTAATGTTGAGCCACCAGCAGCAGCCTCTCTTTCAACGGGGCTGGAGCCATATTCAACTACAGAGATAAGAGGGAGTGCTTCTAGGTTGTTTGTTGTGATTTTCACTAGGATTATGTCAAAATAGCTCAAGCAGTGCACACCAATGCTACAGTTGCTGGTGTGTCTATGTCTCATGAAAAAAACAGCAGTGAACTTAAAGCAGTTCAGAAAGTTCAGAACGTTCTGGTTTGCCATTGAAAGGGTTGCTTTTCTTGTGGAGTTGGAGAGGTTGTTTTTTTTTCAGTAGTTTCTGGTGAACTTTCACTTGTCCCCCACCTCAATTAAAGGTCTCAATACACCTGGTATGGAATGTTCAATTCATTATAAAACTAGATGTGTGTTGGTGATGATTTTTAATTATAAATGACTGCACAGCGAAGGAAAAAGAATCTACATCTCCATGGTTGAGCTTGTAGGTCACAGGTTAGCATGTGTATTGAAGTCCTTCAAACAGAATAACTTTAGTTTTCTGCTGCTTTGTGAGTTGTGTTTTAGTTGTCAGGAATGGTCACAGAACACAAGATATTTCTTGGTGTTTATACGCACAAGAAATCTGTACCATATTAAAAAACTAGGCCTGCAAGAGGAGCTTTTCCTTTCAGAGAAAAACAGATAGGAAGATTATTTGATGATAAGGGGTATGGCACAAAGTGTAGCGAAGTAAAATTTCATAATATGATATAAAGAACTTTTGAGGAGGGAAGCCTGGCTTGGGTTGATGGAAGACAACAACAGGTTTACTGAACATACTGGTATTTTTCTTCCTTCAAAAAACCAAGCAACCAAACCCAACAACAACCAAACACTCAGAATTAAGGAACCTTGTTTAAGAAAAAGGTTTGAAGTAATGATTTTTTTTTTGTATCAAGTAATGTTTTATAATTACAGTATGTAATTGTAAGTTCAGATATTATGCTACACACCTTTCTAAAAGAAATAATTGTAGGCATCTATCTGGGATGATAGGTGCCTATTTTCTCTCTATACAAATAGATGCTCAATGAATTCAAATACAGGCCCTGACTGGAAAATTATGACCTTGCATAGATTCTTACAAAATTGCTCTGGTGATGTATTTAAGAAACAAATTATTTTGCTTTTCCACATTCTTTGAGCATGTGTTGTAGGCAGTTTAAGCTGTTTTGCTTAAACTTTTTCATTAAAAAAAAAAATCCCTAGTATTTAGCTCTTATGAAGGATTTGGTGGGTAATAACTTTGTAAGTTGATTTTTAGAAACTGTTTTAATTCCCAAAATGTATTCCTCTACCTTGCCTATTGTCTAACACTTTTTAGAGTAAATAACTGCAATTTACAGTGGAATAAAATTGATCAGGCAACCAACAGAATGTTGGTTTCTATTTAACTCCATGAAAAATGCTGTATAATAATGTGTGTCCTTGATAAAGGCTAAAGGTGTTGTCATTGACTTTGTGTGGTTAAAATGTGAGGGGGACAGCTGGGGTCATGGAATGAATGAAATGTCTCCTCCTTCTCTTGCACCCCAGAGCTTGTGTTCAGAATCCCAGCAATGAAGGGGAAGCTGGCAGGGTTACAGCTGTGCTACTCTTATGGAAATAGAATTTTGTTACTTCTGATTATTTGTAAATTGGTTTCTTGTTGTCACTGTCTCAACTGAATTAAAACAGACATAGGGGAGCTATCAATATAAAAGGAAAGCCTATTATTTTTTTCACTTTTTTTTCTGTCTGTCCCCTTGTATGTTTCATGAAGCAAATAGAGACATAGAAAACTTCCAATTTTGGCAGTAAGAAGTGTGTAGAAAAACTTTCTACATTATCTGAAAGACTTGTGACATTTGAACCTAAACATATAGGTTTAGCAACATTTATATATGATATCCCAGTCATATGACACTTTAGGTTTTAGCTGTTGTTATTGCACTGTCACTGTTGCTTTTTTGAATTACTGCTTTCAGGCAGTGTGCTGTTATGGCTCTGATGCATTGGAGAGAAGACAAGAGCACTGTAAAAAAAACTTCTTCAAAAGTCTGTGGATGTCCTGAAACCAAGGAGTTTTCAGCCCCTCTGGCTCTCTGCACTCTTTGCTAAATGCTGCTATCTGTAGTGAATGCTAGCCTTCATTGAAACAGTTCTCTTTGTGCTCAAAGGGTGGCAGATTCTGTTTCTCAGAAACCTTAGTCTTTCACAAGCAAAAATGAACTGTCTCCATATCTCTTGAGACCCTAAATGATCGATTTTTAGCTGGTAGAGAAAGTCGCTGATAATTACAGTTGGCAGCAGAGCTTCCCTTGAGATAATAGCTGGTGCTCCCTCCTATTGAAGTGTAACTTCTACCTGGGTTTGCCTTGATCTTCTTGAACCTTTATTGAATCAGGACCTTGGTGTGATGGTGATTTGATCTTTGTTCCGGATACTCCAGGAAGTGCTGATGCGCAGTGGCGTGGTGCAACCCGCAGAGTTCAGGGACAATGCATGCGGGGGTGTGGGTTTTGTTGGCATGTTTTCTGTTGTGTGCTGGATTTTTAGGTTTGCAGTGTTTAGCAATGGAACAGACAGCTAAACAACCAAATGGTTTTTTGCCAAGTGGACTCTAAAATGACCAACTCTGATTTAATCAATTATACAGGCACATGGATGCCAGAAAATATACTGTATTTGGAAGCTTTTAACATAAACATTTCAGACTACACTGCAGTGGTCACAACTGAGCAAATGTCATGCTGAAAAGGGAAAAGAGGTTCTGGCAGCATTTGCAACACGTAAAATGCTTCATGGAATTAGACTCCTTGATTTTGAACAAGGGTTATTGCTGAAGACAAATGAAAGTTCATCTGGGGGAAGCCATTCCCTCAAGAAAATAATCTTATACTGTAATGGCTGTTGGTGCCCGAGAGCCTGCTGGCTGTGAGTGAATTGTGTCATCAGGAGAGATGAGTCACTTGGCAGTCCCTAGAGCCAAGGATAAATTGTTTCTGTGATGAGTGTGGTGCCTTCTAGAGAGATGCGTTATTTAAAATGGAAACAATCTACAATTTACATGCAGATGGTTACAACTCTAGAGTGGAAAAACAAAATCAATTTTTCTTCATTACAATGAATTTGTAATTAATTGTAGAATTGTTTTAATTTTTTTTCCTACTAGATTGCTCTAGTTTTCTTGCTCACTCTGTGGTTTGTTCTCTCCTTAGAACATGGTGTTTTGTATTGAAATGAGTTCTTTGAATTTTCTACTCTTCTTTCCTGCTACTTCCAAGGTTAATAAATAATTTTCATCTTAAGGAAAAGTAATGTGACAAAGAAGCAATATGGGCACTGTTATTTTGGAAGAAAGTGTTTCTCTGACTGCTTTATTACAAAGATTTCATAGGAAAAATCAGAAGGTAGGTCTAAATTGAAAAAAAATTGAAAATATATTCTCAAAGGGGCATGGTTAGATGCAGAAGAGTTATGTTGTTATTGGAGATGTCAAGTATTAAGCTTCTGTTTCTAAGTAGTTATGTGCTTCATGGTGTAGTCTATTTTTTTCAAGACTTGACTAGTTTTCCCTGCTAACTAGAAAGGGAACTTTTTGGTAATAAATTAGTCTGGCTGCATTTTGAATGGGTTTTTTTACAATATTGTGTTTGTGAAGTTAACTATAAGTTCCCAGCTGTTCAAAGCTTTGGTCCAGAATCTATGTGGAATTCCTGGTACATCTAAGTTTCTTGAAGTGTTGGTATCCTGATCAAATGGCCTCTTTGTAATCATGTGGTAGAAACCTGAAGTCTTCTAAACATTTCAGTTTTGGATGTGAGAAGTTTTGCAGATGACAAATTCTGCCCCTGCTCAGACTTGTCTCATCAAAAGTGGATGTGGATTTCTTGATTGCTATTTTAGTGTTTATTTTGTATATGTTTTCTCTCCTTTTTAATTGTGTGAGGTCAGTAATTACAGTGATTACTGGATTTGTTTACTCTGGCCTAGAATTATTGCTTCTGATAACAAACATCAAACAAAAAGAGAGGGAAAGCACAGTGGATTCCAACTAGCATTCACATATATGATGGATGATCAAAGTATAATCTCTTTCATTGGTGTCTTCTGTTATTTGTGGTGGTCTGGGTTTTGAGTGTGCAGATTAGGCATATTTATTCATATTTAGAACTTGAACAAGTAGTCTCATCTTTTAGTACACTAGCAACCACAGTTCTCACCTCCAGTAATCAGTAACTGAGAGGTCCTCAGTATTTACTGATCAAAAACTTTATCTTTTCAGTCCAATTCTCAATTATCAGCTGAGGTGAAAAGGTAATACATAAATTTAACAATACCTCTTATGGAAGCAAACATTGCAAACAGAACAGTGAGCAGTATGGTACTGTTAAAGCAGATACACTCTTGTACATGAGACCTGTTATTTGAGTGGATTGCTACCTGGTTTGTGCTATTAATCACACATGTTTAATTGGTATCATCTCCTGCATTTTCCTATAAAAAGTCTTCTATTATGATGAACAGTCTTCAGAGACTTCTTGTACAGTATATATTACAGCAGCTTTTAATGTGTTTTGCTTTATTTCTTTTTTAAGGAAGCTAAGGGTTGTGAGTCACCCTTCCTATAAAGGAAGCTGTTACAACAGAATTAAACTGCATCAAGTAATGTTTTGGTTATGTCAGTGAGCCACCTCTGAGTGTCTGTCATCAGAAAACTGTTTCTGAAATCCTGCCTGAAATGCTGCAGCAGTGGTCTTGAAGGCTGCTCTGAGCACTGCACAGCTGAATAGGCAGGGCATGGTGAGGGAGGTGTTATTTATTTATTTATTTATTTCAGTTAAAGCCTTTGAAATGCTTGCTCCCTTCATCTCTTTCAAGTCAGTTTGGGAAGCTCAGTGGAAAGGGCAGTGTAGCAGTAGAAGGAGGGCTGACTTCTGTTCCTAAAATGAAAGCTAGAGTTAGGGGATGCTTGTTGAATCCCAGCTTCCTAACTGCAGTATTCCTGACTGCACCTGACACAACAGGGCTCTGAGGTGAGATCTGCTTGGACCCTGTTCTGCAGCAGCACTGCAGAGAAGCTGTTTGCAGAGGTGGAAATGATGGGTTTTCTCCAGAGGGAAGTTTTCCTAGGGCAGCATCCTTTGGGCTCTCCTGCCTGTCAGAAGGAGCCTTGGTCTCTTGGCCCTGTGGTTGCCAAGCAAGGGCAGGGCCCTATCCCAGCAGGGCTGTGTGCTAGGTACCTTGATAGCACACAGGTGTTTTTGGGAGTTCCTTCTCCAACAACTGTCTAGGTTCTCCATAAATGCCTAAAGCGGTCTCCTGTACTGTTAGCAGCCAAGTACTTGAAGAAAATGACAAACCTGAATGCCTAAGCTGGGTATGTATAATGCTGTTAACTTTTACGAGAAAACTGAAGCATTACTCATTTCTTTGAAATTTGTTAGGCCATAGATTAGATGCACGGGGCACATCTGACCCAAAAGATAGAGTCAGAAGATCTGCCAAGGTAGGGGATTTTTGGTGTGTCTGCATTTATTTCTATAGCTGATTGTTTTATTCTCTTGAATTTCCTGCTGTTGGTTTTTCCTAGCCTGGCATAAGGTTTTATCACACTTCAGGGAGGGGAAGGTAGCCCTGAAGCTCCAGAGTATGCATCTGGTTTCACAGAGAGATTTCCTCTGGAAATGGTGTATGAGAAACAATCTCACTGCAGGTATTAATGTGTTTCTGTGGGTGACAGCCTTGTTGAGTCAAAGGGAGATTAATGTAGCTCAGAAATCTAAGTAGTATTTGTCAGCTTGCAGTCTGTAGTTTTGAATGGTATTTGTCAGTTTGCAGTGTGTAATTTGTTTATTTCTGTAGACAGACAAGATAAGTGATCAAATCCTATAAACATCTGATTCTGGTATCCAACAAATATTTAAGCAGTAAAGCACAATACTAAATAAATATGACTTGATATCCAGGCTTGATGCATATCTTGTACAACATTGTTGTGGAGGTAAAGGTGAAAGAAAAGGTATAAGAAGGTGACAGCCTTTCCCTTAGTACTTACTGGTTTGAATTGTGCTTAGGGTTGCATGAAGAGTTTTGCTGTTTGATAGCTCGGTGTTGGTAGCTATGGCGAGGAGTTCAACATTGTTCAGAGGAATAGTATGGGAATGGTTGTGCAACCTCTGCCACAAATATCTCTCTTCTGAGCTGCGTATTTAACACCAGTGCACTTTAACTAGGGGAGGGCAGTAACTGCATCTGGCAGGTTGTTTCTTAATGGTCTCAACTTGATCAAGGATCAAATCCAAGCATCCCTGTGAAAAACCTAATCTACTGCTGTAATGGGGACCTCTGATCTTCTTGTAGCTCTGTTCTGCAGAATGTATGCCCTCATCTGTACAGCTTTGTGCTGGCTGAATTGATAACAGTGAGATCCTGACTGTGTGAAGATTGTCTGTGTCCCTTTGTCTAACATGGTAAGCTAGTCATCCTGCAGGTCAGCATATTGAGGATGGAGAGGAATACACTAATAGAACTGTGGGTGTGTGTGAATTTAATTATAAACTGCTCTACATATTTCATACTGTAAGAGTGCAAAGGACAACGATTGTGTTTTACTTGTGTTTTCCTGCAGCCAACTAGTCATGTGGTATGTTTTTGTTTCATGTGCTACTGCTCTGCTTTTTTTTTTTAAGGGCACGATGGAGGTTGATTTACAGCACATCTAATGGATGTTCTGCAGATCCTTCTAAACTAAATGTCTGTTGTATGTTTTTCTGTGGTTTTGTGGGACCTCAGAGCTGTCTGTGTTCTTATTTACTTTAGCTCATTGCTGTCAGCAGTGGGAGTGGGCAACCTGTGGACAATAGGATCACACATATATGTGCATAATGGTTTTTATTTCAGCATCAGGACTGTTTTGTGCAAGTTTGATCTCTTTTACTAGTAGTCTATCTCAGTAAGGGAGCTCAAGATACTGCAGTGTATAATATGTCAAGTAACAGCATGGTATCCACTGAGCACATGCAGTGATGTGCACAGTGATGACACAAAAGTTGTGCTAATGACACCATTACCACTGCCTCTCTGTCCATCCTTTGTTGGAAGAGAAGGCATCTTTCTCTGCAGAAGACACGGAAGGGGGGAGCAGTAGATCGGTGTTGCAATGTCAGTGGCAGCACAGGGAGGCTGAGCAGAGGGCTTGGTGTCAGTGCCTCAGCAGGGACTGGTGGGTGCAGCCTCAGGGCTTTGAGCCATGGCTGCTCTCTTCTGCCTCCCCCTTGCTTCCTATCCATGCCATGCTGGCCTATGAGGTGAGGAGTATCCTCCTGGATCCCTGCTTCAGCGAGCCATTGCTCAGCTCCAGAAGAAAGCAGAGAAGTTCTTGTGTTGCCTTGAGTTTGCTCCTGTGATCTGGCTTCCGTGATTCATGCTCCTGCTTGCCAACTGGAGTTAGCGTAAGGCTTAATTAAATGTGTAAAACATTTTGAACTTAGTGAGTCATTTTCCTGAAATATGCTGCATGTAGTTGGCAGACTTGCCCACCTTTTTAGTTCTCAGAGCAAGCTTTGAATAAAGAATTGACTTTGAGCAGGTGAGGTATTTGGTGTGCATGCTGTCAGCTTTGAAGCATCTGTGTAAAAAGAATATTTAATAATTTAAAAATGCTCAAGATGAACAGATGTATACTTAGTGTGCAAATGAAGAATATGGGTTTTTTGTTTGCTTTGTGTTATAAAACTTGAAAACTCGAGAGGTTTGGATGTCTGGATAAGGCTTATACAATCTTATTGATGAAGAAGCTAGGCTGAATCCAGTTTTGTCCCTGGAGCCCTCCAGGTTTCTGGATTTGAAACAGGAATTGAAAAACTGATTTTCCTTCTAGACAGGTAAGCAGGAGTTCTCATGCACATTAGAAGATCAGCCAGGAGTGTCTGACATTGTTATACCTGGATCCTCATTTTGACTTTTTTAACTCTTTGGTTTTGCAGTAAGCTCATTTGTGAATGTAGCTTTGTGAATATTTTCAGATGTAACTGGCAAGGAATAAAACACTTTCTGGAATGTTTGAATTGTGAGAAAAGAGATTTTAAGTTCAGCTTCTGCATGGAATAACTGTTTATCTCTTTACATGATGAGTCACTGTTGTGACTGATTAGATCAGTACAAAATTATCCTTCTTTAGTCTTTTTATTAGTTTTTGCCTGTAGTGGTGTTTGCAGGGGTCCCAGGATGAGGGAAGAGATGAGAATCTTGACTCCATATATTGGAAGGCTGATTTTATTTTATCATGCATATTATATTAAAAGAAAACCATATCTTTAAACTATCCTAAAAGAATAGAAGAAAGGATTTCATCAGAAGGCTAGCAAGGAAAGAAAAGAATGGAATGATAATAAAATCTTGTGACTGACCACAGAATCTGAGACAGCTGGGCTGTGATTGGCCATTAATTAAGAACAACCACATGAGACCAATCAAAGATGCACCTGTTGCATTCCACAGCAGCAGATAATTATTGTTTACATTTCGTTTCTGAAGCCTCTCAGCTTCTCAGGAGAAAAAGATCCTAAGGAAAGGATTTTTCATAAAATATGTCTGTGACATATGCCCAGTCCTACTTTTTTTTTTTTTTAACTATTCTCCTAAGTTGGTCTATCAGCTTTGGGGGAAAATTTGACCAGGCTTCTTTGAAAAGCCTGTAATATGCATTTAGTTCTAAATCTTATAGACTGGAACACACTGGGGGGACCTGAGTTTTTCATATTTAACTCTCCTAATAGTATAGATGTTAATTAACAGTACACTGGGCTCTGACTGCAGGTACAGAGTGGTTTGGTATGGCAACTCATTGCTTCTCTTGCCCATGAAATGTTTTATCTTTAAACCAGAGCTCACTTTCTGCAATATCTAGAGCTATGGGAAGTTCTTGCTGCAGGTTTGAAGTGATGACTTCATCAGTTTGCCAGGTTTGGTGCTGTGACTGTGGTGGTTCTGGGAAGGTGCTGTGAGGGCATTGGAACAGCATATTCTAAACTGACTCTTAACTCCCACACTCCCACCCAATGTGCCTGGAGTTGGAGGTCTCCTGGCTATTGCAGAATGAGTTGAAGCAGGCTTAAATGTTGCTTTTATGCTATTTTGTGTGGGTTTTATGATTGTGTGGCGTTCTTTAATTTTTATTTTTGGGGGTTTGTGTAGTTTTGGGTTTTTTTGTGCGGGGACAGGTTTGATGTTTTGTGGTTTTTTAAGTAATCTGTATCTGGTACCTGTTCTCTAAATATTACTACCAATCTTTGCCTTCAAGGTATTACAACTCTTTCATTGTATTTCTAAGTATCTTGGTGGCTTTTAAAAGCACATTGCAAGCATAGTTACAGGCAACAAGTGGCCAAAACAACTGCTACCATCTGGTTGGTGGCTTAAACAACTGTGACTCTCAGAGAGTGCTTTGTGCGCCTTCTTTTCCTCTGGCTTTTCTTATGACTCAGTTATAAATGCTGGGTACAGGTGCTTCTGGAAGCTGCTTCTTTGCTCTGGATATTAAAGGAGAAAGCTTGTCAATCTACAGGGCCTCCTGTTAAATTTGATAACTTGTCAGGCATAGTATTCCTTACACTTGCTGCAAGTCTTGGACTTCATTTTGACTGCTAGAAGGCCAGCTATAAACTTACTTACAAGTCACTGACCAGGAAGAAAAGCATGTGTGCAGACCAAATGCTTCCTATGTACTTGTGAGGCTGATTTTAGCAGAGAATTTTTCCCTTGAGAAGACACACAGATTCTCAGCTGTACAGCTTGACTGATGTGAGACCCTGGGAGATAAGAGGATCATTAAAATACTGTTTTGCCTAGCTTCTTCCTTCTGCCTGTTTTTTCTTTAACTAATATGGATGGGCCTTGCATGAAGCATTGGAAGAGCTGCTTTTTATGAGATGAAGCAGCTCTGGGTTCCTGGCTGACAGCTGGGGGAAGCATTTAATGGCACAGTAAGTGCTGTATGAGGCAGATGCTGACAGCATGAGAAGCAGAATAAGTCTCTAGCTGCCTGGAAATAATGGCTTGTGCAATTCTGAACAGGAAATCTAACTTGGATTAGGGTGTTTCTTTCATAATAATAAAAAACTCTGGAGGATGGGGGAGCCACCTGCAAATCCTCTTCAGCAAAGAATACAAGTGTTGGATGCCTTCCCTGTGGTATCTGCAGGGTGATTGCAGTCTGAATCTCTATCTGCAGCTGACAGGGAAATTGGACTTTTTATCACAGGGGATGGAGAAACCCTTTGAGATTTTTTTTTTTTTTTTTTTGCCAGAGTATCTGGAGATGTATGGGAAAAACTGGGGGAGCTCTTCTTGCACTGTTTCTTTTAGCAGTTATTTCTTTGGGAGTTATACTTAGGCATCATGCTATGTCCAGATATACTGTTGATCACTTGAATTTAGGGTCACTAACTTGCATTGTTAAAATTATTTCACCTCTCTGCAAAAATAAAGGAAATTTAATATTATGTAGTAGAACTGATAATTTTTTTCTTTTAGGCTTTCCACAGATGAACAAGATAAATGGTTTCAGAAAATACAATGATAACTGGAGTTTTACTTGATTTTGTGACTGTATATTTTAAAGATAAGAAATACTGTAAGATTAGCTTATTAGGGTTGGGAATGCATAGTGTTTTTTCACAAGTCTCCTTGCTTATGTTGTCATCAACGCCAAACTCCCCTTTAGCCCTGTATCTGGCATAGAATTTTTCTGGGCCTGAATAGCAGATTTTTCTGATGAAACTCATGTCTGAAGACTGTGTGCTGCAGCTTTTTAAGGGAGAGATAGTTGTCCTCTCTATGAGGAAAGGAGACTTGCCTTAGGGCCCAAAGTGTGACATGGAAACTTCAAGAACAGGTTTTTTTCCCCTCCTGCTATTGTCTGTATTAATTAGGAACAAGTCAAGAGTTTGGCAAGCTGTTTATGGGCAGTCAGGCAACTGCTGATCTGAGCACCTGAATCCATCTGCACATTGTGGATGGCAAGCTATTGTGATCCAATGATCTATTCAAGACTGCAATGAGTTACCTAATAGTTTATTCTTTCTGAAACATCTTTTGCTTCATATATAGCAGTATAAATACTAGACTAAATCTGAGAAATAGAAGGAAAAGATCTTGCTGTGTGACTTTTCCAATTCTTACTGCAAAGCCAATGTGTGAGACCAGAACCAACTTTCCTCATGGCTTTGAAGACATGGAATGAGCATAACTCCTTCCCCTTGTGTCTTGAGGAGGCTGACTGCCCTTTGCTGCTTCAGTCTCTATGAATTAGCAGAAATAGCTGGTGACTGAAGATGGCACCAGCTCTATACAAGGGATTAAATAACTTTCATCATGTGTTGCTGTGGCACAACATGAAATTTCAGAGGCCTACCAGTACTTAGTGTTCTGACAGGTAGATGTGAATTTTGTTTAAGGAAAGCAGAGATTTGAGGTTTCTGAGTCTCGCCCTGATGACATGAATTCAGACATACTCAGGTCAATAACCATTTTAGTTAGGTCTTGTGGTACTTGGAAATGTTCATAGGCAAAAGGGCCAAATGAAGCCAAGTGTCTGCTGGGCACCTCTGTCTGATATAGGATGGGTTGCCTCTCCTATCCTGTGTCTATGTTAGTCACAAACATCTTAAGTAACTGGGTTGTGGGTTTGGGTTTGGTTTTTTTAATTTTTTTTTTTTGGTGGGGGTGAGGTAGAAATGACTCAGGCACATTGTGTGCGCTTTGTCTTTTATCTGAATACATCATATTCTTGTAAAAGTGCACACGGAAATAAATTCAGATAACGTGATGTGCATTTCCTACCAGCTGCTGCTCTGCAGCTGGTTGTGATATTTCTGCAGCTGTGGGACAGAAAAGTTCAGTCTGAGGAGTAGATGGGTGATGACAGCATGAGCTTTAGCTAATGAGTGTGTACTCTGTGTGGAGACCCTAACCCATACTGCTTAGGATGTATTGCAACGTTTTCTTGAACTAGCTAGATTAGCTAGAAGCTGGCAGATGAGCTGCAATCCCATCTCCTAAGTGGGGTGGGGACGTGACAAGACAATCCCAGCTTTACAAGAACACATGTTAAAAACAAAGCATGTCGTTTGTTAATGTTTGTCCATGAGAACAGAAAGCTGTTTTTATTCTTGTTCTCTGACCATATGCAAGCCTGGCCCTTAGTAATCTCGAAGGAAAATGCCGTGCTTTGCGAATACCTGTTCCCTGTATCCCTGCGTGCCAGCCCTCGGCCATGCTGGGGCAGGACTGACACCTAGTGTGGGCTGGGTAGAACTGAACATTCAAGTCATGAAGCTACTGCAAAGCTCAATGAAATTTACTGAGAGCTTTGGATGTCACAAAGCTTTGGATATGTAAGTTTTCAGTTTGGACATCTGACAGCTCATCTTTCCAGCTGCTAGAAGAGATGCTGCTGTAGTAGGCAACCATGGCAGCTGGAAGGTGTGGTCCCTTTTTTTACCTGACTGCCTTTCTCAGCTGGCTGATTTTAGGCCATCAGACACATTTCTGCATTATGTAAGACAGTAATTCACTCTTTTTTCTACAGGTGGAACTGCCTCAGTCATGTTACAGTCATACTTTAAGAATTGAAAATTGTGCTTATACCGCTGGCATTAATGCAATACCGTGCCTTTTAAGAAGTGGTAACTCTGGAGTGTCTTACCCTCTTGAAGAAAAGAGAATAGGTCTTGGAAGGTTGAAACAAATCCAAAAAGCAGGGTGAAACTTAACCAGTTATGTATTTCTAGTATTGAACTTAAGCTACTCCAAAGCTTCCAGATAATTTTTTTCATATCTATGTTTTGAACTGCTGTGATGTGTCTTGTATCTCTACACCATAATAAATTGGATGTAGTGTAACTCTGTTGCAGATGATAATGCTGAGTTTTGTCATGGAAAACAATTATCATAGGTGTAATTATTTACTTTTTTTGTGGCAAGACTTTAATTCTCTGGATAGATGCACCCCAGCCAAGTATTCAAAGAAACAGATAATTCTTACTCCAGATCCTGCCTCTGAAACATGCCCTAGCTTATAATTATCTCATTTCTGCCAGAGTCTGAGTCAAATCTGACTTTGGACTGACTTCTTTGAGCTTGTAGTTAATCCATTTTGCCTTGTTAGTACTTGCTTCCAACCCAAATTATTTTATCAATGGGGATTTTAGCCTGTTTCCCTTCTGCTCTTGCTTCAAGCAGTGAGGAAGGAGTTCTGTTTCTTAAATCATACCCTGCTGTTTCAATGGAAGGCTCAAGGGGGGTGCTGGTTGTTTATTAACCAAATAAGAAAGCACACTTTCAACTCCAGTGTTTGGAACACCATCACAGCAGTGTTGCTATCCACAGTAACTGTGGTGCAGCACAGGGATCTGACAGGGAGGCTGGCACTGGGCAGCCTGAGTACAGCTGTAGTTTACCTTTGACAGGGTGGGCATGCAGTTTGGGATGCTGTGACTGGCTGACATATGTTAGTCCCAGTGTCATAGACCTCAGCTCAGGTCAATGGAAAGCTGACCTGAAAGCAGGAATTTTGATATTTGTGGAATATGCATTCATTTTAAGTCTTTAAATTTTTTAGTCTTGGCAATTACATCTTTTAGTTCTGCTTGTGAGATCTATAGCACCTTATTTTAAGGAGCAGCAGCAGTGCCACAAAGGGTAGCTTTTTATGAGATTTGGAGCATGTTTCTTTCCATGAGATGGGTGCCTTAGGAAGAAATGCACTAGGAAGGAGGGACTGACCACCTCATCTTGTGCTTGGCTACCTCTGCCAAAAAGCCACTTCTAATGCCACTATGGTGCAGCAAGATCCTTGTTTTGCAATGCAAGCCATAACCTGTAACCAGCCCAAGGGAATTATTTCAGGGTAATGAGGAAGCTTGTGAAGCTTGCAGTAACTTCATCCAACAGCAGAGGTCTGTCTTGTTCGGGAAAAGGGTTTTCATCAGTTAAGAAGGAATCATTGTATGAGAATTTGGGCAGCTTTTCAGTCATTTTTAGGGTGGAGTTTTCTTTTTGTTTCTTTGAATACTAATTTAAAGTTATTTTAATGATAAGAACAGACCCAAAAGTGCAGTGTGCACTTAAATGAATCGCATGTGCAGTAGCTGGGGAACTCTGGCGATCACTGAACTGGTGTGAGAAAAGGTGTAACTAGAATCTGAAGCCTGTGCCCCCTCCCCAGACCCAGCACTGACAGCAGAGATGCAAACTGCTGGCAGGTTTTTGGGAGTGTGGGAAGTGATATTTTAGGAGTTGGGAAGTGAGCTTGTCCTTATCTTGTAATTTTCAAGTCAGAATTTAATTCCTTTCTAGAATATTTGCTTTAGCCAAACCTCAGATATTTGGCTTCCGGTAGGCACAAGTGGATGAAAGTTCATGGCTAATGTTAGACAAGAATTGGTAGAGCAGATTAGTGTAGGGTTTTTTTTCTTTCTTATAATTAGCTCATAAAACTACAAAGCTTCTACCAGAATTTGTCTTTCAACACGAATCACCTCCAAGTATTCTCCAAATCCAATTATCTGTTACATCTGTGAATGGAGGGATTCTGTACAGTCTAGAAATGGCTTCACAAGATTCTAAAAGCATAGGTCTCTAGTGTGGGTTTTCTGTTACTTAACTCAAACCATCTCTAGTTCATCATTATCTATTAAGGCATGCAATATTTTCTTCAGCTATTTGCTTGCACTGTTCTGAAATGATATTTTCCTTTAGGTTGTGGTGCTGTTTTCATGGAGATATTGGAAGCTTATGTTTGATTTTGCTAAAGCTGAATGACTTCAGCCCAAACACATAATTTGCCATTTATGAGTCAGAACTATGATAATTTCTGTGAATCATCCTGTAAAGCATTCTCCAGCTTGGCTAACTACACACCCTACAGATGGTCCTCGTTTTCCCTCTGTCCAAACTTAATGCAAGTTTGCTGTTAATCAATATAAATTTCAAAATCCTGTCTCCATATTCCTTTGCAATTTTGTAGATAAGAATTTAAGAGGCAACTGAACTGCTCTCTTGCATTACAGACCAAATGTAAAGTTGTAATGGTAGTTCTTTGGGTACTTGTTCATATAGAAATTTTGAAAGGTTAACACAGTGTAAAATTCTGCATAAACTCAGTAACAAAATACATCAAATTTAGTGGAAAGTTTATTCAGTTAAATACAGTCCTGCGTTTGCTGATTTGCTGATTGTTAACTAAATAGATCTTGCAGTTGCTGAAATCAAGCTGCAGCTTTGGTTGCTCTTTTCTTTTTTTTTTTTTTTGGTTTAACTGAATGTTGTAAATATAACTTTAGCAAT
Source organism: Molothrus aeneus (assembly GCF_037042795.1). NCBI lineage: Eukaryota > Metazoa > Chordata > Aves > Passeriformes > Icteridae > Molothrus > Molothrus aeneus. The sequence goes on along the minus strand of NC_089648.1, from coordinate 38,258,687 downwards.
AATGCTGTACTGACAGTTTTGCTGCCTTATTGCTTTTAAAATTCTGGATTCTCTGCATCACCTGAAAGATAAAACTCCTGTGAGAAGCTTTACGTTTTCCAAGCATTAATCCCCTAGGACGTTGTTTTGAATGGACTTTATTTAGCAGAGTTTGTTTTACAATAGGTTATGATCGGCTGCAGAAATTACTGGAATTATGACAAAGAGTGTTATTGTGCTACCGTACATGAACTAAGATAATAAAATCAGTGAGAAGATGGATTTTCTTAAATCCATGAGCAAAGAACTTTTACGTAGTCATTGTGATATTATATTCTACATTCAAGTTTTTGCTACATCCACATAATGTCTTAATAGAAGAATAATAGCATCTTTAATCAGATGAAAAAGCTCTGAAGGTGAAGAGAAAATGGCTTTTATTTTATTTCTTTTTTAAGTCAGTAGCGTAGCTATTTCTAGAAATCTCTTTCAAAATGCTAGCAGTATGCAGGGATGGCATTGTTGTGCCAAGTACTGTGCCACTGTGGGAGATGCAGAACAGAGGCTTTGGAGCATCAATTCTCCTTCTGTTTGTGAAGCACTGGAAGGGGTACTGTAGGCAGGAGGAGGTGAATAGGCAGTACCAGCAGAGCTGTGCCACTGTGCTGATTTTTCTCCGTTGGAACCCTCTTTTCAGTTCCAGTCGTTTCACCTTTGAAAAAGTATAGAGAAACATGGTTATTGAGACCAAAAAGTTGATGGAAAATTATTAGAGTAGTGGAGAGAAATGTATATGGGGAGATGGGAAGAATGTGAAATCACTTTTAAATAAGTGTGAAACAGATAGGAGATGGTTCTTTTAGTTCATGTGTTTTTGCTTTTGTGTGGGGAAGAGAAGATCAATTAATGTAAGAAATTACAACTTTTTTCTTCCTTATATGTATGTCTAAAGGGTGCAAGAATCACAAATGAAATTAAAATGCTGATAGATTCAATTGAATACTAATAAACAAAGATAATAGGATTAAGTTTGTATTTTATCCTAAAGAAAATATGTGACTTATTTCCAGTTATGAGCTTTTCTGCTTTTGTCCAAGGTCTCTGGCCTAAGTAATGTGTTATTTCTATTTTTATATTCTTTATAGCTATGAACAAGGCATAAGAGTCACCAATACAATAAATATTTTTGCAATATTTTGGAAGTGTCTGAGTTTATAGAGTATCTAAAAGCATAATCTTTAAAATGTCAAAAAAAAACCTGTCCAAGAGACACACTTGTTAGTTAGAGCACTCTAATCATAGGCTGAGATCTTAGCCTGAATCTGAGGCAATCACTTTGGGCAATAGGCTTTCCTGGTTCACCATGCTAAGGAATTGCCCTCAATGTGAGTTAATCTTTACAGTGATTATTGTAATAAGAACAATTTATGGTATGAAAGCTTTTCCATTTTCACATCAGCTTAACTATATAGGTTATTCACTTGAATTTACTCTGCCTATTGGAAAGGTCAGGTGAAGATATGAATCTGTTTTCAAAATAACTTACTAACATGCCATATTTCTAGTATATATCTAAATTTCAGATCTACCATAAGGATATGAAAAACCAATAGAAACCCTAGGCAATTTTAGGTTGCAGCCATAGATGAATCATCAGTTACTCCTCCTGCAGCCATCTTGCCTTTTTTTTCTTTTTGTCTAGTGCCTTCGTGTTTATGAAGACATTTTGAGTGCTTCCTTTTTTTTTTTTCCTCCTGCTTTGCTTTGCTTGTCCCCCTGGGATGCTGTAAAATGTATTGGGATGCTGTAAAATGTATGCCTAAAACTTGAATCTGGAAGTAGAACGTGTCTACTTCCCAAAAAGCACTGTCTCTCCCTAGAATCCTGGATCCATGTACATGTGTCTGCATGTAAGAGGTCAGAACCATCATACTGGTGGGAAGGTAGTGATTTGACCTGGTACTTCATGAGTTTCTTTTTGCCCATGTACTTCTGACTTAAGTTCTCACTTGGAGTTTTGGAAAGATTGTATTATTAAAATTAAGTAAATAAAAATGTGCTGAATCCTATACTTAAGTGAAAGAAGTGAAAATGTCCAAAGTCCCACTTATTTTGCAAATGAGGTTCTCTTTTCCCAGGCAATCCTAGCAGTGGGCTGCCACAATGAAAGCAGTGGCTCAAAAGTGAAGTATACGGTGCTGAAGGTGCAAGTCCAAAAAATTCAGTCCTTGCTCACAAACATTAGAGCAATTTTCTTTCTGTGATCAGAGCTTGAGCATAGAGTGTTATGTCTCCTTTGACATACTACCTGTTGGCATATTATCCTGTTCATCATGATGGCAGTGGTTCCTCTTTGTCTGCTGAAAGTGCCAGATTTAACTTTTTTGTTGCTGGAAAGTTAGCTCTGTATGCAAGATTATGATGGAAATGAAATTCCAATTTGGGGAGCCCTGATAGTTAAGTGTCATATGTAGACAGAAACAATACTTTAAATTGCTCTAGGTTGCTGAATTATAGTCTCCATTGTTTGTCAAAGAAACCTCTACCTAGAGAGCGATTATATCATATTGAATAGTGATCTTAAACTTAAAAAGAGAGACAAAAGACAAAGCTAGGAGTCAAAATAAACCCCCAACCACCTCCCACCAAACGTACCAAAAACCTGCTTGTCAAGAGACCATTGTGTCCTTTGCATGTTCCCAGTGCTCAGAGCTATTCTGCTAACCTAGGGTGTGGTACTTATCTGGTGGTTATGGTGCATCACAGGCTTGATAAGACTGATTGCAGAACCAGCAGGTGTGTGATACTTCAGAGCTGGGTCATCAGGAGAGCAGAGCTCATCAAGGATACATCGGAGCTTTAAATCTGGTAGAGCTCAGCCATCTGCATGCAGCCTCCTCTAGAATGTGCAGCTGTTCATTTTGCTGTCTATGTGGCGACTGGACCTTTGCTAGGGACTCCTCATTGTGGGTGAGGAGTGAAACTCCTCTAAAATGTCAGCTGCTTCCTTGATGTTCTTCCTATATTGGGAAGATGTAACTTGTTTCTGTTTGGAGGGAATTCTTTAAATGTCAGGGTCCCAAGTGCAAGTATTTGCAAGGTTTGTACTTCTGAAAAATTAAATTGCTTTGAAAGCTTGATAGGCATGTAACCTTGTCCACGAGTGACTTCTCTGAGGGTCCTTCTCTGAAATGTTGTCCCATGATTCACACTGGACCCTTACAATGGAGCCCTGGTTTCAATTTCAGGTTGAAAATTTAGTGTGCTGTCAAGACAGCTCTCACAGCATGGCTGTTGGTGTTGTGCTGCCTAAATCATGCTAGAACTTCATGACCTGTGATCTGATCTCACATCTTGATATATCTCCTTGACTCAGGCATATTTGAAAGTGTAGACCTTCATTTAGAGGAACAAGTCTCTGACTCTCTGACAATTCTGTTGAAGGGCTCTCTAATGAGAACAGCATTTATTAGGTGACCTGGATTAGGTTTCCAAATGTAAGTAATTTCAACTCTATACAGTGTTACAAACCTCACCTCATCAGTGGAGGTGTTTGATCATTATGGAACATTTAGCAGCATTTATGAAATGAGAGCAAATTACTGCATTAGAATATACTGAAAATACAGTCAGAATTTGTAGTTTCCCTTCTTTGTTTCCACTGATCAACACGTAGAAACTGAAGAGTAAAATGTGACTGGGAATCACCTTACAGTCACCTTTGAACATGTGTGGCTTTTGGTAATCAAGTAAACTGCATGTAGAGAAGCATGGTGTCAAGGACTTATTTGTGCCTACAGCCTTTTGTTGTCCTGTTGCACTGTTCATCACTCCCATCCCTTTCTTTTGCCTCCAGCAAGGGGTGTTTCTAGTAGTGGATAGGGTAAGTTATAGGGAGACTCTGAGCAGAGCTGCATGTGTATGGACATGGGTATTTTTCTCTGCTAAGTTCCTTAACCCTGTCACCTACCTTCTCATCAATGCAGAGGTGCCCCCCTCTCTTCTTCCAAACTTGAGTTTAGGCCTTGGCTATGGTCGAAATAAGGGAGGGTTATTTCATGTTTTAGCTAAGGTGAGTTCTTTGAAACCAGGTGCGCAGTGTAGAGTCTGAAATAATTTGAACTTGGTTCAAAGCAGATAAAAATCTCAGCAGGGTCATGAATTGTAATGCCTCTTTTGAGGATAATCTGATTTTTGTCTGGTGAGGAGGGAAAAAAAAAAAAGTATGTATTATTGTGAATTTGTGTTACGTATTCCCCCCTCCCCCCCAAAAAAAAAATCTTGACTCTTGGAAATATTTGCAAAAGACAAAGTTAAACTTTAATAGTTGCTGTGTACTGATGTTGCTTAAAAAGGCTTCTGAATAGAAATCAATTTGAAGGTGGCTTGCACTTGTAACAAAGATTTAGAGAAAGTGCATGGAGCTGTTTTACCCTTATAAAGGCATAATAATGGAAAATCTTGATTGGACCTTGATCACAGTATCCAAATTCACAGTAGAACTTGAAATGAATCCCTTAAAAACCTTGGCCATAAATCTCCTTAAGCTTTGTGCTACAGTAAGTTTCAGGAAATAAAATACACCTCTCTTTTCTTAAACATTGTTCTCCTTTCCCATTTAGTTACTCCTACATCTAGATCTTTCCCAGCTGTGATGTAGTCATGTATCTTCTTTCTGTTTTTAATTGCAGAGAACTGTTGTTTGTTTCTGGTATAAAGGTGATGGAGTCATTATTTCATTGAGAGCATCTCAAAGGGTAATTGAAGGATTCTTAGGGCAGCAAGGAGACAAAGCAGGTCCTGTGGAGAAACTAATTCCTTGCTTTTATTGCAGTAGTCCTTGGTATCAGTCCCCCAGGAAACTGCCTTGGTTATTGGGTGTTGGGGAAGGTGTGAGAGGAGAGGGGTTTATGTGAGAGTTGTTTTAAAGGCTTGAGCAGGAATCTGCCAGGCAGTGATGTTTGCCAATTGGAACAAGAGGGGAAAATCAAGCACTCTTGCTGCTGCCTGAAGTGGGCGTTTCCAAGCCTAAATTGCTGTGGATTTTGGCAGCAGTTATTTTCAAAAGGGGGTGGAGTTCTGTTGTCCAAGGTCAGTGCTTTTGACTGGCCCTCATGCACTCAGTGCTACCCAGACCACAGGCTTTAGGCTCTGTGGTCTGCTCCCCTGTTTATCCCTCTGAGTGGCTCTTGAAGACATGGGGTGTGTCAGGACCAAAGAGAAGATTGTACGATTGTACCTTTAGGCTTTTGACGAGTGGGAGGGGAAAGAAAATAGTTTTTCTGTAATCCAAACTTCCTGACCAAATATGCTTAGTTATTTTTAAGCAATTTTTGGGGGGAAAAAAAGTGTTAAAACACTTGGAATTTTTCTTGATCAAAGTTACCAATGAGCTGTAAGACAGTTGGATCAGTCATTTGCTGTGCAGCCCCAGGAAGCTTAAACAAATTTGCATTAGCTAGTTGTCTGGAGAAATCCTTTCTGCATCAAAAAGGAAAAAAAAAATCACTTCTCTATGTAATGACTTGAAATAATTGATGGGGAAAAGCTGACAAAAATTGCAGTATTAATTTTTGAGTATGCAGAAACTAACTAGTATTAAACAATTCTCCTGGTGTTTTGAAAATCTGAATTTGTAAATCAAAACAGGAGGTAAAATGAAAATCGACAGGACTAACATTTGGCTAGAATTGTTGATAAAATCACTTATTTTTTTTCAAGTTGTGCTTCTTATTCTTTTTTACCCATGTGAGTTAAAGCAGTGAGGTATTTTATCTTTTCAGATTTGAGTTACTAAGGAAAGGTAACTTCAGTGGGTGTAGAAAAGAGTATTTAATACCACCTACATTTGAATGGAACTCTTTAATATTGGTTCCAATCAAGAGTAACACTGTATTGAAAGAAAAATCTGACCTATATTGTTCTTTAATAGAAAATACTGTATATTTGCTCTCTGAAGATCTAAATGTAGCCACAGGATTCCTTCAGTCTTGCACAATTTGCTTATGGGTAGCTTCCCTTCGGATGCTAATGGCATATTTCTAATATCAATGAGAATTGGTGTTAGATGGGAGCAGACATGCTAAGAACTGTGTAGTTCATAAACAAAAAGAAATATACAGCAACAACAATTTGAAAAATGATGTTCCTTTTCTTGGTTAGGTCAGAAAGATGAGGTAAGTGTTCATCAATTAATGAAGAATATTTCACTTAAATTGCCTAGCAAAGCCTGTATAACATGTAACAGCTCACTGACTTGAAAAGGGCAGGTAGCTGTGCCTGGAAGGAAAGGTGTTTGTGCACATGGAGTTTGGAGGACTTGTTTGCATGTGAAATGTTGCTTTTAGCTGAGAAGATTGTGAATAAGCAGGGACTGTATGTGTTACATCTGTTCGCTGTCAGATTTAACAAAAAGCAATTATCTACCATAGTAACCGTGACAGAATTCAGAATCTATTCTGACATCCAGACATAGCATTATTTTTAGGTATTTATCTAAAGGTGTGTCTTCAGTCCTCAGTGTTTTTCTTAATTTTAAAGAAACGCTAAACAACAAAAACAACAAAACCACAGCAATTCATAACTACAGCTGAAAGTCTACCTTTGACCTTTGCTGTAACACAGCTTTTTTCCAAAATCTGGTTATGTATTAGAAGGCATGGAAGTGTCTTTGTGGTATTTTCAGCTTAAATCTAAATGTTTAGCTTGAGCTCAATTTTAAAGAACTAGATGAATATAGAGTCTGGGATGATTATGTATTATCTCAAAGGAAGAAAGTCTTGAATTCAAGATCTCTTCAAATCTTTATTTGGTCTTATATAGGAAAACCTTGCAACTTTAGTGCATGTAAATTAAGAAATGAAAATGCAGCCAAATAATTACAATGGGAAAAATTAAATTCTAAGTAAATGATGTTAGGCTCTGGGGAATCTCCTAGACAGAAGTTCAAATCCTGAGAAATTATGGAGGCCCTGGTGATCTGGAGTAAGAGTTGTTAAAGTAATATGCTTCTTGGTAATGCATACCCCAAAACCACAGACTTTTTAAACCTTCAAGGCTTCAAGTTTCAAAATGAAACTTCCCCATTTGCAGCAGAAACTGTTGAGAAAGATGCTATAGCTATGTAGTATATTAGATATACTATAATATTTCTGCTACATGCATCCAGGTGGATTTTATGGTGTGTTCACCATCCCTTCTTTAGTGGTATCTTGGATTCTTTTCCACGTTACACAGTATCCAGAGAGAATTTCCTAAGAAATGTTTTTTATAACCTTTATTAAAATTGAACCCAAAGGTTTCAACCATATAACACACCAAATAATTACCTCTTGTCTTGCTTCTTGTGTTCCCCAGTTGTCAGTTTTGGAACAATTTCTTGAAATTGGACTTGGAACTATCTTCTCCATGTTGTTTTGATAGATATCCTCATGGTGCAGGATGCTTCTCAGAAAACTTGTCTGGAATTCTGCATCAGTTTGAATGCCTGATGGTCAGAATAAATACTAGGTCTACTGCTTATCTTCAGCTGTTGGTTAATCACAGTAATTTGTCCTGGGTCTCTCTCTTTCCCCTGACTGATATTTTGACATATGTTGCACTTCTGTTTTGTGGAATCTTCAGTGTACTGCCTCTCCAGCTGTACTTGGGGTGCATAGTAGCACTGGTTCTCAGAGTTTGGTTCTACATTTTGCTGCGGTTGTCATTTACCTGTCACATTTGGCCTTGCCTTAAACACAAACTTCTGGAGCTAAGTGTGTGCTGAGCTCTCTTAAACCTCCTTTTTCCTTGGCTTGCCTCAGACCTTGCCACTTGCTGGAGGTTAAGCACGTGTGCCTTTGTAGGAGTGGGAATTTGCAGTGACATTTGGTAGGGCTTGTGTTACTGAAGCTCCTGAAGAATGGGCAGCGAGAGGGCCGAAGAACAAGCATAGTCCTTGTGGTAAGAAAATTATGCAAATAGCAGAAAAATTATATAGGTAGAGATGGGCTGTTAGAGATTTTGCAGCTTGTGTGAAGTAATATTTATAGTATAAAAACCGGAGATGGAAATTCGAGCGCAACTGGTAATGTTTGGACGAAATTCCTCTCATAGTACATTTCTGTGTATTCTTACACAGATTGACTCTTCAAACACTAATCAGGGAGTAGCTTGATCATGGAATGATTTTTTAAAACTGATTAAACTAGCTGCTTCAGCATGTGCTTAATTCTTAAACATGGGGATTATCCCATTGGCATAACTGGGAGTGAACACAGTGCTTGAGATCAGATCACCCTACAGCACTTGCTGTTCTAGGACAGCAGTAGCCCAGGAGTTATGCAGCATTGCTAGTGTGCTGCTGAGCCCTGTCCTTCCAAATCTGAAGTTTAGTTGCAAATTCACAAAGGGAAGGCAGCAATGGCCATGATTGCTGGTTCCTATAGTATTGAACCAAACTCAGCATTGGTGTGCTCTATAAATACCTCCATGTGTATCTGTACATAACATCTTTGTGTGCAGTCTCTCTGTGTAGAGTTTTTTCTAAAAACTATTCAGAGGAAATAAGTCTTCCAATGATTTGAAGAGAACACAAATGACAGGCTCTTTCCTGTGCTTGGCTGAATCACATACAGTGTGCCTAATTAACAGGTGCACAGTGACAAGCTGCACTCAGCAGGCAGTGCTGGGTCGTGTTCAGAGTCCTGGACACGGAGTTTCTTCTGTAGCATGGGATTTGAAAGGATCAGTGGGATACTGAGCATCTTTGTGTGTCTTTGATCTTGCAAATTCTTGCCCCTGTATAAGCACCTTCTTTAACTTTGCAGCGCCTTTTTTTAGGGGGCCATGCAGACCTCATACCTGTTCTTTTCCTCCTCGTGCTGTCAACACAGCTGAAGTATTCAGCTGGAGCTGCAGTGTCTGTATTAGAGCTTGCTTCAAAAATGAGATCCAGCCTAGCTCTTGCCTTTTAATCTGTTGTGGGGCTGGGCTGGTGTTTGGTGACGCATTGAGCTAAGCTGACTGCAGCGAGTTAACAGAGAAGGCAAAAGGTGTCAAGCCCCTGCAGAATGGCTCAAGGACTTGCACTGCCTGACCTGTATCCTGGATGGTGAAAAAAAGATGATAAAGCTGCCTCACAGGAAATTGCAGAAATTTTTCCTTAAAAAGGTAAAGTGCATCTTTTTTGTTTGCTTGCTTGCTTTAGTTCAGTTGGTGACCAAGTTTGAAAATTGCATTGTTTTTGTGCTGTCAGATTGTGATTTCTTTGTACTCAGATGCCTCAAACACTTCTCTCAATGTAATGTGATTCTTGGCTTGTGGTCTGGGACACAATTAATATCCATCAAAAGCAGACTTTCAGCAGCATGCTGCAGGGGTGAGTTTGGTTACAGATACCGTTTACAGGTTCTGTCACTCTGTTGTATTATGCTGCCTTTCAGCAGTGCTCCTTGACTCAGTGGCACTGGATATTCTGAATCTGCCAAGCAATTTAGTGCTAAGTTTTTGCAGTGCAGAAGACAGAATGCTGCTCATTGACTGGTTTACATTTAAAAAAATTGGTATTACAAGATATACGTAGATGTTAAGTGTAGGTTGTATATTTCCACTCTTTTCTAATATATTCACAGAAATCACTAGAGATATGGATAAAGCTAACAGAAAACTGTATACTTTCAGGTAGAACTCTATTTAAAACTGAGTTTAAACTTGGTTTAAAACTATCCCTAGATCATATGTCTCTGTAAAGCACTATACCTAGCTAGTTATTGAATGCTGTGGTAATTAGCTGTCTGAAATACCATCCTTTAATTTTAATATCTGCATTATCTGGATCTTTTGCTGGCAACATACAAGGATTTATCCCACAGATTTTGGAAACATACTGTGTTTTTTTTTCTTCCCCCTGCTTCTCATCTCGGCTACTTTTACCCAGGGTTTATTAGTGGTTGATTAGAAGTGCAGTCTCTTTATTCTGTAGAGCATCTCAATTTTCAAGCAGGGCATTTGCAGTTGTAGTCAATTTGAATTTTGTATTTTTACCATGCTGTATAATTTAACATATATGATCTTTCATACTAATATCTGCAATATGGTTCTTCAAAATGAAATATTCAACATGGTTGTATACTAATTAAAACAGTTTTAAAAGGGCACAAGAGAAGACAGTTGAATTTCAATGCAAGTAGATCTGGCACACAGCTCACTGATTTTTGGCTCGTTCACAGATGCAGATGGTTGGTTGTGGTTGGTTGTACCTTTTTCTCTGGAGTAAATTTTCAGTATTTAAATGTTGATATCACCGTTGGGCTGTCGAACTATCCTTTTAGGGTTTCCTATGCTGACTGAGAGGAGTTTTCCCGTTTGCTGGTTTATATATGCCTTAATGATGGCATATCTGATCGAATGGCTGTAGTTTCACTGGTATATATTAACAGTGGTGGATTTTTTGTTATACTCTTGAATATAGGACTGAAAGCACCCAGTCAATTAAAGTGAATTAAAGTGCAAGAGAGAAGAATTATACTGGATTTTATTTTTTCAAGTATTAGAAATTTAACTGAGCTACTAGTCTGAAGTGACAAAGTCGAGGTGGGTACGGCCAAGGTGGTGATGAGTGTAAGTTAACATGAAATTAGCAGTAGGTTATTGATAGTCTCAGGAGTCCTGTAGCAACTTGCTCTCTCAAAAGGATGTCTGTATGGTGTCACACGGCAGAAATCATGTATCATTAATGTATCTGTGTTGATTAACGTACATTAATGTGTCATTAATCATCTGTGTTGACGGTTCCTGGTATTTCTCTGGAGGTAGATGGAGTATTTTAAACAACCTGGTTTTATTTGTGATAATGTGCAAAAGAAAATAGTGGCAAACATCTGTAACCCTTCCAAGAGTTATGTACAGGTTCAGTTTGGAGAGGCCTTTTTCTAGACGCTAAGAAAGGGAGGCACCATGGAACAAGTGGCCTGATCTGCCCTAAATCATGTGTGCATACTTTGTGCTTAAGTGAGTGCATGAACTTATTATGACTGCATCAAATTTCTGTCCTATGCCGTCACAGGAATCAACAAGCCATGTCATCCTAGAGTGTCTGAATATACCATAGCTAGTTAGTATAGAGAATTTTGTTTCTCTTATTCTTTAGTGAGGTTGTAAGGCTGTGGTTAGAAAAAGTAATCTTCAATAACTAGGAGGTGAATTAGGTGAGTTAAGTGTTTGCATGTTGACTGGGAAGAACTTATGGATGTTTTTTGAGAGGGGTTGCTGTGATAAATACAGAGTTCAGCTAATGATATCTCTTTTTAATGTGGCCACTCTCACTGCAATATTTTTTTTAAACAAGTTTTGAAAGGACACATAGCTCCCTTCTTGCTTTTTGAATATAGCATCTACCTGATGGTTAGCCTATGTGAATATTGTTTGGATGTTGGTGCAATTAAGTAGCTAAAATGACATGCTCTTAAACTTACGTATGAAAGAATGCCTTAAATTGACAAGTTTCTTAATATAAGTAGATTGGACCTAAGCACAGTCCTGTATTTTCTGGGAAAAAAGTATCTACTGAAGAATGACATTGAATTTGATTATTGCAGTGAACATCTTCAGAGCTTACTCTTCAGTATTATATACTGAAGCAGCAGTCAAACACCTTATCAGATATTTTTCAGCTTGCTGTTTGTGTAGGCACCAGCAGCTCTTGGACAAGTGAATGATTCTTCTTGCATACACGAAGGGTGGTTTCAGAGTTGGGTCTTCAATGGCTGTGTTGAAAATATGACTTTGCCCTGGAGAGTGAATGAAAAAGGACACGTTTCAAGCTCCCAAAATCACACTGTGGTTCCTAAAAGAATTATTTTCAGAACCAGAAAAAATTAGTTGTGAAGAAAACATTTAACAACCTTGTTGCCTACTAATCCTTGAAAGAGCAGCTGTCCTTCCAAAGAAAGGGCAGCTGTTTAACATGTAAGAGTAAACTGTAAATTACGTTTCCATGTAAACTTATCTGTGCTGCTCAGTTTCTTCTGAAAGCTTTGTGTGAAACAATCAGGTAAAGACAGGTGTTCCTCCTGTAGTGGTTTAATATTGAATTAGTATGCTTTACAAAATTGGCATGCATAGAAAATACAGTATCACCGAAACTGTTTAAGGAGTTGATCTGAAAACAGTTGCTTGGAATAAATTATAATTCAGTAACTGAGCCAGCATGAAAATAAAAAGCTAGTGAAAAACATTTTGAACAGCATTCTGACACGAAAAAATAGCTTTTATTAAAATTGGGTAATATAGAGTTTTCCTGTTTAAGAACAAGATGTAATGTCACCTAATAAGAGAGAAGCATTCAAGGAAAACAAATTAAGACTTCAGCTGATGCATTCTTTTACAGGGATCTGGTGCTGTAAATACTGATTGCATGATTTATGGAAGTGCGTATGTTCTTTGTAGCATTAAAAAGGAGGATCTTTAATTTTTTTTCAGCATTGTGAAAAACAATTTGGTAATGACTGCAGTATTGGCAGAATATTGCTCTGTTGTAGCTTGTGATAAATGCCTCTGCCTTTTCCCCCCTGCCACCAATAGAAGTTTCTGTCCTTAAGGAATATGTGACTGAGTCACTGATGCAAAGGACAGCAGAATGAAGAGATGCCTAGCACCAAAAGAATCTGACAGCACGGACCTGTTAAATGTCTCTCTGCGCATTCTCACATGGGAGAATCATACACATGGGCAAGGTATTTTGTGGTTTTTGTTTCTGGTATTTGTTTGTATTTTATGTAGAACAATATATTTCATACATGTCTATAAAATTAGCTGTTTGTCATCTGCATGCTTATTTGTTGTGTTCCCAAGGACCCAGTCAGCCTGAGGGAACTGCTGTATCTTGGTGATGATGCCTGTCCAGCTTGGGTGGAGGGCTTGAACCCCTCATAATGGAAGGGTTTTCAAGGTCTCTCGCCCATCCTGCATGGACACCACCTGTAATATTCAGTGTCACGGTTCCTGTCCTCAGTGATGACGTTGTTCAGTACAGGGTAAACTCTTGGGAGCGTGGGGAATTTTAGTCAGTTTACCTGACTCATATATTACTGTGTGATTGCTGCAGGACCTGTGTGTTGAGGTTGGGAAATGTGCCTGATCTGGCAAATAGCCTGCCTCTGTCACGACTGGGACAATGTTACAGAAAAAGGGGGAGATAGCACTCCCCAAATATGTTGAAAGGCATAGAAGGCACAAGAACTTGGTGAGCTGTTTCAAATGAGTGTGTGGGGTTTCTCTTATGCTTTGTTTTGCATATAACTCACTAATAGGGGTGTGCATATGTGTGTAAGGGGTTTCTGGTATCTGGTCCAGAGAAGGTACAGGTTGCCTCAGCTGGAGGCAGCCTTCTTGGCTCAGGCTGCAAGGACCTGAGGTGTTTGATTCATGAGGGATTTGGTTTGTTCATGAGGCTGGCACATCATGACCTCTGTTGATATTGCTTTGTCTCATGAGTACATGCTAATGAATCTTCATTTTACTACTGTTAGGACTCAGCCAAGCAAAATTACTTCTGGCAGTTGTAGGCATGCTTTTGAAGCCAGATATGGGAAAGGATTCTTTTTGTCACAGTCAGATTACAATGCCTCAGACTGCTAAGCTGCCAAGAGCTGTTGTAGTCTGGGGTCAGCAAGGGTGCTGGGTGGGTGTTGAGGATGACTGTTGTTCTTGAGTATGAAGATCTAAGACTAGTCAAGCCAGATGTCTTTCTCCACATGGTAAAGGGAAAAGAACAGGTTGGAGCTGGGACACTGGGTGAGGGGCAGAGCTCTGAAGAAGTAGCCTTGGGTTGTTGCTGCATCTCCTGAAGGACTTGAGGATTGGGAAAGGTTGGAGAGTGCTCCATTTGTCACTTATGCAAATATGAAGCAAATTGCTGCCCTGTGATACCTATCCTGCATTTTGCATCTGTCCCCCCGGGACTGTGCTATAGGCAGGGTTGGGCAGGAGGGAGGACTGTTTTGCCCCATACACTGGCCTGTTTCTCTAGGCAGCTGCATGCCTTGATTATGCCTAGAGCTGACAGCAATGCTGTATTGTCTTCCAGATGTAAAATGGTGTTAAGGAACAACTGTAATCTTTCGAACATGCAGTGTTAGCTGTAAGTCCATAGATGTTTTTATGAAGATCCTTGCTGAAAGTTGTGCTCTAGAAAATATGTAATTATTTAAGATAATCTAAGTCCTCAGTTCCCAGAACAGGTAATGGATAGGCATGATTGCTTTGAGTAAGAAATCACAGTACACAGAAAAATCACTGTCAAACTAATTCTTGAAGCATGTGTTTTATGAGGAGAGGATAGAAGGAAAAACTGTATATTATTTCTGGTTGGCTTTAAAAAGAAAAGTTGCAAGCAGAAGCATTTTGGATCTCTTACTGTTGGTGTGAAACATTAATGGTCAATTAAAAAGACTTGCCTACTTCACCATGAGAGTACAAGTCTTGGACTTGTCTGTGTGGCACTGGTGGGAATTAAGGCTCTGTGAGTTTGTTGGTTCACGTGTTTTTGTAGCACTGAGTGGCAGAAAATGTAACTGTGTTTTGTTGTTGGCTTATTGTGAAAAGTTGCAGTAGAAGATTTCTGAAGTGTACAAGTGTCCTAAACTTCACAAGACACCAACAAGACAAGTATGCTTTTGAATGTGTAGTTCTTGTAGCTGAAGTACTTGTTCAGTTCTTGGTGTCAACAAAGAATGAGGCAGGCTGTTCACAAAAGAAGAGGGAATTTCTATTCAAGTCAAGGCCAAGAGTTTTATAAGGAAAGCAATAACATTCTGAGTTCAGCCTGGCTACAGTTGTGTATTAAATGCATATAACATACATACATGGAACTAATATAAAGACAAATGATATATTAATATGGCCTTCAGTCATGTATAAACACTACACCTGCTTTTGCACTTTACAGCCAAAAAGCTGTATCCCTATATATAAAGGAATACTAAGATTGAATATAAAATACTCCTGAATTTAAATAGTTTGATCACTTTTGAAATGACAATGGGAGCTCATCTTTATACTTGTATTCTGTCTTTTCCTCATGGAACAGGACCTGTACATATTTCCTGCTCTTTGTACTCGACTCAGTGTTCCAAAGGAGTATTTTATTTGCGGGAAGCAAGGAATGGTTTGTTTTTGTCCTGAGCAATACTGTATTCTCAGAAATAGCTGAACTAGTTAAGCTTGAAAGTTTGCAAAAGAACTGAGCCTGAGGCAATCTTCTGGCATCAAAAACTTCAGTCTAAATAGACTTGAGTTGGTAGAAATAGAAGCAGCTGAGGCATAGCTCTTTGCTAGAGGTGTGTCAGTAAATTCTAGAGGAGGTGGTGCTTGTGGAGGCGTTCTGGGAGCCACAACATGGAGGGACAGCGCAATTCAGCTCCTGAGCACTGCCTGCACTCTTTCCTCCTCTCCCAAGCTGTGTCTTGAGCAATGCCGTGCTCAAGTCTGTGACCACAGCTTAGAAATATCTACTGACACATACCACTAATATGCCAGTGAGACAGCTCCTGCTGTCCATGGGTTATGTAACTGGATCGAAAATGAATTGCGAATTCATTTGAGCTGAGAATTCATTCAGTTGAGAATTTGTTTGTGGTGAATGGGCATCTGTGCAACCTGGGTGGAGTTGTGTTGGTATGTCATTTGCTACACATGATCTAGCAATTATTTCAGTGCCTAGAAAAAATAGGGGACACAGACAAGAATAGCACATGGACAAGAAACTTTTTATTCTTGGACTTGATGTGGAGGAAAAATAGGTTGCTTTTTAAACTGGCACATTGGCCCCAAAAAGGGGTTTGGATGGAATAGCAGTAGGTATGTTCAACAGAATGATTAATAATATTAAAAACTTCCTGGATTTCTGATATGAATCAAGGTAAAATATGAGCTGTACTTTCCAAGTCCAAAGGCTGTATGCGGTTGATCCATGGCTCTTGAATGATCATTCCATGCAGGCTTCATTCTTCCTCCTCTTCAAAAAAACCCAAAAAACAAAAAAACAGAGAAACAAGCAAAAAAAAAAAACCAAACCAAAAAACCCCACAAAAGCAACCCTAAAACACAACAGTGGTACAGGACCTGTGGAAATGCCAGCTAGTGTCCATCTCCTAGATGTACCTGTTGGCCTATAAAATTGCTTATGTGGAGCTTAACACTCTCTTAATGCTTCAATAAACTTGTGATCTAGTGAGACAGACCTTGGCAGTGCTTTGAGAAATGAACTCTTTTGCCTGGGGGAAAAGCCTGGAGAAGCTAAATGCTACCAGGTGATCTTGCTGTGCTCCACCGGGCACCTCTCCTGGCTGTGACACACTATTGCCTCCCCTGGGAGAGATTCTGGGGAGAGCAGGACCTCATGCATGCACAGAAGGGAGATTGGGCATTGAGCTTTGTCGAATTGATGTGAATTTCCTGGCTATTGCTAGCCTAATATGTCTTTTAAGTACGTCTTGTAATTTAACTCATTTAAAGAATTGGTAGGTAAAGAGACACTACTTGAAACACACTGTAAGATTAAATGCAAGAAAATCAACAGAACAATTATGTGTAGTGTTACATACTTACATACACTAAATTTTGCCTCACATAGATGTGTATCAGAATAATATGTTTCCCCCTAATCCTTCCTGCACAACAGTGACATTCTCCCCTGGAGCACAGAATTGTAGTAATATCCTTGAAGACTATTTGCTAGAACTACTGCCTGAGGGCTTGCTGCTGAGTGTGCAGAAAATGTACCACTTCTCTTATATGAAGCTTTCTAGTATTGTGCAGATTTTTGCTCTGCACAGCAATTTCTTGAAATCTACAGTCAAAAGTTAAAATTCGGGTGGAGGTGTACAGTATGTCACAGCTTCCTCTCCCCTTTGTTTTCTTACGGATTTCTCTCTCCTCTGTCAATATAGCTGCCTTTGTGCAGCATCTCTTAAAGAGATTGTATGACCAATTCACTGTTAGTTCAGGAAAGTTTTCTCTGAAATACCTTTTCCTTTTGGCTGGAGGCAAGCACAGGTGCTTTAAGATCCAGGTTCTCCCCATTTGGGAAGGAATACCTCATGGCTTGAAGTATGTCCCTGTACCCGGTGTCTGGGGGCAAATGTTAGAGCAGTGTAAACCCTTTAAATAACATTTCTTCTGAGTTTCAGGAAGAAGCTCCCGGTGTGGTGATGCCTGGTTTCACTCTGCTGCCTGCTGCCCACCCCCAGGGGCACTGGCTAGTTAACTTTTACTGCAAAGATACACACAAAGCTAGATGTGTATTTGTTTTTTAAAGTGAAATCAATACTTTTTTTACTGCTATGAATATGTTTTGAATCTCAAGTAAGAGAAATGTGCAAGAGATGAGGACTTGGCAGTCTGAAAAGTGTTACTGCCTCTGTCTGCTCAGCCACCCAGGATGAAAATACCTCTGAGTCTGTGGTGGGCTGTAATTGCCTTATGAAAGGCTCTTCCACATACCTGTGTGTAATATCAGATTAAAGCACAGAAACCAAGGAAATATTGCAAAATAACTGTTCTTCTCCTCAGTATACTTGTTTTTGGTGTGTTAGAAAAGTGGGAAAAGTTGATTTCTTGCTGCACATGCTATGGTGCCATTGTCAAGTGCACCAGTACTGTAGTCACTGGGTGTGTCTCTGGAAAACAGCTGACATACTTTAATATTAAGTTGAATTTCTCCATACCTTTAATTATTTTTTGAAGGTTTTTGTGAATGGATATATGGCTCTCTGTGAAGAGAAACCTCTTTTGGTTTATTTCTGTTAATGACTCTTGATTGTGGTTATGCTCAGGTCAGTTACTGCAGCTTGTTGCAGAGGATTCTGAGACCCAGTTCATAGCAGAAATGCTGAACAGAATTCAGCAAAGTGTTTTTCTTTTGCCCGCAGTGCATTGGACCTAATTCTGCGCCTCTCATGGCATTATTTTAAAATAGCCCTATGCCATAAAGGACTGTTCCCTTCTGTAGCTTCCACGGATACCAAGGCCAGAGCATTCCTTATGCTTTTAAGCCTTGCTCTTCTATAGCTTGGCTGAGCACTGTACATACCCTAACTTCTGATGTACCCCTAAAATCTTCCATTGCCGAGTAATCCTATGCTGTCCACTTCCAAAACATTTCACTGAGAATTTGTGAGGACTTGTGGTGAAGAAGCATTTGAAAGGAGCACTGTGAAGCAGCAGAAGATGACATCAGGACATGCACGGGCTTGGTGTTCAAGAACCTGACTCAGACTGGAGTAATCACCTTATTCAGTGGGGCTTCTGTGTTTGCCATGATAATATGGCATAGGAGTGGAACTTGTCTGCAAAGAATAGCTCAGCAGCTTTTCTGGGGACAAAGTCAGTATAAAAAATTGATGTACGTTACTCCCTCTTATTCTGCACCTTTTTTTCTGAAGCCTGTTATCTGAGTTTAATGTGTATATTGCATTTTTATCACCTTTCAGCACAACAAAATGTATTATGGCTTGGAGAGTCTTAGTAGAAAAGTCATGTTCAAAAGACTGAGAAATCTACAGCCCTGGAGGAGAAGGAGGAGAAGTGTGAGGCAGAAAGCATTGTTTGTGTGAAAGATTCTTGAAATAAAGAAACTCTTCTCCAAAGCTATAACTTTTAAGGAATTAGAGATATTTTGGTTCAGGGGAGTGTACATTTCTGTCTAAGTTCTGGCAGTGTTGGCATTAGTCAGTTCTTATTTTCTGCACAGGTAGTATGCTAGATTCTTTGTTTTAACTAGGCATAGTGATAATAAATACCAGTTTCTTGTTCTGAAAATCAGAGCATTCCCACAAATGACTTTAACATCAGTGGTTCTAAACAGGTACTTTTCCCTGCATGGAAATTTGTCTGTCAGGGAATGTACCTGTAAGAGATTTGTTCTCTGTTATCATTCAAGCTATTTCCCTTTGTTAACGTGCAAAGCTCATAGTGTGTTTTAGAGAAGAGAAGGAGTTAGCAGCTTCAGAAACCATGATTACCTTGTGTGGGCAAGTTTTCTTTGCAGAACTGCAGGTTACTTTGCAGTGTCTTCAGAAGCAGTTAGTAATGTGGTTTTGATTGTTTTTTTAATCCTCTTAAATTTATTGCTCTACTTCTTGGCTGACTTTTTAACATACTTTTTTCAAAGCTTTGCTCTATTATACTTCATATGTTTCTTTATCTTGATCTTTTTTAGCGAATGTTCTTCAGCTTTAGAAAGCAATGCACTTCTAATAGCATAGTTCAGTGAAGTGAATTTACATTGATGCCAGGACAGTAAAAATGTTCTCAGTTGTCTTTGAGCCCTTTTACCTGCTCTTCCTCCTTTGACAACTTTATTTTTAACTTCAGGACTACAGTATCTGTGCTAATCCAATGGTGGTTGTAATTGATAAATTTTACCACACGAAACCTTCAGAGCCACAATATTCCACTTTTCACTGGCTATGACTTAACAACCCAGATCTTTTTCTGTTCCTGTTTTTGGCATGCCAGAAAGTCCTTCAGGAGTTTGTTGGCACTTGATACAATATGTGTGACCATTCTAGTACTTCACCCTTTGTATGTTGTACCTGAGTAGACTTTTCAAGTTACAGAACTATGCTAATGGGGGATTCAACTTTCTTTCTATTTGTAATGGTAGCACTTCTTTAGCTATCTCTTTGATTATACCTGGTTCTGTACATCCATTAAAAAGGAACCAGAATTTGTACCTTGATCTATGCTGATATTTACAGGATTTGTTGAATAAAATGGGGTAGACTAGGGAGGGAAAAAGAGAAGTAACCTCAACTGCTGCATAATGTTCAAGCATAACTATTGTTGTAATATATATTATATATATATTATATACATGTAATATTATATAATATATAATGTATAATAATATATAATACATTATTATAAAATAATATCTAATATATTGTATATTAGATATATTTTATATATATATTATATATATACATAATTATTGTTATAATAATTATTTTGCACACCTGCACTTAAAATTCAAATATTCATAGAACTAGATGCAAGCTAAATAATGTGTGGAGGAAAACAATGTCAACATACAGAAATTCAAAAATTGATCCTGAAGGCATTTTTTAATCTATTATATGCAAAATCATTTAAACACTACTTGTAGTTGCGGTGCAGCTGGATGGCTACTTGCACAGAATTTCTCATCCAGTACAACTCCTGTTGAAATTTTTAACAATAACTATATCTGGTCATGACAGTTTTTAGCATGCCTGAAGGCTCAGGGCCTTAAATATCATTGGTGCCTTTGGGCTCACTCAGAAACTTTTTGAAATGTGCAAACAGTAGAGTAATTGCTGGTATTGTAATAAAGCAATGTTAAGCTGACCTTTTACTTGTTTGTTTGCTTTTTAAAATAATATTTGTGGAAACCCAAAAGAGAGGAAAGAATCATGAGCTGTGCAAGTGAGTCATTGTGGTGTCATCGCTAGCTTTGTTCTGTTATATTTTGGTTTAATGCTTTTTCATCCTGGACCAAAACCTCCTTAACTTTTAGCTAGTGGTGGTTGTGCTTTTACGAAATTAAATTTATGGACAAAACTGTTAAAGAATAGTTCTTGTTTTGAAGTGTTCCCCTTCTTCTCAACTTACTTTTCCAGGTATCTTCCCTAGCTAAAATTTGGGAATGCAATGGCAGCAGCATCCTCCAACATGTGTTCAATGTCAGGTACTCTGAATGGTTTAGGTTCAGTCTTGCATGTGTTGTGGTTGCTGAAGAGTTACTATTTTGATGTGCAGCAAACACAGATTTTGTAGGATTCTTGTTTTGCCAAAATCTTTCTAAGTCCAAGCAACTTTCTCCTGCTGTTGTTCAGTACTGAAGCCTTCTCACAGAGACAGGTAAAACTTGATTCCTTTTTGCTTAAGACATAGATTATTTTGGAAAACTTGTTTTTCTGACTTTAAGAAGAAACATTACTCCCAGAATTAATCTAAGGCACCTCAAACTACCAGTATTTCAATTTATTTCTTCTTAAGGAAAAACTAGTGGCTGAGCATGGAGATTTTTGTGTCAGCTCTATTGTACCTTCTCCTTGGATTACACCCAAGGGATGCTGTTCTGAAAGATGGAGCTCCCTTTTCTGCACCTAAATGAGGCTTTAGCTTCTTCCTTTGTGGAATATTCAAGTTGTTTCTAGTCCTCTGGCATAATCTCTGAATTCTTTGCATTGATTTCCCATTTGTTTTGTCTGTATCCAGGATTCAGTACTGTTGCTAACAGCAAAGCACACACGCTGTGCACCTTCTGCTGCAAGCACAAGTCATCCTTCCTGTTATTAGCTGTTTCAATATTCTGAATGCCATTCAGGCCATGTTAGTTTTTCTTACTCCTTTGCCAGTGTGATCTGCCTTCACCTTTTTGCTTTAATTAAGGTGGTCTTCCAGTTAATCAATGCATTCCCTTGAACATGGGTATCAAGTGTCTGCAGCAAGTATAATCCATATATAATTCTACACAGGCAGCTGCATTTTTTTCCTTTCCATACTGGGACCAGTAGCACTGACGTATTTCACCTTCTTTGTAGTTTTCCAGAGCAATGCAGTGTCGTCTTTCAGCAGTCATTGCTGACCTTCAGAAATTATATTTAAAACGGTGAAACATGCACATGTTCAGTTTTCAAACTCTCAGGAAATAAAAGCAGCAATCTTGGCAGAAATCTCCTCTCAATGACTTCTGGTGCTGCTATATAAAGGAAGGTATGAGTCATGCAATGAAGGTAGGTTCCTGTACATTTCCATGCAGGCATAACTTGGGTTTTTTCTCACCTGTCTTAGACTTGATCCAGG
Organism: Molothrus aeneus; assembly: GCF_037042795.1. Taxonomy (NCBI): domain Eukaryota; kingdom Metazoa; phylum Chordata; class Aves; order Passeriformes; family Icteridae; genus Molothrus; species Molothrus aeneus. The sequence continues at coordinate 38,236,880 of NC_089648.1, read as the reverse complement.
CTACTCAACTGGGTGAGTTTTAGAGGGAATATAAGCATGTATACTGTGTTTTCTAGAGAGTAATAAATCTACACTTTAGTTGTGCAGGTGTAGAGATAGCTTACCTATTTCTTACTAGCAGTTGTATCAGCTCAGCACTGTCTAATTTAACCTAAAGAGTAAGTCTGAGCTGTATCTTCATGTACAGCTCCCTGATAGGTATTAGCTGCATTTAATCTCTAAACTGGTCTCCTGCACCAAGCAGACTAATGTTCCATCAAAACCAGCAGAAATTATTGACATTGCATTTAGAACTTTGCATATAAACTAGGGTTTAGTGTTTTCTAATTTTTGAAGCTTTTTGGTACTGTAAGCTGTATTTGCAAGACTCTACTAGTTTCTAAAAGGCACTGGTAGAAGTGAGGAATGATAAGATGTGAGATGAACATTAGACCTCCAGTGATGCTCTGTACAGAAGTTGTGGGATGGGTCTTTGGCACAAGCTCCCACAGTAGGTACCTTGGGAAGACCTGGAAGACAAACAGTCCCTAGAGGGCAAAGCTGGGGTGGATGGTGTGAAAGAAATGTAAGATTGTTATTTTACTAGTTCTAATCCAGGATGTACCATTTCTGAGTTGAATTGGGAAGATAGTTAACTAAGATTTGAAGCACAGGTTATATATTTTGTTTCATGTGAATACCCCTCCCCCTTTTAATAAATTTGGGGGTTAATTTCAAATGTTTCAGCCTTTGACTAGAGTGAAGTCAGTGCACCATGACATGCCCTTATATGAAAAATAGCTTTCTGGCCAAGTGGAAATGGAATTATTTTCCAAAGGAGATTATTTCCCTTCAGGTCTGCCTACAGGCTGGTGAAAGTTGTGCCATTCCCAAAGTAAGCAATGAAGCCCTTTTCAAGTAGGCACTAGCTCATGTTCAAAGTGAGCTCGGAAAAGTGTGGACTGGGGAGCTCATTAATATGAGGAGTTGGAAGTTTACAAGTGTGGTTTTTCCTTTGTTTTTATATTGAAATCAGGCATGTTTATTTGATCTTTAAAACATAAAGATTAAATAATAAAGGCAGAGTTGAAGGAAAAGCAAATCTTAGTATGTCTTTAATAGCCATCTAATAAGACAGTCTTATAATGGATTGGCAATTCTTTACTGCATTACTATACTAGAATCCAACATATGTATGAGGTTATCAATGAACTACAATGCATGCCTCTACCTTGAGCTGTAGTTAGCTTTCTCTTCTTTAGCCATAGAGTTTTATGTTGCAGTTTCTTGCTTTGCTCACAGATCTCAGGATTTGGGTATTCCTCAGCTCTGCTTTCAGAGAAGTAAACTAGTAGGAGCCATACAATTATACAACATGATTTTTCCTTACCCCCTTTTCTGATTGTTGTAGTTAAGTAAAAAAGGAAATGTGGGTGGGGCTTCACTGTGGCTTTTTACTTATATCTTTTTTTAGAATTTGGACTTGCCTTGTCTGGTTTTTTTCTGTGGTAGATTATTTATTGCCCTCTCCATTATGTTGCACTTCTGAAAAACTGCCATACAAAATACCCTTAAAGTAGTCTTAACATGTCTTTGCTAAGTGAAAGTTTCTCTATTGTTCTTAGTCCACTGCTTGATGTTGTTTGAAATGAGATTCTGTAAACCAGGTGATAGACTTGTATGAAAAAATCTTCTGTATGAACATTTTCTCATCCCAAATTGGTTTAAAATTCTGTTTTATGTCCTCTTTATTATAGATAGAGAAATATATTTGTGAGTCATGCAAGCTACCAAAATGGGAAATTAATCTATATATACAAAACAAAGCCCATGCATGAGGTTAGTCATTTGATGGAGCTCTTAGGCATCAGCTGCAAGGTGTTGGTTCTGTAATACCATGGAAGACTGATGCTGCAAGAAAATAGTTCTGCTTCTTTATGGCTGGATGTTTATAGGATCCTGTTCCCTTTTATTCTCCCTTCCCTTTCTCCCTTCTTATTATTCATATTGTTTTTCTCCTTCCTCAAGGATAAAAATTGAAAAAAAAAAACTGTTGAAAAAAGAAACAAACCCAAAAATAGTCTTCCTAGCTGCTTGCTCTCAAATATAAGCACTCTAAGTCTGGAAAACAAAGGTACATTTGCATATGTCATGAAATGACCAAGGCAACCATTATAGACATTGGCATTTCTTTAAGCATTTTATTCAAAAAGAAAATAGATGCGTGTTTAAATTTCATCTCAAGGGGATGGGTTCTGGAGTCTTTAGCTGAATATGTTGTTGAGTTCTGAAAATCAAGGATATCTTGCAGCCATGTGTGCCCTTTTCCTTTTGTTGCCTCCTCCTCAAAGAGCAACTCCTTAGCATGGGAAAGCATCCACTATATCTCATTTTAGACTCTGGTGGTAGGCAAAGTCATCTTAATACAAGACTAATAACTATTGTAAGCAGAAAGAAACCTGACTAGAAAGTCCAAAAATAATTTTTTGATGCTTCTTGCTTAGGGAATAGCAGTTGTTTTTGTTTAACAGAAAACAATTGAAGGTACAGACTGTGTAGGATAAAATGAGTTATTCATGAAGGCATTAGAAAGTACAAGTGCATATCAGTTTGAAGAGCTGTGAAATGCCATGGCCTTGTGTACCTGTTGTACTATGTATTCATAAGCAATACTGTGAGTATGTTTATTGTATGCTGAAGATTCAACCTCTAGTATTGATTTGTCTGAATTATCTTGCAGGATGGAATTGTAAACATCTTCATTTATCTGGGAAAGAACTATCAGCTCAGGGGCACTGCAGGGATAAAAGGGAGTTATGAAAGCACCTTTCCTTCCACAGAGAAACATATATAGCAGTGGTGGAGGGGGACAACAGAACAAACAACACACCTTCTTCTTCCTGCAAATACCCAATGAAACAAGAACAACAAAAAAATGACAAAAAACCAAACACCCTCCCCCCACCAAACCAAAACAATAAAAACAAACAAACAAAAATCCCAACAAAATGTCAAAGCCAAAAAATCACCTAATGAACTTTTGAAGCTCCTTTGTTTTCCCTGGAAGTCAGATGATTTTCTTGTGCCTCAGATTGTGTCAGAAGGTATCACTTGAAATATTTATCTTTTGGGGTTATAATAAGAGTGCATTATTCATTGAATGACACAAAACATCTGTAAAATAGCTGAAGATGGCTTTAAGAGACCTGTTAAGTAAAAGAAATTGCAGAAGAAACAGTGATAAACCTAAGTAAGATGTTTACTATATTTTGGTCTTGGCCCTTCTGTTCGATGGAAGAGAAGGTTTAACTCTCCTCACCTGCAATGCTTTCTGATTTATCACATTTAATTTTATGTTTAAAGAGTTTTTTAAAATAACTTTTTCCAACTAAAAGCTGCAGCTGTGTTCTCCCTCTTAGTATCAGACTATAGTGAGAGACAAATTCAAGTGCAGAAAACAATCTGCTTGATTCAAAGAGTCATTCAGATGGTTGTGCAGTTGTATCTGCCCACTTAAGTCCAGGCTAACAAAACCTATGATTTTCCCTAGCTCAGAAGCAGACTACTTACTGTCTATGTCCCACTACTGAATGCTTCTGAGGAGGCAGTCAGCTGATGCAGGTGGTAAAGTTGGTTACCCAAGACTGGGGTGTGCCTCAATCCTCATGTATAAATGTTCCACTAAAAACTAGATGACAATTACTGGTCTACAGCTGATGTTCATCAAGTCTGTGCTGAAAACCTTGCAGTTTAATCTTGGCAAGTACCCCTATGGGCACAAACAAAAAGTGGATGTTCTATCTGAATAGGTGGAAAAACCTTTACTGTGAGGGTGACAGAGCACTGGAACAGGCTTCCCAGAGAAGTCATGGTCTCTTCTCTGAAAGTAGTCATAAACCCAGCTGGATACATACTCTTCAACCTGCTCTGGAGGAACCTGCTTTCGCAGAGGGGTTGGAATAGATGGTGTCCAGAGACCCCTTCCAACCCCAACCATTCTGTGATTTTGTAATCTAGGACTGAGATGTTAAGGCAAGGGGAGCCAAACCTCCATTATTAAGGCTATGCAGTTACTTAATGTAAAAGAAAGTAAAGAAAAAAGGTTAGGACTCTTTTAGTACTTTTTTTCTCCTCCTGCCTGAGAAGTTTGTTCCTGAATCAACTAACACTGGTCTATATTGATAGGCCTAGAAAAAAAAAAAAAGCTAAATTAGTAAAGCATTTCCAGATTTTCTTTTTCAGTCTACTATGTACACAAATTTGTAAGAAATAAATAGAAAGTGAAGTCCTTCCTTTATTTCATGCTCAGAATTTAAAATATAAAGTTTTCTTTTAATATTGGTCAAAATTTTGCATGATCATGATGATAGAGAAATAAAATGGGAAAATGTGTCAGGAAGCTGTCGAACATTGGTGTTTTCAGATAATATTTTGCAGTAGAATACCGATTCAGTGTTGTAATAAAATCTCAACTTACAGCCATCATGGAGAAAGTTAGGAAGCAAATACAGTCTTAGTCCCTGATGGAAACTTTACCCAGGCTCCTTTTGTGACTTGGCAGCAGCAGCCTGTCACGAGCATTTTACCAGCTCTCTCCATTAGACTCCAGCACTCTGGTTTCACTTCTGATCAAGGTAGATGGGGTTCTTGGGTCTGAAGCAGCATGCTGTTGCTGGTATGCTAGGGGAAGAGTAATCTCTTGTTAATTTTCATGTGAGCATCTGACCCAACTGCCTATTCAGTATCAGCAGCAATGAGGAGTAGTTGCTTGTTATGCTCTGTGTGTGTGTCTATGGGAATATCAAAGCTGCTCTGTGGTTTGGTGCTGATCTTTAGGAGAGAAGTTAAAAGAGCATAACAGATGTTCCCCTCAAATAGCTCCCGAGCTAGCAGGGCTGCATCAGCAACCAGGCTCGTGGACAGAAGAGGTGTGAAATGCAAACAGCCTGCTGAATAAAATATGCCCAACTCCTGGATTTGTCCAGTGTTTCCATGGCAGTATGGGGCACCATGGCCTGGTGCAGCTGAGCAAACTGGTCTCCTCAAACCTGGCTAATGACTCTCTTTCATGCTTGCCAGGCAGTAAAAGCTTTTTGGGCTTGTTGGCAGCAGTGCTTCTCATGGAAACAGCTTCAGCTTATAGAAATTATTTTATGGGCTGTTAGAGAGGAGGAGTAAGAGAAGACAGTGAAAACAAAGTAGAAGGACCATCAGAGACACAGGTGGCAGACACTAAATATCCACTCAAAAAGACATAAAAGTGGGAAGAAAAGGTGCAAAGGAAAGATGTCAGCAACAGTCTTCAGAGGACTGAGCTGGGAAAAGAAGGCATGGTGACCGAAGTGGGGATGAATGTCCTTTTTGGGGAAATGAAAGGAAGGTAGGAAGGAGGATCTGTAAGCTGTTGTGAGGGTTGGGCTGAGGTTGTGGCCATTTTTGTAGCCTCCTGGGAGCTCTCCTTTCTCAGGGACATATCCCCAGGCAGGATGTGAATGGAGAAGGGGAGCCAATGCTTTTGCTTGCTATTGCTTTACAAGCTCCCACCCTGCATCACTGTATAAGGGTCAGTATCAGTATATCTTTAATTAAGAACTTGGGTTTGCAATCCTACAAGCCGATTTGAGAACCAGTATTTACAGATGAGCGACTAATTTTCCTCTCATGTTCTTAATGAACAGCATATGAAAGCAGAAAGAAAAACCTTTCTGCTTTCTGTTCTCTAACTCCAAGTAATTTTATAGATGTGGGAAGAATGCTTGTGATGAAATTTCTAGTGAAATTTCAAAGTGCTGTTAGACTGAGACTAAGAAAATTAGAAATCCCACATAATTTTGGTAAGGAGTATATTTGGTGTTACAATAGTAACTTAATGTGTGATAAGATAAAATAACCAAGTCTGCCTGTTTGAGAAGACTCCAAATAAAGCAAATTTTGACCTTTTATTACTAGCAAAAGTTTATTCACCTTTGCAAATAAGCAAATGAAATATAAACTGAAAGTGACTCATAGTGATAGGCTGTTACTTGGAGGTCAGCAATGAGATAATGTTTCACATTAACTGAATTGAATGAAGGATGAGTACAAAAACATACAAAATTTGCTAATTCCTTTTAAGCCCCCACTAATCTATGTGATTGTGGGTAATCCTTCAGGATGGTACTAAAATCAGTATGTGGAGTGTAGTCATAAGCATGATGTTCAGCCTTGCAGCATTGCTTGTAGCCTACTAAAGATTTTAGGACACTGCATTGCATATAACTTTTATTTGACCAAAATAGGAGTGTCTTCAAAGCTAGAAGTGTCCCTATCAACCTCTTCTCTGCTCTAGCTTTCTTCAAGATTAGATTGGATGATGCAAAGAACACAAATGTGTTTTTCCAAATCTAAAGACACTGGTTTGTTTAGGTCCTGGAGACATTGAAAGCAGTAAAGTTCCTGACTTGCTGGGGAAAAAGGCAAATTAACACCTGCATATCATCATACCTCTTTGCAACTTATGTTTTGGGGCTCTGTACTTCAGGGTTAATGTTCTTTACCAAAGATTAGGAATGCTCTCTCTAGTCAAAGGACCATTTGACCTAACGTGGTTTCTTCCCATTCCTTCTGTTTTCTTTTCCATTCCTGCCACTTGGAAATCTTTCTCAAGACAAGTAAGCTGAAAAATGCAAACCCTCAACTTAGCAAGCAATTAAAAAAGATGCCTCAGTTATGCCTAGACAAGCTGCACTTGTTACATGCATATCATTCTTCCTTCAGTCTCTTTAATAGTGAGTGTTGTTTTTAATAAAAAGATGAAAATGTACTTCAAAGTAGTCTTGAATGTGTGACACAGGAAAATGAAGGGGTGTAGATAGGGGGAAAGTGTCCTTACAGTTAAAATATCCCATGCTTCGGTAGGAATATAATTTAATTGAAAGTCAGGTTTTTTTACAGTTTAGCTTCAGAAGCTTTATTTACTCTGTGCAAACTGCTCCTTCTAAGCTTTAGCAGCACTGCCACTGCAACTTGTTCAGACAGACAGATGGTGTGCTGTTAAATCCACCTGCCTGCCTCATCAGCAGGGACAGTGGGCATTGGATGGTTTATCTGCTTTTAGGGAGGGGGAAGAAAAATCCAGCATTGATACTAAAGCAAATTGATGCAGCATTGTTTATGATAACCCTGAAAGTGATAAGGGGAACTTGTAAAGGACTTGCTTAGATTTTCTTTTTTTTTTTTTTCATTTAGATGGTCCTTTATCTTCATTGTTGCTCTCTTATTTTCATTCTGGACCTTTGATTGCTTAATCTTGAATAGAACACCAGAACACTTGAACAAAAGATGGAAATAAGCCTTGTGCTTAAAGACAAAAGCTTTTATTCAAATGAAACCAATTGGTATCTAACTAGGATATCAAACTCAGTAAGAGATCTTAAAAAAGTTAAAAGCAGCACTTAGAAAAAAAAAAAGGATTGTTCTTGTATGTATGAATAGTTTGTAATGACTCGTGCAGGTTACCAAATAACCTGATTCAAGAACTTTGTTTCTGGCAAAAACTGACCTATGAGAAAAGCCCATGGCTATTTATCACTCCCCATTCTAGACTTGTCAAGAGAGCCTAAGGCAAATGTACAAATGAAGAACAAAAAAGCATCCCCCAAATTATTAGTCTATTTAGTCTTAACAAAAGTGTAATATTAACCTGGTGAATCTAGATTAGTTCTTGATTTTCCCCTTCTGCAAGTGGTGGTTGATATTTGCCTGGCAAGCAACTAGCCCTGCTGCAAGTTTTGATTAGCAGGGATGAAGGGCTTTTGTTTTGGTTCCATTTTTTTCTGTACTGGGGGTCAATAGTATGGGGAGGAATGCACAGCACACATTTCCTATGGTCTGGGAGCTTGGCACGTTTTTACATGAAACTAGTGATGCAGGTTCCTTTTTCTAATAAATGATCACTGAATTCTATAGCAGTGGAATGTAGAGCAAGAAATGACATTGCACAGATTTATGGGATTGTTGTGTCTTTCAAAACCTAAGAATTAATGTGGTTCTTATATCTACACATGTATCAGTTATTTCTGTCTGGTAGCTCTCAAAATTTCCTTTTCTTTGTGTTGGAGATGAACCATATTTTATCATTCATAAAAGACTGAAGCTTCATGATTAATTCTGAGATAAAACATTTTTGGAGACCTATTGATGGATGACAATATGTGAAAATAAAGATCAAAAGCAAGTGCCATGATATGGAAGGAAGACAGTGGGAAGAGCTTAAGTTTTCTTTATTAAATGACTATACCTCAGTTTTAGTGGAAGAATTCCCACTACTTTCCCATAATCCTTTAATGGTGAGGCAGGGTAGAGGACTTTAAAAACTGGATGGTAAAATGCAGTGCATATGAAAAACCCACAGTAGCCTATAGAGATATTGTTTAAGTATATGAGGTCCATAAGCAGAAATATTATGGCCAGATATTCCTACGAATTTAGATATTCATGTTCAAAGTAATAGCTGATGGTAAAACAGAGGACCAGAATGACTCCAAGCACATAGGATCGCAGCATTTTCACTCTATGCCAACGATCACCTCTCCACCCACTTCCTCGTACCTCTAACTTGAGTATTTTGTGTTGCTCTTGGGGTTCGTATTTGTATAATGTCTTATGGATCTCAGCAGTGATAAGTCTTACACTGCTGGTACAGGGCAGTGCCCTGCACTTGAGCAGAACACAGGGTTGATAATATCGAGATGTTTTTGTTATTGCTGAGCAGGGCTTGCACAGAGCCAAGGCTGTTTCTGCTGTTCTTATTGCCACTCTGATGAGGAAGTTGGGGCTGCATGGGAGGTTGGGAGGAGACACAGCCAGGACAGGCGACCCAGACTGACCAAAGGGATACTTTTACTCTTCCACTGTGGGGGAGTGAGGGAGTGTCTGCATGGGCTTGGTGGCTGGCTGGGGCTAAACCATGACACACCCTTAAATGGTTTCTGTGCTTCTCCCATAGTCTGCTTCACCCTTAATTTCATTTATTGGAATGTTGTCTTGCTCTATTGCTCTCCATTACCCTAGTTCTCTCCCAGTTGTGTGGTTAAGAATGTGGATAATACATGTCATTAACTCCCTGACCCTGGGCTTGTGATGTATAGAGATGTTATTAAGGGTTTGAGGTATTAACAATCAGTGATGACAAGCTTTCCAAGTAAGTGCTGACCTGATGTACAAGGTTAATGTAACTGTTTGATCTGCTTAATGATGACTGATAACATTAAATATTTGCTGAGTAAACTTCTAGGAATCTAAATGGCTATTACAGATAGCAGGTAAAATGTGTGCAAGGAAGCCTAATTCATGTCAGTTTAAGAGGATGGCCATGATAAATGGTCTTTTAGTTGTTGCACTATTTACCAGCCCTTACTTTGTGGATTAATATCAGACACCATTGTAAAAGACTCTGTCTTCCTACCTGATCCATTTCTCAGATAGTATTAATAATAGATATTTCAGCTAAATCTTTGAAAGAAGCTGTGTTCAAATCTTGCAGTGGTGCCTCTTTTGGTTTTATATCCCTTTTGATACAGTTTGAGACAAGTATTTAAAGAAATCAGCAGCTTCAATATGGTCCAAATGGCCAGACACTCACTCAGATACTTATATTCCCCTTTGGGATTGAAAGATATTTTGTTTCCAGCTGGAGAAGAGATTACAGTTCAGTTTCCTCTGAAGGAATATGCTATACATGCACCCAAATTGCTAGGTGGTCTAAACCAGCATGAGTTTTTGTGGATGATGGCAGGATTTGCTTCATGGCCCCATTACTAAAATAGAGCAGCAGTGCAGACATTGCGATGGGAGCAGATGAATGGGTGTTTTCTAATCTCAGAGAATTAATTCTATCTTGTCATTAGTGCCTCCCTGCCTTTCATAGCAATGAGATGGTAGTTTCTTTTCTACACACTAATATGGGCAGAACTGTCCCATCATAACTTCTATGCCTTGGTCTCCTTTTCTTTGCAGCTCATTTGTATTGTGCGAAATGGAGCATGTGGATTGATGCCGAGCTTGTTCATGCATGTAATGATGTGAATTGACTTGTTTATTCCCTGAATTCTCTTTATGGACTCATTCCTCAGCTACTGATCTGAGTAGTTTGTGAGATGGTTGAAATGCTATAATTTTCCATTTCAGAAATGGAATGGAAAGTGCAGCAGCTGGAGTGAAAATATTCTCACGTATGTTCACAATCATCAGTTTGCTTAAACCAAAAGCTTGACACTGATGCTCTGCATCTGGGGATCTAGGCCATTAGAGAGATAATGTACAGTGAATAAAATTTGATTGAAGTGTGCTGTGAGATTCACTTGAGAAAAAGGTGTTATTTACATAATACTACAGGGCTACAACCATGCAGAATTGAAAGTACTGCTTAGGCAGATTGTTTTCTAAACAGATTTAGTAGCCATCAAGTGTGAAGTGCAAGTTGTAGGGTTGTTTTATTTTTAACAAAAGAAAATGTTCTTTCAAGAACCTCTTTTTTTTTGTTATTGAATTTTATACTCATTCATAATTTTATTTTCAGCTTCATGGATGTGACCTCACTTCCCATAACAGTGATGAGAGAAGTTCCAGAACTGCTCCTTTTGACAGTTTTATAGGACTGATCACTACATAAGAGCTTTGCATGGCTTTCATCATGGCTTTCTTGCATGCCCTCCCCCCCCCCCCCCCCAATAATTTTCTTCATTTGTGGAGGAAACTCTCATTTCTTTCACTGCTGCACTCTTCCTTTGCAAGGAAAAAGTGCTTTGGAGCCTGGTGCATTGCTTTTGGGAAATCATAGCCTCCATATCTGACTGATATCATGTCTGACTGATGTCTTTCCATGCTCTTCTTTGCATTTTTTTTTCTCAATCTCTGACAGCAGACTATTGTGGGGCACATAAACTTTTATGTTCCTACTTAATTCGGTTGCACCTAGAACAAAGTAGTGCTGCTTTTGTTGTTTCAGTCTCATTGAAAAGCTTTATGCTATCAGAGTGCTGTGTAGATGGTGAGGAATATGATACTTGTCTAGCATAGGTATTTCAGCTCTCAAGAGAAAAAGTAGATTTGAGGTGCCAACAGTAGAGAGCTTTTAGGAACAGGTATATATTTCTTGTATTTCTGATTTGTGTTATTGGAATGAGCATGCATGTTAAAGAATATCCATTTACTTATTTAAATAACCCAAACACCTCTATGTAGAAACCTTTTCTGAATTTTCTCTTTTACCTTGTACATTTCAGCTTAATGCTCTGTTCTGAGTAAACCTTTCAAGCATTCATGAAGAGATAATGCCACTGAGGTGAGCTCAGAGCGTGGTGCTGAAACACCAAGGTTGTGGTTTTGATACATGTATGGGACATTCATGTAAGAGCTGGGCTTGAAAATCCTTGTGGATCCCTTCCAAGTTAGAATATTATGTGACCGTGTTAATATAAATATTCTCTTCTATTTCATCCTTTTGAAATATGCTTCACTGGCTCACTTAACTCTTCAGCTGCCAGAAGAAACAGCTTTTTCCTGATGGTTGGAAAAAATTCTATACTGAGAAGTGCTGAGATGTTCTTGATTCATTCATGGATTGGTTGCTTGATTTGAACTTTCTTCTATTACTATAGATACTCAGAACATAGTAATTTGTTATCCATCATCAAACTAATTTTGAGGCTTTTCTTCTGCATTTTTAAATAATTTAACATAGCAAATAAGAATTGCCATTTTGTTATCGTACAATAATATTTTGATACAAATGTGAAAATAGGGACTGCATAAAGTCACAGTGTTACATTATATTTTGGGTTCATTAAAAAGCAAAAGGTCATAAGGGAGAGTACAGTAAATTGCAGTCTGGTTGTGTTTGCATCCCCCTCTTTTCTCCTTGGAAATCTGCCCTAGTTTGAAAGTCTCAATATCTTTGTAAGACTGTATCTTAGATAATTCTCTTAAATGCTGTTCATAACTGTGTGAGTACTCTGATAGGGTTTTATATATATTTTCTTGAAAAAGTGTAATAGTTGTTTTGGCATAAGTGTATTTTAAGTCTCTCTTAGAATGCATATTGTATTGACATTGTTGAGATACCAACAGTGTATCTAAGTGACTTAACAGGTTCTTTGCACTTCAGCATTTCACAGTTAATTTTCTTTCTTCAATTGCACTGCGTCAATTTTATTGCTTCTTGATAAATAAACTGGAACTGTTCTGTTTAAATATACAACAAATTTTTAAAAACTTAATTTTGCCTTTAAAAATTTTCAAGATTTTCTTGATCACAAACCTTCATCCAATCTTTATTTTCTGTAAGCCAAAACAATTTTTCACAAGAGTTGAAAGGCACATATATCATGTGCCTTATAACTAACATATAGCTATTGAAACTATCAGCAAATTTTTAAGAGGGGAATCAGTAGAGTATAGAGTACTGTAATGTTACCTGGGTAGATGACTTGTGTGGCAATGATCTTTTTGAATGATTTCATGTAACTCTTAAACTGTGCATCTACTTCAAAAATTTTTGAGTAAAACACTCTTGAGCAAAGCTAATGCCTCACTCTTTGAAGGCTGTTTGAGCATTGCTATTTAAATTTGCGTGTCAGGACATTAAAGTGTTCCTTTTGTATGCTTCACCCATTGATGTAACTGGTGTTTTCAGAACTTTATTATAACAGACTTTTTGTCAGGGAAAAAAGGTATATAAACAGTACAGTAATTTGTATATTGTCAGAGGGATTTTCTGCAATATTAACCACAAACATGAGAATATCCTGGGAAACCTAAAAAGGACCTGTCAAGAAATCATAACTAATACCTACTTAAATAATTTTGTATCAGCTGATGTACCTGACAAAGCTAAAGACTGCCTATGTAAAGTAGAGAATAATGAGGCTTCCCTTTTCTTGTTCTTAGAAAGTTTTGGTATGGTTTTTTATTCTAATGTAATATGCAATTCTCACTTGCAGTTTTTATTTGAGGATTATGAACTGCAGATCTGATAGTGTTGAACTCTTGGATCCATTTTCCTATTAGTGGTGATAGATATTTTTAAACTGAGTGGCAGTAATGATGCACATCAATGATGATAAATGAGCTTTTATGAATGTGGGGTTTTACAAGGTCGGGATGCAGCAATCACCAAGCATCTCCTCAAGTCCATGCCATGACAGCTCTTGAACACTGCTGTATCTAGTCTCATTGCTGCCTTTTACAGCTTCCCTCTTTACAAGCCTCTTAACTTTGTCATCACACACCATCACACACACCTGCTCTTGGAAGATTGCAGGTTTTCCTAACTTCCCACCAGGAAAGCTGCATATACATTTTGTGGCATAGGATGCTCTGCCCCTAAAATGCATGTGTAATTGCAAGTACTTCTCTATGAATGCTCAGCAGTACTCAGTAAATCAGTGTATGCCATAGCTCCTGCTGCTTTGGGTGGTCAATTGACCATTTGTTGTTACAACCTGGGAAGTTCTGGAGAGGCTGGGGGCAGAAAGGTGCAGAAATCTGCATATTTCTCCTGTTTGTTATACAACTTCTCCCAAGAGGTTGTATGATCATCTCTGAGGCAGATGTTGGCCTAACTGCTCTGACCCAAGATAGCCTCTTGCTTTTATGTCTGTGTCCTATTTGCTAATCACATGTGGCTGCTTCACTGGGATGGTTTTAAACACAAGCCTGAGGGAGGCATAACCAATACAGCCTTTTTGAATAGCTTTTCATTAAGGTTGCTGCTGTTGCAATTTAAGTTCATTGCTGTTAGGCATGGTTTCTGTTCAGTGTGTGCTGTAGTGATCTGTTGCTTCAAAGCTGGCTCTACCTTTAAGGGCAGCAAATTTCTTTTATTGCCTATCCTGCCCCCAGCCCCCACATTTTCTTCAGGCTGATGTGGCTTTTTTCCTCATTCAAAATGGCATCAGACTTCTGTTTCTGTGACAGAAATACACCCACACAAGAAGTCTGCATCCCCTAATTTCAACAGTAACCACTACACAGACTTGTTTGTTTGTTTGCTCTAGCAGCTGTGTTTGAAACCTCAGCTATCTGTATTCTACAGTCCTTAAGGAGGGATTTTTATTAGTTGTAAAATCATATCCATTATTAATTTTGGTTTAGTATTATCTGCTGTAATGTAACTAGAAACTAATCCCTTCTCACTGCCAATGTAATACCTCTATTTCCTCTGTAATAGATGCCTTTCAGACTAGTATTGCATGTAATTAGAATGGCACCATTTGTGAGTTTGAATCAGAAGTAATTGACGTTTACACCATATGTTGTTTGGTACTCTATTTTGGGCAAGCAATTTAAAAAAGCATTTCTGTCTGAGGATACTATAGAAAGAAAGAAAGAAAAAAAGCAGCTTTCATTACCTGTTAAAAAGCAACATTCATTACCTGTTCTCCTTACCCGTTGTGAATCTATGCTGTTGGTCAGCAGACTATAAAAAATTTTTCAAATTGTTTAGGCTAAGTTAAACTATCTGTCAACACATGCTAGGAGTTTCCTTCAGAAAACAAACCATAACTCTTTCGGCCCTATTTCCACTGCAGTTTTGCAGTGTCACAGTGTTCAGCAGTAGAATTTGTGTTCCTATTTCTCTGTTCTGACTTAAAATCTGAGTTCAAGCTCCATGTTCAGCAGCAGCAAGTCCTTGCTCTGAGAGGCCTTTTGGCTGGGTTCACACTGCACCCACTGAAGCCCTTGTGGGACAGCCGGCATACTCTAGAACATCACCTGTAAGCCCCTGATCCAGGCAGGCAGTGTTCCCTCAGCCCATGCTGAGATCCCAAACACATCCACCTGTCCTCACAGCACTGCCTTGCTCCTCCTGGGAAGCCTCCTACTGGTGGCCTGCTTGGGTCCCTGGGAAATCAAAATGTAAGCTGATGTTTCCAGCCTTCTGCAGGATGATGAGCAGCTGACTGTGATTGCAATTGCTGTATGGCCAGCTGTGGTTGTGAGCAGCAGGAGCAGGATCTGTGCTCTGTGAGTGTGGGACAGTGTGAGCAGTGGGATGGGATGACTGAAAGTTCATCATATGTGACCCAATGGGCAGCGAGGCATCTAGTGCTTATTAAGTATATTTTAGGTAGACATACCCCAATTCTGACTGTTTGTGAAGGGAAAAGAGCACTCTATAAAAAACTTAGAGATTTGAAGGGTAATCTAACAAGAATTTACCATTAAAATAAAATCAAAACAACCTGAAACTAGTACTACTATATTGTAGATATTTAAATACACTGATTGCAATTTCAAGTGCTAATTTTGCACTCAAAAGAATTGAAACAAATGGACAAGAATTGTTCATGAGTTCTAGGAACAAATGGAAATTACTGCCTGCCCAACTACCTGGGCCTATGGAGTGTATCTTTTTTGTCTAATGCATACACTGAAGCCGGTATGACTCCAGACTGGTGTATCTGGGTTTCTGAAATCTCTCAACAGTTTAAACCAAAACCAAATGACCTTTTTCCTGTTACCTGTCCTGTCAATCCATGTATTTTTTTCCCCACATTTTTTCTTCCCTCTCTCTAACCTTTTATCTCTGACTTTGGTATTACAAGCTAAGGAATGAGTTTGCATCCTTTATTTTATTGAAGTGGTGTTCCTGTCAGATATGTGTGTAACAGTAATGGTGTTAGTAAAGGGGTGATTTTAAGAGGAGTGATGTTTGCTGATAAGTGCTAGGAACCATTGTTCTGCATCTTACCATACCCAGGGTTACTTGGCAGGTGTTCAGAGCTCAGAAACTCATTTCTACTATTTGGCTTCCAAAGATGATAGATGAAAAACGTTTACACTTCTGAGTAAGAAACAGATGATTTTAGCTCTTTACCTCAGTACTTATTGCTAATTGAGTTTTATAGTGCTATCTTTAAAACCTTAGTAGCTGGAATTGTGGTAATGCATTAGAAATGTGACTTTATCTTTTTAAAGCAAAATATTTATTTCTCCTTCTAGAGGCTTTTAAAGTGAAATTGGATGTGGTATAGCCTGAAGAGCTGGAAGACACATAAAAAGAGTGCAGTATTAATTTCAGAATACTTGGGTTTTTTTAGGAGAGACGTGGTTTTTGGGAGACAAGTCTCCCATTTTGAAATTCTGTGTTGAGCAGCTGAGCAGGCTGAAGGCTCAGGAAGGGGATGAGGGAGTGGGGGAGCTGCACAGGGCTTTCCTGTGTCCCTTGGAGTTGCAAGAGGTTAATCACTTTTTCCCTCCAGCCCTGTTAAATGTCCAAGCCCAGTGCTAGGAAGAAATGGTTATAGACCAGAGACTTCTTTTCCTGAGTGATTCAGTAATATGAAATGGCATTATTGCAAATAAAGTAGCTGTCATCATCAATAAAATTTTGGCACAACAGAATATTGATCCAGGACTGGTGTTTACAAAGAATGCTGGCAGTGTATGTTGTTCCAAAGCAACTGATAACCAATTCTTATTTTATAACAGTTCAACAAATGTGTATCTTTATTTGTGGGAAAGATACAACTCTTTGCCAGATAAAATCTCATGTTAGAAAAGGCATATAATTTTTTTAATCATTTATCTTATATTCATGCTTCACAGCTTTTACTATGCTAGGAGGTATCTGACATGATTCTAGTCTCAGTTTTTTAAGGAACATTGAGTTGCAATATATTATTTGACCACTAAATGTCTCTGAAAACCATAAAAAGTGCCAGGAGCAAGCAGTAAGTACATCACAAGTAGGGAGAAGAAAACCCACATAATTCTATTGAGTTCCACAATTGCCACTAGTGCCAGCCCCCTGGCAAATCACACAAATTACACTTCCTGTAACGTAGCATACTCTGATAATTTCTTTAAGTTATTCTGCTTCTTCCTACTTCACAGCCAGAGTATAAGCCTGGAATCATCTACTGCACTGTATCTGATTCTCCCTGGGTTATCCTGGATATAGCTTGCAAAGAAAATGTCCAAATGCAGCCAGGCCTCACTGAAAGACTTCAGGGGACAGACACATTCTTTGAGTCTCTTAGCAGTTTGTTTCTCTGTCTAGTAACTCTAGCTCAACAGGTTTTTTGCTTTGCTGGAAGTATGAAAGTGGTGGGCTTTGGCTTCTGCTACTGTTTTTTGATGTATCTTCCTCATTTCAGATATGAATATATTGGGGGATCAAGCTGTCCTTACAGTTATGAAACCTTCTTTAAAGAGCTTGTTCTATCAAATTTATCAAAAAGGGGAAAAGTGGCTCTTGGGAGTGTTCTCTAGCTCTTCCTGCATACCTTCTGCAACTTTCTTATGTTCTCTTAGACATGTGGAGACCAGACCTGGACCAGACCCAACTGCAGAAGTAAAATTCTCACTGCAGAGTAGTGGCAGGAGTGAGAATGTGTTGTCTTGAATTTGCTACTTAAATATCCTTCTGAGTCACGTACTTTTTCTTATGCAGTGGTGACTTTTCCTTTTGTAATCTGTTGTCCATAGTACTACTCTATCTGCTATATTTGTGTGCTTCTTATTTGCTAAATTTTCTCCTAAACTTCTCCACAGAAGATTCAAAGTTTCTTGTTTCCTGAAATGTAATTGTAGTAACCTGAGTCTATTCTTTTTGATCTAGCAATTGTTAAGCACCTTGAAAGGCTTTTCACTAATATTTAGTCCTAAACTGATTACCCCCTCCAAGGTTTTATTTAAACACCTAATCAGGTGTAATCTCCTTGTTTCAAGTGTGAAAGTCTTCATCAAGCCGTTGTTTTGGAGAGTGACACTGGTATGATGTATGAACCTGGGCTGTCTGTCTCAAGTCTTCAGCTTACAAGCACATGCCTATCTCAGAATGGTATTGAGATTTTTTTTATACAAAAAAATGTTTTTGTAGATTTTAAAGGTCTTTGATATCCTATGAGAATGGATCTTATATTTGTTTATTTCTGACAAAAAAGATTAGAAATTCCTTTTTTCCTTTATTTGAACTTTGGATGTTATCGAGCTGTTTTGTGTGAATTATTTAATTGCTTAAAGAATGATCTATAAAGTAATGAATAAAGAAGGAAAAAATATCCCCAGTGACAAAAAGAGACAAGATCTAAAGAAAATTGTTAAACATTGATAAAAGGCATGACTCATTGTGCTTAAAAACATAGTTGACATTTATTATTGAATTTTAGAATAACAGGTTTTAGTGGAGCTGAGTTTGTTACCAAATTTCTAACTTTTCATGTTTTTTGCAAGGGAAACATGTCTATTTTGGTTGATTTCCCTGAACAATCTCCTTGAAACCAAAGCTTTTCACTCAAACATGTTGTGAAGAAAGCTTCCCTGGGGTCAAGGTAGGGAAGTGTTTCTGGGGGCTGTGGCTGACAGAGCAGGTGCACAGGGTGAGATCCAAACCAGGGCCCCTGGCAGAGGGGCACAGGCTGTACTGGGCAAGCAGTGCTCACCTGGTCCCTGGAATCAGGGCTGAGTCAGATGGCACTCAGGGCAGGACGAGTTGCTTGGCCAAGTGTTACAGGTGTTATGGTCTTTCAGTTGTCTGAAAAAAATTAGGGGAAAGGCTTTACATGACTTTCCCCTAATATATTTCCCCCATAATATGTAATTTCTGTGTGAAGATTGTTGAGTTGCCTCTAATGGATGTTGCTGAGAAGTGGATGTATGTTTGTAAAGTCTTTTGGATGCCATGGTGTACCTGACTCTATTTCACAAAAGACTGACTGTGGTTTATTCCTACCCTGTTTTTCATATGTGTGGAGTTCTTTGTATAAAATACCTGAATTGTTGGTTTCAGCGGGGACAGTAAGTCCTAATGCTGCTAGAATAGCTTCCTTCAATGAAGTTTTTCTCTTATAAATAAATCACAGTTGCATTTGACCCCAGTCCTTGGGAGGCAGTGGTAGAGATTCCATGGCCATGTAAGTGGAAAATCCATGGAAGTGATCCACATGTGTAAGTTCACGGAAGGGTATGTGGGCAGATACAGCTACTGAGTAGGATTTTCTGTCACTACAGTTTTAGGGCCTTCATTTTTCTGATCTATGTATGTTATGAACACTGAAATACAGATTGAAGAGTAACTGCTACAGCATTAATGATTTCCAGTGCATGATATACAGAATTTGGCCTAGGATGGGAGTGTTTATCAATAAAAAGATAATATTTCTCTAAAGTTTAACTTTTTGTATTTGCATGTTACATTAACAAGATGACAACCTTCTTGCTCTCTGCCTCTGCAAGACCACGGGCAGTGGGTGTTTCCTGGGGCAAGAACATGCTTCAGGGACCCAAGGACCACGTTGAAATCATTAATATTAAATAAATTAAACTAGCCAAGTGTTTTTTGTACTGTGGTGGTGTGGTTTATGAATGGCACTACAACATAGTGCTCCCACTGAGACTCTTCATACCATGCTGCCCTGTGCTTGCTCTCCCTTATCACTGGGCCAGCATGGAGAGGAGAGCTGGAGGCAAAAAAAGGTGATGATCATGGATTGGGATGAGAACAATTTACTGGAAACAGCAATGCAGCAAAAAAATAAACAGTAACAGCAAAAGTGTATAAAAGAGAGAGTGAATTACATGCAAAAGTGCTCACCCTAGCACTCAACTTGTCCCCCACCACAGCCATGTTACCCTGAGTGCTCCCTCCAGCTCAGAGTTGGTGCCACCTGGCCTCTTCCTCCAGGCACAGGTGTCTGTGCAGGGAGCACTTCCCTGCCAGTCCTGCTTCAGCAAAACTTAAATGAAGAGAGCTTGTGCTACCTGTTGCTGCTGAACTGGCAGAAGTTTCAGCAGGTAGTAATTTCTTTCTTTTGGATAATTTATACAACAGCTGCTATTTATCTATCTCACTCATTATGCAGGAGACTTTGGATGGAATATGCTGTTTAAAAACAGTGCCAAAATAAGAATTGTACAGAGTATTTGGTAATTTGTGTTGCATGAGTAATAGCACTGAACTAGAGTTGTGTAGAGCAATGCTCCCTGTAACTCTTTTGATCCTTTAGAAATTGTTGACGGTTATCTAATAAGATGCATTTGCATGTAATTTTAATTTGCTAATTTATAGAGCAAGCTGTAGCTAACACAAGCTAAAACGATAATAAGCTTGATTTTTGATGCTGCCTCTTTCAGTCCTTGTGATAAGCAGCTCACTGGCAAAAGTTATGGACCTGTGCTTGCCAAGAGACACATTTTTATAGTTTTGAGGAAGGTACTTCTAGATGTGATCTTGAGGTGGGAAAAAAAGATGCTTCATTCACTATGAAGTTTGTAGCTTTACATATTATAGGTTTCAAATTTATCAAAAGAATAAATTAATGAAGGCTTGAGGGGAAGAGCTTGACTAATATTAGACATTTTTTCTGTCTTGTTTAATTATATTTCTTCTTTCTCTCTGAACATTTCCAAAAATATTTTGTATTTAGAAAATACAGAAAAATTACTTCATAAAATGACTGTGGTAATTTTTGGAATTAGGCTAGGCACATTTGTATTATTTTAAATGCTTCAATCCCCTGTTATTTAGACAGATATCCCATCCGTATCTCAACATTACCATATTTTTACAGACCAGGAATTCACAGGAAAATGTGTTTTCTTAGTGTTGCACAAGGAGCTGGTGTCTGAAAGGGAATTGAATTCAGGCTTCTCAAAGTCTGAGTTTGATGCTGTTCCTTCTGCCAGGTAGGAGAGTAAATATAATACATTCTGCCAAAACTAAAGAGACAGGGAAGAGTTGTTCTATTTATACAAAATTCAGAGAACAACATCAGGGTTTTGCCCTCCTCTAGTGTTGGGAAGTTTAAGAAATCTTTCAGAGTTCTCTATGGTATTGGCATTTCTTGTGCTGAGCAGAGCTGGGCCCTTTCCAGACATACTGGGAGCAGTTGAGTGATATTGTGTAGCCTTTTCTTTTCTTCATTCTTTCCTTAAGAATATCTGAAATAAATCTAGTGTTCCAGAACAAAGAGTGAGGATTTGCAAGAATTTGGAGCCTGTCAACATGTAAAATTCCTGTCACTGCTACTTTTGCCATGGTTTTGCCTAAGCAGCACAAAAAGGTTTGCAAGTACTTGTTTTAAACATGTGAAAAAAAATTCAGAAGTTTGTGACTTGGCACTAGGATGGAGATCCATGTTGGTTCCAAGACTGTAGTCTTCATCTTAACAAAAATGTTGGATTTTGCTTTCATTCACACTACTGTAAATCTTAACTCTGTGGAAAGCTGTTGATTTATTCCAGAATTATGCTAGTGTGACAGAGTAGAAGTTCCTTCATCAGCTTTGTCCAAAAGCAAAGGCTGAGTGCCCAGGTAACTGAGTTGTACTTGAAGAAGTAAATTATTCTCTATATTGTATTCTCCTTCCAAGAAAATCTTTGTAAGAGGTTGTTTTGCTCATTTAAGATTTGGAAGGATTTGCACCCCGCCTCTCTGTGTCAGCTGTGTGCCACTGCTAGTGGCTTATGCTGTGGAGCTGATGGCCAGGGGGGTGATTTGGATGTCTGCACATTGGCCCAGCTCCCTCTTTGTTCTTGCTGTCACTTTTTCCCTTTGCTTATGCCAGAATTATCCTCTATGTTGGGTATTGGGTCTCAGGGAAGGGTCACCCTGAGGCACCTCCTTGCAAGCTGGCACCAAGTGTGGTGTGTGAAATTCTGGAACAAGCCACGGAGAGACTTGGATGCAAGGAGAGAAGAAAGTCTGCAGCTCCTCTGCCCCTTTGCCCTTCCTTTCTCTCTGTTCACTTACAAGTTCAGAAGAGCAAAGCTTGACTTTTGCATTTCATTTTATCCAAGGGAAGTGGAGCCTTGCAGTACATTCATATTACCTTTTTATAATATCTCATCTTCGCTCTTGTTACCCAGGGTTTTTGGAATGGTTTATCTGTATAAATGTGTTCAAGCATTGTAAGCAGTGATTTTCCTCCTAATTGTATAATAATCTTTATTTCTTCAAACATTTTTAGTCCTTAGTTAAAACCCTTTAAATTAACCACTTTAATAACTAATAATTGAAATAATGTCTGTGTGACTTAGTGTAAAGCACCTGTTAGGCTTCTTTCTAGCACAGGGGGAAATGAAGGAAGTGAGCCTCAGCTTTTCCTTGGAAGGATAAGAAAAATAATGCAAATAAAATCAAGTTAATAAAATTTGAAAGTAAGCATTGACAACGTTCCTGTAAGTGATGCCTGTAAACTAATGCAATTACCTCCCAAGTGCTACATTTCACGCTATTTGTTTCCTTTCAAAGCAAGCAACAGGGAAGACAGATCTTCACTCTAGGAAATAAATTGCAGTTTAAATATGTGGCTTCTTACATTCATCATTTTCTTTTAAGTCCTGACAGTGTACCTGAACTGTTTATGATACAGCATGAATTTGACAGCAGAAAGAGATGACAAGATTTAGAAAATATGTTATTTTCACCAAGCTATGAGGTTTTTATTTCTTTCAGGAGGGTAACTTGTTTCCTTCAGCATAATTCTGTTTGTATCTTTGACACATCTGTTCGTCTTAGTGTTGAGGCGCTTTTACAAGATGATTTATATAATGATTGCAGAGTGCCAGGGCTAGATGCTGCCACCAGCTGGGTGTAAATGGTGACAAGGACAAGCAACCTGTATGAATCACTGCTGTCTTGCCTTTTGGCCTGGTGCACACATCCTGGGGAGTCAGAATGGAAAATGAGGTCTCCCTGCCTGATAAATCTTTAATTCTCTTGTCATGGAGGGATTGGTGTTGCATCTTTCACTTTGTGATCAGTCCAGTAAAATTGAAGCTAGAGATCATTGAATGAACCTGTTTGGCTGGGGGAGTAGTTCTGCCTAACAATCCTAACTAGTTCCTATTTACCAGGATAAATAGGGGAGCTTCATTTTCACTAAAAGGAGTATTCATGAAATAGTATTTCCTTTTGTGAGAATTCAAGTTATTTTCCATCTGTATGCTCTTCTATGGCTCATAAAAAAGCCCTTACTTGTAAAGACTTAGCAAATATATTTCAATAATCTTTTCAGCCTGCAGAAGAGAAAATGAGGGTAGCTACAGTGAGCAGAAAAATTGGTGTTGAGGAGTGTATAAGCTAGTTGTGCTTTCCATGAGTGAGAGCTAGGTAGTCGACTGAAGTACTTTTCAGGAAAAAATGTTTGAAATACAAAGAGATTTTTTTTCCCCTGTAAAGAAGAGAATAAAACCAGCTCTTTAAAGGTTTGTTAAGCTTACAGCTCCTCCTTTATATTGGAGGAATTTAGATGTAGATTACCTTAGTATATGCACTGGAAATACATCAGTAGGAAAATATTGGGATTTTCAATGAAAAATTGTCTTACTAATTATGACCATTTACCTATAAGTTGTACTGTAAATGAATAATTAAGGAGTACAGAAATAAATGTATCTTGTTGATTTAAGTGAGGAGCTCTACAATATTGAGTGTGTTTTAGTTCACATGATTTTATAAGCTGAAGCATAACTTAATATATCTTACATTGGGAAAAGATACTTGGCTGTTTCTTAGCTTGGACTAAAGGAAGTGCATTTTTCCCAAAACCCTGACTGAACATCTGTCCTGAGTAAGAAAGTATTTGATGAAGG
The DNA here is from genome assembly GCF_037042795.1 of Molothrus aeneus. Lineage (NCBI taxonomy): Eukaryota > Metazoa > Chordata > Aves > Passeriformes > Icteridae > Molothrus > Molothrus aeneus. The sequence continues at coordinate 38,213,321 of NC_089648.1, read as the reverse complement.
AAAGCCACATAAGATGTGAATAACAATGCCTCATTAGCTATCATTTGTTTCAGTTCAATTTTGTCACTGCAGTCTGTTTCAGTTCACAAATTAGCATGCCAGTGGCCTTTTACTGCATTCATTTCAATTTTTTCAGGGAGCAATAGCCAACTGATTGGGAGGTCTCAGACCAGATGGCAAGAAACTTGGAACCAGATTCTGATTCTGCTTACATAAGTAGAAACAAGAAATAGTGTTTATACAAGCGAAACTTTGTGTGGAATAAAATCATTTCACAGGCAGCAGTAGGAAAATCATAGTGTTTTCCCTACTCTCCAGAAAGTCTCACAAAGTCAGGCTTCCAAATTTATTCAATTTGAATTACATTAACATGCATTTGAAATTTCTAAGTGAGCTCAACCTTTCAATGCTTCAGTTAATGTTCTGAGACAAATCTTACCCTGGTGTAACTCCACTGAAATTGGTAGACTTAAATTCAGAACTAAATTGGCTCCTAAATTTTAATTTGTTTTAGTATTTCTAGCTCAATGTAAAACAAGTTCCTACAGAACTGATATGTTACTTGTATTTACATTTTCTTTTAAAATGAGCTTGAGTTGTAATGTAATCTGGATTTTAAGTGTACTGGTTTTGTTTTCTCTTCTGCTTTTTATTCCATTCCCTTGTCTAGTGGTACTTGTCCTAATGATAGTTAAGCTTTATGTGATTTCTTGGAAGGCAAAACTTTTCAAAAGCCATAATTAAGCTGTGCAACATTCTTTCTTCATAATGATGAAAGTCCTGTCAAAACCTTTGGGAGTGATCAATGTATCTGCTCAAAACAAAGATGAATTTTTTTTTTTCTGTATTTTAAGATCTGGGAAGTTCAAGCATTATCTAAAAGTAGTAGCTACTAATCCAGATATGAATTAAAAGGAACTGAAATTCAATGCATGCATCAAAAATTGTTCTATGAAGTAGTCTTTCAAAATTGTAATTTGTATATTTTGTACCTTTTTAAGTGTGTAAACTGGTGAGAGATTAACCAGTTAATTGTGTTTCCAGCATCTTGATGCTGATTCATGTGTAGAGCAGCTGAGGGAAGCTCCTGCAACATCTTGATATTGCTTGAGATGCCCAACCACAGAGACAGGCAAGACTTGTGTACCCCACCTGAGTTACAGCCAGTCACTGCATATGGGTGATATCAGTTTTTTGGAAATACTCAGTAAATCACTCTGTTTGTTGAGAAGAGTACTGGGGAAAAGAAAAGACATGAGATATTTCAATCCACTGAGAGCTTTGCTATGAGCCCTTCTCTTGAAGGCTTCTGTTGGTCTGAACTTACCTACCCAATGCGTGCTTTTGTCTTCCTTCTACTTTTAGTCTGTAAAATGAACTGCCTGGCCAATAATGCTGCTATTTAAGAGTGACTTGGAAGATCAGGGATGTGTTGTGTTGACACTGAGTCAGCAGTTGTCTCTCTGTACATATGTCAGAATGACTGAGGAGTCGGCAGGCAGCCAAAAGCTGTTTGTAACATATTTCCTCACAGAACTCTGATGTGGTAGGAAAGAGTTGGTAGACTTTAATTGCCAGACTCCCAGTTTGTGAAATATGTCTTCAATGTCTTTTAACTCTGGCCTTTCATAGTAATTTCTGTTCAGCTTTGTCTACAAAATCCAATTATTAGCAATATAATTAAATGATAAAGAGATAAACCAACAGTGAGTGACTTAGTGAGAATGAAATCTTGAGTAGGTTTGCCCTGAGCAGATATTTAAAGAGAGCTTGTGCATGCCATAGCCACCTCTCCATGAGGGCACCTGGCTCTGGGAGCCACAGGCGGACAGGTCTCACCAGGAAACAAGTATTCTGCTCAGGCAGGCATGGATAGGGATAGGTTTTAACAGCTTGTTTTGACCTGCAGTGGAAGGAGGCACAGATGTACAGAAATGTTTATCAAAAGTACCTGGATGGAGAAGCACTTGATGCAGAGCAGGCATCAAGTAAGAACCTGGCTCCTCCCATAGTCTAGGTAAGTAAGTCACAGGCTTTCACCTATTCTGGAAGAATTCATCTTAAAAAACTAATAGTTGGTAAAATTGTCCCCAATTTAAATGGTGCCAGAAAAACTGGAGATATTCTGGCCCTGCTTTCAAACTGCAGTGGGTTTAACTTTGAATGAACTCATAGATAAAAAAAGACAAATTAAAATGTTGTCAAATTCCATTTGAATTACAAAAAGGCACCAGAAGGAAGTAATTTTATTGTTCTAAGCCAAAACTTTCAAAAGGTTAGGGTTAAAAAGACAAACTTGTGATTTTTTGAATACTTGTGACTATGTGGTCTGATACTACATTTAATTACACAACCACTAAACACTTCTTTTGGAAGTGTGACATTGATTGAATGGAATTTAGAGTGCTCAGTTAATTGGTGTATGTTTTTTTTTTTCATCCTCTTCCAACATATTTGAGGGGTTGAACATACTAAATGTTACTGTTATCTGCTCTGAAGGTCATGTTCATTTCTTTCAGGTGCATTTACATATTGTGAAATTAGAATCTGGAATGCTTTAGCAAAAACACAGTTATGAGATAAATGGGGCTGTTTTGCAGCTTGAAGGAAGGGAGACGATGGCATAGATATGAAAACAAAAATGTTCTGGAAAAAATAATAAATGAGCTGAAACGTTTCAATTACAACACTTACAGAAGTCCTGTGGCAGGAAAATGACTCTTTGGATGGGATCTTCACATGGCAGTGTTTGCTAGTTAAAATGGGCTGAAATAAACTCATGTAGAAGAAGCATCATTCCCAATTCTAGAAAATGGTGTAGTCCTGCCTTATAACAACAGCAGACTTGCTTGTTGATGCTTTTAACATACATAGCTTTTCATTCAGCATTTCCTTCCCTTTTTTGTTTGCATATTTTATCTAAGAAAAAATTAGAGTAATATAGAAATTATATTTAAGAAAAAAAAACCCAAAGCCCCAAATATCTGTGGGGGTATGGCACAGATGACTCATGGATCATGTCAGTTTATGCAGTACATACTGGAGACACTTTGAGGCCCTATTGAGTAGCATATTTTACAAGAGGATTCTAGTTGAGTGACCAGTGTTGTAAGCTGTGTTGTACTAAGCTTTTAGCATGGAGATGGGACACAAGTTGATAACACGGTTATGCTATGCTGTTTGCAATACTTGTTGTATTTTGTCTTGAATCACAGCAGACCTGTTGCTGTGCTGCCTTTTATGCTTTTTCAGCTTTTAAGAGAAGGGGTACCAAAAATGTATTTGTTCATTTGGCTGAATTAAACATGTAATATGCACAAGAGCTGAACTAGCAACTGCATCAAAACCTTTAGTTTTTCTAGTCCTTTAAGGTGGTGAAGGGTCTAAGCAATTACCATTTGGTCTGTGATCCTATTGCTTGAACTCTGACAAATCTGTTCACGAGAAACGCAAGAGGGCTGGTACTGACAAAGACATCTTAGGGTTGTTACATGTTCCAGAATACTTTTAGATGTTGATGGAGATGTTACTCTCAAAAGTGTTTGTAATAACATAACTCAAGACTAAATGCTTCAATTCTTTCCCCCTAGAACAGAGGCTGTTGACAGTGGTGCCACAGTTGAACCCTCTTTGGATGAACCATTAGGACTGAAGTTCATTTTCTTTTAATTAACAAAGACTTGCAGTGGTTTGTTTCATGAAGATCTGTGGGAAGAAGGATGTTGGGATTGGCCCATATAAGTATATGCAAGTACCTGTCATGGTTTACAGGGCAGTCTGTGGCAGAGCAGCAAGTTGAATTTGATCTTTCTGAGGAAGTCTAGAGTCCTTTCCATAGAAACAGCCTAGGGTTACTCAGAATAATCTGTAGAACTGGAGGAGACCTCCTCCTAATTGTTTATTTTTGACTGTCAGTAGTAGAAAAACGGTAAAACTTAGAGCACAGCCTTTAAAAAAAATCTTTTGGCATCTCCATGGCACATGTCATTTCTGACTTACCAGTATCATTAAGAAAATTCATTATCAGAAAGTAGCTGAGCCTTTTTCCTGAGCAGCTGAATAAACTGCTTTCTTGAGGCAAATATTGTTGTACCGTGAATGGAAATCTTTATCATAGTTTAGTCTGGGGCTTAAAGATTTCTTGCCTTCCTTTCCTCTTCCCCTCACCCCATCTGCTCCCATTCAACCTCTTACCAAAAGGCTTTAGTGTAGCAAAATATGTGTGATAAGCAGTCTTTGGAAGCTGATGGGTGTATCAGAGCAAAGGCAATGTTTTCAGTTGCTCCATGTAGAGCAGACCACTTCTGCAAATCTATAATGAAAGGGCAAGGGTGTTTCAAACACCCTGACACTCATTTTCCTGACAATAACCTATTTTTTCCTCTGTTTAGAAGAGATACTGTTTAATGGCCATTCTTCCTTTTTGGCAGAAAAACTTATTGATTGTTTCTTCATGAAGTCCGTCTGTGGATTTGATGAATGAAGAAAGGAGTGAGGGAGACCATAATTTAGCAACTGTTAGTATGAGAGAGAATACAGGGTTGCTGGAAAGGCTGGGGAATTACTAAGGGCAGGATCAAATACATTTGGCAGTCCTTGTCACCCAGTGTGTTCTGAATATACCATTTAGCCTGTCTCCAGCCAGCTTATGTGTCTCAGCAACTTACCCTGACAACCAAAGCTGGTGCCTTGCACACACCATGACTCTGTGGAAGGGGACGGAGCAAGCACCCTACTAGATTTGGTGCTTTCACTCACAGTGAACTTCACTTTCACTGGTTCAGTTTGCTCCCTTGAAGCTGAAGACGGGTCTGGGTCTTCAGAGTTGGGAATGAATATCAACTTGCTTTCCTGGAACAGTTGGAACATCATTCAATAGGACGTCTCTTGTTTTTCAAGAGACCCATATGCCAGAGAGCTCTATATTCTCAATTAAGCCACAACCTTTCTCTTTTTCAATTTCCTCTGATTAGTGAGAGGTGATTTTTTGGTTTTTTTGTACTTGTTTGCATTTCTTTTGTGTTGTTTAGCTTTCTTCCTTTCTTTTACTTAACTGCTTTCCTCATTGAATTTGACTGTGTTAACTTGTTTGCAGGTATCTGGATAAAGTTGGAATGTTGATTGTTTTTAAATCATTGCAAATTAGCTCTGTTCCAGTCCATTTGTTGACTGGGATTGTAATTAAGAGGAAAAAAGAAAAATCCAGAATGCAGTAGTATGAAAGTGGGGAAGATTCTCACACCTGCTTTTTTAGTTACCATCAAAGTAACACAGTATGAATACCTGGAACACAGTAACAGTATGAATACCTGGATCTCCGTTACTCAGAAAAGGGACAGTACAAAATTGTTGGTAAAAGAGGCTCTAGGCCTGGAACTGCTTAGAGAAAATCTCTTCTGCAAGGAAGATACTTTTGTCCCTTGGTATCACATCTCAACAGCCTTCAATAGCACAGTATGGGTTTGTGTTCTTTCCACTGTTCTTGTTAGGCTTTTCCTATACTGCAGAGAAATACTGATTTTTTAAATCCTATTTTCGTTTAGTCTTTCTAGTTTATTTTTCATTTAACAAATTTTGATTAGATTTTTTTTTTTTTCCTTGAGCATAAAATTCTTTAGCCAAAAAACCCCAAAATGGCCACAGTGTGGAGTCCCTGTTCACCACTCACCCCAAACCAGGCTCTTCAAGGTGGGTGTGTGCTCATTTTGCTCAAAAGTCAGTCTCATATATCCCCTCTGTACTCGCCCACTTGTCTGCGTTGGTGTGCCAGTGAGGAGATGTTTTATTTGGCAGGCTGTATTTGAGGGTTTTCCCTGCAGAGGTCTTCACAGCTCCTTCCCCCAAAGAGTCTTTTGCAGAGGTGCTGCTGATGTGCCAGTAAAACTGTTTTCCTTGTGGTCCTTCACAGGGATGTAGGAGCAGGCTCTGAGGACCTGAGCAGAACTAATTTGATTGCACATGACAGCAAATCTGTGGCCACAGAGAAACTGAGGCAGGAATGGGAATTACTCTGTGACTGCTGAGAGGGCTTGACAGAAAGGAGGGACCTGATAAAAGTCTGAGAACTGTTTACCATAGTTCAATATTTCTGGAACCCAAATAATGATGGTTGTGTCTTTCTTTCTTACTCTGGGTTAAATACAGACATCTGTAACTTCAACTGCAGAATGAGGAACTACTCAGGCAAATAATTAAAAATGCACACCAGATAAAAGCAATTCAAAACAGCTGTCTTCCCTTCTGAGGAACTTTGAGTCTCACTTGTCCAGGACTATTTCCCATGAATAAGGAACAGGTAATGCAGAATAGCAAAAATAGTGATGAAGCTACTTGTTTGATGTGTTATTAGAAAAAAGAGGGTGAAGTGGAGAACCAGAAATGAAATAAAAAAGGAGGACTTCAAATTCTACATTGAATAATTTTTTATTTAATAAAACAGTATTTGAAAAATGGTATTAGAGGAATGTGAAACATTGAGCTGTTGGAAGGATAAGACAAGTAGTTTCTGAATTTGTATTATGGCTATCAATCCAACAAAGTCAAGACAACACCAGATAACTCAGAACTTCATGGACTAGTAGTAAGGGAAATGTTTCTTATTACTATGTGTCAGAGTTTCTGTAAAGATAAAGTATTAATAATCTCTATGTATCAAATTGTGTTATTTGAATCCTTTTTACTTTCATTTCTTTATTTTGTTGTGAGGCAGGATGCAAATATTAGTTTTACAGAGCAGGAGATGAGTTGAAGTGAAAGCAGGTTCCAACCAGGTAGATCAGCCTTGGGATGGGAACACAGTGTGCTGAATTGCCCACACAGTGCTGCCAACGTATGTGAGTCATGAGCACCAATGCCACTTCCATTTATAGATTCCTTAGGAACAGAGGCAGCTATAAATGCCATGGAGTGGCAATTTTTTAAAAAAAGGTTTGGACTCAAAGTGTTGAGCTCCACAGAACTAATTAAATCAACACAAGATGTCCAAAGTAATTCCCCTTTGAGAAATTATTGAAGTTGCCAAATACAGCTCCCATCCTCTAGGGAAGTACCAAGGCTTCAATAAATGCTTTCATCCCCAGAACACTCAAGCCATCAGAAATGTTCACATAAAACATTAACAATGAAATATGAAGCTTAGAATATCAATATTTTGGAATACAAACTTGAAACAAAATGTTTGATTCTTATTTTTCTAAGGGAAAATTCCAAAATTTCGATAGCAAGTTGTATCAGATTCACATTCTGAAAATTCCCAGCCTAAAAGGTTGCTCAGTTAAAGTCATTTCACCTGTTAAGGTGGTGATAGTTTGAAAGAGTAGGGTACCTTGAATTATATGCATGTACTATATGTGGAGTATAAGCTTGAGTAACCATGTAGTGTAACACACTTCCACAGGTTGAGAACACCATATATAATGTGCATATATTAACTTATTATTTATGCACATACTTCATATATATGCATATGTTTTGGGTAAATTAATTTACATTTCCACACACAAGTATTTACTGAGAAACCAAGGAACTAATGGAATAGGAGTCCCAGATTCCTCTTCCATTACCTTATGAAAAGAATGGTCTTCATGGCCTGTACAATTTAAGCGGCAAAATATTCACTGTAGATGAGACATTTGTGCCTGAAATAATTGTCAGGCACTCCAATGGGTTATTTGTTGTTTCTATTGTTTCAATTTAGATGAATATTCTTCGTTTTCCTTCCACAGCAAAAAAGAATTTAGGGCATGCTACTGTTCCTACACATATACATGTGTGTATATCCATATATATATATTTATAGTTATATCTGCATCTAGGATTCTTTCTCAACATCAAAACTTATCACTTCCCAACAGAGAAAGTTTCTGGCATCCACATGGGAGCACCTATCCTGGCAGAGCGCACACACAATGTCACGTATTTAAGTCCTGTGGATGTAGTTCAGGTTGAGAACTTGAAATTGTCACTTGTGTCCTATATGAATGTCTTAACCTTGAGGCAATTTTTGGGATGTTACAATTTCTGTCTCTCCTGTGAAAACAGCTCTGCTTTATGTAAGTAATTAAAATACTAATTGAATCTGGATCTTTCACAACTTGAGATAAGTCCCATAACCAGTGGGCTTGGAAAAACAGCCTAGTTAGCCCTGTGAATGTGTAATTAGTTATACAAGATGAGGTTACTCCAGTAGAATAATTGAGAGCAGCTCACTTGAGAGTAGCAGAGAAGCTGGTACTTAGTGCACTCACCTAGTCTATAGGAGAGCCACGCATTCCTGGTAGGACTTAGCCTGTGCTGGGATTTGAAGTATGGTATCTTGGATTTCCAGTGAGGCTGTAACTGGATAAATTGTGGGAGAATGCTTGTCTAGATTTTCATAAGAATTTTCAAATGCTTTGGGGTTTCTCTGGATGAAGCAAAAAAGAGATCCCTAAATTTTTTTGTAGCAGAAGAGTTTCTTCTTGCATAGCTCTATTAAGATTAACAGCATAAGAAATTCAAGAACTTTAAAAAAAGTATCAGTAATGACTCCTGAAATATTCATTTGTTAGTATTATAATTTATGATGATGCATAATGAAAATCATTCCTGTTGCTGATGGGAAAAGTAGACAATGGGAAACATGATGTTTCCATTGGCCTGTATTTGTGTCTTGACTTCTCATAGTGTTTACATGTTTTTCTTTCTCCTGAGCTATGGAAAAGCCTTAGCACTCTGTTTATAACAGATTCTGCATACAGCAGTTCCTTTGGGAAAACAAAACTCAAATACCTAGGAAATGTTTCAACCTATCTTGCCTTCCATAGGATGTGACAAACTTCCTCTTCATGCAGTACGTGGTCTGCCTGCAGTCCTGCTGGCAACTCCCTGCAGTCAGGTCCCAGACACTTCTGATATGGGCTCTTCCCTTCCATGTGTTCTCTACCCACCAGGATGGATCAGTGGGGAGTATTGGCAAAATATTGTGGAGTAACTTGTGCTGCCCAAATTCTAAACTGTATTTGTTCCTTGGAATGAAGAGAAAGCTCCTCTCCAAAACAGACTGGGGCTGTGTACAACATATGCAGTGACAACCCAAGTTCCAAAGTAGATTAGCTCCTTACAGTACTTTGACAGAACACAATCTCACAGAAAGTCTTTTTGCCCTCTCTAAAGGTGCAGTGTTTGCACAAAATCTATCCTGCCTTACAAAATAAGACGGTAAGTGCTCCTGCAGTTAATTTGTGGCTTGGGAATTTAGTTGATAATATAATCCTACTTATGCAAAATTGTGCTTTAGTAGTCCAATACTTTAAAATGCTGAATCTGTTTATAAAGCTGATCTGTTCTGTTACCTACTTTGCTTGTTTGAGAGTAATTTGGCTCCATAATTTATTTGAGGGAATGGATACATTGCGGCTGATTTAAGTTTCTGTTATCATGTGTTGCATATTAAATTGACAAATGGTTGCTGTCCTTAACTGCAAACTCTCTTGGATCTGTAGTCTCCTCTCTTGAATTTTTTTTGTTGAAAATTCCATTGTGTTGCTTGGTGCCACTGAATCATCTCAAAATGTGCTCTGTTTCTCTCACCTAAGCAAAACACTGATGCTGTGCCAGACTTGACTGGAGCAGCCTTCTGACTACGATAGAGAAATAGTAGATGGCCTCTTCTGTGACAGCACCTTAATACTTTTTGGCAGTTCTTTTTGGCACTCAGAGGCAAACATTACTGAAGAATTCTTATTCTGTTCAACTGCTCTATCTTATGTTCAGTAATGGGAAGCACTAAAGGGAAGCCTACATCCACTACAGTGGGTAGGTAGATTGATGTTCAGTGGTAAGATAAACTATTATTTCTATTGTAACTCCAAGCCATCTGCTGCCTGCGTGTCAATATCCTCATTGAGATATTTTGAAGATTTGGATACCAGTTGTTTCTACTTTTGCACCTGTGGGCCAGTCAGGAGACCAAACAGTCTCTCCAGTGTCATAGCCCCATAATTTTCTCTCTGTCAATTAACTGAAGAGGCACCTTTCATTCGGTCATTGTTCTAGCTCTCCTTTGCACTTGCATTCATACTTCAGGCTATCGCTTGACGTTCTTAAAGCATGAACAAATGTCATATGTTATTTCCTCCCTGTTAGGCTTTAACATTTTATGTCCATGTGCTCAGCCTGTGATTCCTGACACCTTTTCTATGCAAGGGATTCTGGACTTCTCCCATGAGGTTGTTAAGTTCATCTTTTATCGAATGCAGTTGTAGAGTTCCGTGACTTTGCATTAGCAGGGAGAACAGATCTAACAACATGACTAAATTTTTTTTATTTAGTATCAATTTTGATTCATGCTTCTACTTTTATCCCCCTCCCTAAATTTTTAGAAGTTTATCAAAGCCTCTTTCTGACCTGCATCGCTTGAATTGCAGGAGGGTTTATTCATCATCATATAGTCTGCTTCCTTAAAGATAAGATGATACAAATGTAAAAATATTTCTTTATCTGCTGTGGAGCTGATTTGAAAAAAATTAATAGGCATTGGTTTTGGCTTCACTCTCAAGAAAGTGACCAACATGTATTGCTATGTCTGCTAATAAGTGATCTGTTTATTCTACTTGGGAAATGAAGTGAAAGTCACCCAAATGTGCCTTTTGTCTGTGAAACTTCTCAGTTGATCACTGGGCTAATTTTGTTGCACCCCAATGATGGGCAGTATTAATAATAATAGGGCTATTATGCATTCTGGTCTCCTTCCAGTTATGGTAGCAAACAACTGGACTGTTTGACAGCACAATTGCTATCACAGGCTTTTGAAAATCTCTAATATTTTTCATGAATGGTGCTTGTCACTTTACATTAGCTGTATAAAATGAGAACAGCCACTTGACACTTGGCTTAAAATCTGCTTGGTGCTTTCTGGCCTCGAAACATACTTGCTTCTAAACAGGTTGTAGAAGGAAATTGCTCTTGATTTTTATTTTTCCTGCTCGCTGGTGTGGACAATAATACAGGGTTTTGTTAAATGTTGCGGCTGACAATGCTGCCATCATCTGAAATGCCTGCTCTGTGTCTTTGTTCAGTTCCATTGGTGTCTTCTGTGTTTTCCATGTCTCATGCTTAAAAGCATGAGATGACTAAAGGTTTATTTGCCCCTTGTTTAGAAAATGCTCTTTATTTTTACTTTTTTTTTGTATTTGCTCAGTTTTATAATTTCTGACACTTTGAAGTTTTTAAATTTGTCTGTCAGAAGATCTATATTATTGAATCTAGTCCATCATTTAGGTTTGATTAGTTAACAATAACATAACCATATTCTGATTGTTAATTTTCATTTGAGCTTGTTATTTGTTGAGAATTTTTCTGCTCATCTGTTGGACAGGCATACTGATTTAAAAAGCACCCATTGGCTGGTTGGTCCTTTTTGGAATCATTTGCCCTTTCAAGCTATATTTCTCTAGAGTTTTTGTCACTTGCTTTTGGTTTGAGGTTGTCTTTTTTTTATTTTCCTCCTATATTCTTGTTATCTAGACTTTGGTGTTTTTTTTTTTTCTTGCTGCAACTAAATAAACATTAGAAATTTATTTATTTCCTTTTTCATTTAATTCTCTTTGGAAAAATATTTTTACTTTTCTGCTTTTGCTATGAATAATTGTGGTTACCACAAGAGGCATAAATCTTCAAGGTAATTTTTACCTTTCAGGCTTACAGCTATAAACTGTAAACTTGAATTAATTTTTTGAGATTGTCTTTGATTTTCACTTTAGCCATACAGTGATTATTATTGCAGCCTGTATGTGCTTGTTTATGTGCGTAAATATTCGCTGAAGGATTGTGAAGTTTACTTTAAATGAAGTAATTTCCATATAAAGTTGTACATGAATTACAGCATTGCTTTCTATTTTCCTGCAAGAAAATAGAAATAGACTTGTGAATTTTCCTTGAGGAAGCTACATAGTTTTTTGTGAGAAACATATTTTCATAACCAAATTATCCAGTAAGGTAATATAATTATCTGATACCAATGAAGGCAGCTTGAACCAAGAATATCTGCACCACCTTGGAGGTACCAGATTTTTTGTCATGAGGGAAATAGACTTCAGTGTTGATGGCTAAATCCATTTCAGCTTTTTTGTAAAGTGAATTCTCTAAGTATTCCAGTGATAAACATTTGGAAACAAAATCTCTTTCTTCAGTGGTGTGCTGGAAAGGTTTTGTTCCTGCTGTATAACTAAATGTTAGTTTAAGCTGTTGTGCTGGGGTGTGTTCATATTGATGTTCTCAAAAGCCATTATAAAATCCAGCAAGTTCCTTGCTTTTTCTGGCAATATTTCTAGTTATTTAAGATGCTTAATTTCGCATTAAGGCAACTGACTTCTGTTCCTCCCTCATACCTGGTATTCAATTTCTCTGCAAAGAATTTGCAAGTATAGACACTCCTGTGTCTGTACTAACAACTAGGCAAGGTCAAGGAATTTTTATGCTCCAGCACCAATTAAAGTCTATGTGAGGGTGCTTAGTTATTTTAGAGAGAGACCTATTTTGAAAATCAATTAACTGCTGTCACCTCAGCTCACCAACCTACAAGTGCTCCCTTTAGTTCACTGCCTGAGAGAAAAATAGTAAAAAGGAGCTGTTTCTACTGGGAAATATAGTAGTTTCACCCTTTCACATGTGCCTCTTCATCGTGCCTGGGCCTTGCTGCATTATGATTTTTAAAATTTTTATTTTTTGAATATAAGAGGTGGGCCACTGTTACTAGGAATTCACCCACGGTGGCAGTGACAATGCGCAGGCCTCCAGTTCTACAGCCACTTGCAGTGAGAGATCACCTTAAGCCATCTCAGAGCAATTCCCTGGATTACGGAAACAACTGCCAGAGCTAACAAGCCTCGAGTGCTCATTCTGACAGTCTGCATACATATAGTGCCGAGCTGCTGTTAGCTGTGCCGAGGATGCCTTTCTATGGATAATGCTCTATGTGGGTCAGTTGCAAATACTCAAAATCCAATTAAGACTGAGGGCTTTCAATTTGCCCTTCAGCTACCATGAGGGCAAAATAATCTCATTTTTGCAAAGAAAACTGTCATTATAAATGTTTGTCTTGGCGTTGTCTGTGACAGACATTTTTTACAGCAAACTGTACCTTCCTCTTTCTGCTCGTAAGCAAATATAATTTGTCAGTGCAACACTGGGGTTTGCATACTTAGAGAAAACACACTTACTTGGCAAAATAATTTTAAAAATACCAAAAAAACCCCAAGAAAATTTGATAGTAAATGTTTTAGTGTGGATTTTATCTATCTAGACTGCTCAGGTGATCCCATACAAACTTAGTACACACGTAGATGGGAACATGCAAATTCAATGTTTTGTTGTTGCTTTTATTATTGCAAGCCCTAACCACATAATCCTTAGCCCACTCAGCTTTTGTATTTTCCCATTAGGTATGCACCCACAATGTGGTGAATGCAAATGCTTAGTGAATGGCTACAGTAATACAGTGTACTCCAGCAGTAATGTCCTTTTTGGTCTCTTGAAAGCCTCTTGATGCAGCCGGTACTCATGTTACAAGAATTTCTCTATCAGAGACAAATTGAAGCATCCAAGCCACATGAAAGCTTTCTCCTTATCTGTGGGTGAATATTGATACAATCCAGCAAGGCTAAGATTGAATTTGCTCACATTAAAAAAAAAAATCCACATATAAGAATTTCTCTGGCTATTAGAATAGCTCATAAATGGATTCAGAAACCTGATTTATCTAAAAATTCAATATAGAAGAGGGGAGTTATATTTCCATTTGTCTTTGTCCATAATAATTGTCTACTATGGCCAGTTGAAATGTTTTACATTCAATAAAATGAGTATGAGAGTGTCAGCATTTGCAGCACTTCCTACACTTCACATTAGGTGAATGGAACAGCAAATGTTACAGTAATTTGGCTGAGTTGTCTGAGACAAAGTGCTCACTGCATTGACTGATCCGTGGTTAGGAGTTCCAGGTGCTGTGTGATACAGTTAGTAATAAGCCAGTTTCAGGCAAGGTTAGATCCCAGCTGTACACATAACTTTCCATGCTGGATGTTAATGGTAATCCAGTTCAACTGATGGTTATCTGACAACTAAAACAAGGGAAAAACTCTGATGAAACAAGACTGGGAACAACTGAGAAATCAGGTGGACTGTTGATTCATTAGTTAATTCTTTTTTTTATGCAGTTAGCAGGATTATCTTTTTAGCTCCTTTAATAGCATGAACTTAAGATAGAAGTTAATGCTGTTATGCCTTCAAGGATAAATGATATGAAAATCTTGCAAATGGCTCCTAATGCTTCAGACAGTCTGACTAGAGGTTTTCCCTTGGGGTAGTAATGGTTTAATATTGTGCATTTGGTGCAAGTTCTGCCGTGGGAGAATCTTGTTTGAGCTGTATGGATAACAGAAGAGCCATGGAGTTTTTAGGACTTGAAATTGATTGTTATTACTTGAAATCTGTGGCTCTCTCTCAGAGGCTCCTTATGAAATTTATTAGAATAGCAGTAAGAGGATCCTTTCAATAAGGAAGAAATGTTTGGAAAATGAGGAAAAGCAGTGAATTAAATGGTAAACTTTCTCAGTATAGGGAACTCAGAGCTGAGACCTGTGCTATTTATAAATATACAAAAAAGAGAGACAAGGAAAACAATTGTTGGTAATGAAGAAGTGGCAGGACCTTCATGTGCAATAAAATGGCAGATGATGTTGAGTACAGATAAATGTAACCTGATGTTGTGTGAAAAAAATAATACCAGTTTAATTTGCACAGTGATTTGCCCTGTATTGCCACTCAGGGAAAAATAGGTGCTCATGTTATTGCCTCAGTTCCATGAAAATGTCAGCACAGCACATGGTAGCTGTACAAAACACCACACACTACTAGAAATTATCAGAGAAAAGCAGAGAACAAAATGTCTTTTTGCCATTGTAGGATTGTATGGTGCACCTGTGGCTCAAATTATGAGTGCATCTCTGGTCCCCCTACATTTCAGGAAAGAATGGTACAGAAGTGAGAACAGTACAGAGACAGGCCATTAGGGTAATCGAAGATGTTCCCTAAGAGGAACAACTAAATAACCCAGAACTCTTGGCTTGAAAAGGAGACAACTGAGGGAAATGAGATAGAAACCTACAAATTCATGGTACTGGGACAAGGTTAGCAGAGGCTGGCCAACTTCTCTCCTACTGCAAGGGCAAGGGGCTGCTGGGTGAAAGTAGTGAGGGCTTCTATAGAGCAGTGAAATAAGCCACTGATTTACTGTTTTGTGTAATTAAGCTGTGAAACTCCTTGCTCCCAGAAGCTAATAGTGTATGTGGGTTCAAATGGGGCTGTACAAACTAGTGGCATAAGAAATTGTAACTGGCTGTTGAATTTAGACTGATTTTGGCTCAGGAGTTCCCTGACCCATAGAAAAGTACAAGAAGGATATTCAGTAAATATCAGAATACTCATGCCATGTTCTCTTGCTTTTTTGACTACTATTACAGCCTGCTGTTGGAGAGGAAATACTCATCTCTGTGGGTCTTTTGTCTGAGCCAGTGTGTTTTGTTACAAGGCTGATAAATCCCTTGCTTCCATCTTCATTGACTCTTGCTCCAGATGTAGCAGGCATCTCTAGACTCCTAACCCATTTCTACATCTATACATTTACCAGGGGCATTTAATATCTGTCATCATAGAGCAGATCACCAAGGGCTCCTATTCTGACTGTGGAAAAAGCTTAGCAAACCTAAGATGTTTCTGAGAAAACATTAGGGGCTAAGAAATGGGTGTCTCTGGATGCTCAGTTCACTCAGCTGTAGTCTCCAGGTGTTTGTAAAGCTCAGCAGCTTGTATGCTGATAAAGGGCAGAGAGGTAAGGTGGATGGTAACACTGCCACAAGTGCCTGTAGGCTGTCCTGGAGCTGAGGCAGGGCAGCAGTGCCATGTCACCAGCAGTTCTATTCTCTGCCCTGTGGGGTGAACACCTGCACCTGTGCTTCATCATGTCAGTGAATGGTACTACATTTTAGGCAGTTTACTTTCATAACAATGCCCTTTAGTACAGCTGTTAAAAATACCTGAAGCAGTAAACCTACCTGTCCTATATTGTTCAAAGTTACCTGATGGTAACTACTCCATCCACTGTTTCTTTTTACTGTGAAAATCTGGGCATAATGTTAGAAGCATAGACTAAATGGAAGTCCAGTCAGAAGAGAGAGACTGTGGGGTTTACAGGTAAAGGAGAAAAAGAGAACATTTGTCTACTTCACCAATTCTGGCCAATTTATTGGTACACAGTATCTGAACCTGAAAGCCCGGACTGGGAGCACGTGATTGGCTGCACAGCTATTCAGGTTGTTCTCTCTGGAGACTGATAGCCT
This sequence comes from Molothrus aeneus, assembly GCF_037042795.1. NCBI lineage: Eukaryota > Metazoa > Chordata > Aves > Passeriformes > Icteridae > Molothrus > Molothrus aeneus. The sequence goes on along the minus strand of NC_089648.1, from coordinate 38,196,945 downwards.
ATTTCTTGTGACATGAAGCAGCTGTCTGCTTCCAGTTACTATTACTACTGAAAATCCCTTGTTATTGATTAAAGCAATGGGTTCATCTTGGTGCACCTTCTTGAGCAACTTTTAGAGTGCTGTCTTTGGTAGAGTTATTCCTGATTTGCTGGAAGGAGAACCGAATCATGCCCAAAATACTCTTGTTTATGTGGCAACATCACAGAACTGTTCCCTAGAAAACCTTTGCCTATCTTACCCATCTACAACCAGACTTGAAATTATAAACACTGCACAACTCTTTTGTGATATAATTAACTTCCATTTTTTATCCCTTCCTTCTTTTTTCTGTCAATGTCAGTTTTGCTCAGGGTATTTCTAAGCCTGATCAGACAGAGAACAGCTAGGGTGGAAAATTACTTCAAATAATGTGCTGGTATTTATTATTTCCCCAGTCTGTGCTTTACTGGTGATGCACTGCATTGCTGCTGAATTCCCTACGTTTTGTGTGGAAATATCAACCCAGCATCTGACCCATTTGTTTCTACAAAAGTAACTGTGTTAACTCAGTATCCTGGCCAGATTTAAACCTGGGTAATTACATACTTCTCTCCATAAGTTACCTTCTGACTTTCATTTCAATAGATGACTGGGTTCAGCCTGTTGTATTTCAAGCCCTTGTAGATTCCATTTTTGGTATTCAGTTGTCCTCTGTTACTGGAAAGTACCTTCACTTTGAATTCTGTGGCAATCCATTAAAATATTTTCTCTCTTGACACACAGTGCATATTGAAACCTTCAGGGAGGGAACGTACTTCTATGTGTCACTTTATAACTATCTCAATTACAATTATATAAGAGAAAATATGAGCATATTTTCAGGTTAAAACCAAGGTGAAACAGCAGAGGACAAACATCAAGATGAACTTGTGTAATAAAAAAATACAAGGCTATAATAATTGAATATTAAATATTTTCAGAATTTCATAACACACAGAGCAAAAGAATTGCAGTAGCATTTTCCTAAACAAAAAAGTTAACTTGTATTAATTTTTTTTTATTTGTGTTTATACTATTCCACTCTCATCCTTTTACTCTTGGCCCTGAGGAAAAGAGTAGATTCCACAGAGATTTTTGCTAATTTCCAGTTAGATAATTTCCTTTTTTCAGGAAGTCATATCTTTCCTTTTGTTTGTGCAATTAGAAAAATAGGAAATGGTCTCTACTTACAAAATCCCCGTCATTGTTCATCATTAAATTTGAAATTTGTTTGCTTCCAAAGTGGATACACTTCCTATCAGGCAACAGTCATCATGGAAAGCCTGCTGTGTTCAAGGGCTGTTATTGGTTATTTGGAATTAATTACACTTAATCTCTCATATTTTTAGCAGATTTTGTTGTCTCTGTAGCAATATCTCTCTCTACAATGTCATGTGTATACATAAAAATACACAACTGTAAAGATGAACAAGTAACAATGTGAAATCAGTATCTGTTTTTACCTTGTCTTTAATTACCAACCTAAGGTGCCCTAGGATATTGTGTACCTCCACTTTGTCTAAAGTGTATTGCTCCACTTTTTCATCTGCTGTTGTGCTTTCTTCTTCAATTTGTTCTAGGCTTATTCTAATTCACCCATGCACCTCAGATGTTGATGGACTAGACCTATTTGTTTTGTGGTGTACATAAGGTGTTGTTCTAGACACTAACAGCTGGCATACATCTCTTTTGGGGGAAATATCACCTGTCTGCAAATATCTTTATCTTTGTATATCAAAAAATCACCAGATAGTTGTTTCTTTCTCTACCAGGAGATCATAGAATGGTTTGGGTTGGAAGGGATCTTTATAGGTCATCTAGTTCCAGACCCCTGCAAAGCGCAGGGACATCTTCAACTAGATCATGTTGTTCAGCACCACATTCAACTTGACCTTGAATGTTTCCAGGGATGGGGTATCTACTACCTCTCTGGGCAAACCTGTCCCAGTGTTTTACCACCCTCATTTAAAAAAATTCCTTTCTTATATCTAGTCTGAATCTACCCTCTTTTGGTTTAAAACAATTACTCCTTGTCCTATTGCAACAGACCCACATGGAAAGTTTGTCCCTATATTTCTTATTAGCCTCCTTTAGGTTTTGAAAGAGCACAATGAGGTCTCAGAGCCTTCCCTTTCCAGGCTGAACACCCCCAGATCTCTTATCCTGTCTTCATAAGATGTTCCATCCATTGTTTTTCTGGCCTTCTTCTGGGCCCACTCCGATGGGCCCATGTTGTTCCTGTGCTTATGATTCCACAGCTGGTTGTAGTACTCGAGGTGGACTCTCAAAAAAGCCAAGTAGAGCGGGAGAATCAGTTCCCTCCTGCTGCTGGTCAAGCATCTTTTGATGCAGCCCAGGATGAGGCTTTCTAAGTCACAAGCTCACAATGCCAGCTCAAGCTCAGCTTTTCATTCACCACTACTCAGAAGATCTACTCAGCAGGGCTGCTCTCAAACCAACTTTCATTCCCCAGGCTGTATGATTCTGGGAGTTACCCTCACTCAGGTGCAGGACTCTGCACTTGGCCTTGCTGAACCTCAGGAGGTTTCCATGGGCCCTTGAGTTTTTCCAGGTCCCTCCGGATGGCATCTGATTTCCCAGACATGTCAACTCCACCACTCAGCTTCATGTTATCCGTAAACTTGCCGAGGGTGCTCTTGGTGCCATTATGTGATTGATGGAGATATCAAAACAGTCCCAGTACAGACCCCTGAGGGGACACAACTTGTCATCTGGATACATAGTTATTGTCTACTACCTTCTGTGCATGATCATCCAGCAAATTCCTCATCCACTTAACAGTCTGCCCATCAAATTTGAATCTCTCCAGTTTAGAGAGGAGGATGGGGGACCATGTCAAAGAGCTTACAGAAGCTGGGATAGACAACATCCATAGCTTTTCCTTTGCCCACTGATCCAGTCACTCCATCATAGATTGGTCAGTCAGGACTTGTCCTTGCTGAAGCCGTGCTGGCTGTCTTGTATCATCTCCTTGTCCTCCATGCACCTTAGCACAGCTTCTAGGGTGTTCTCTTCCATGACCTTCTCAGGCACAGAGGTGGGGTCAGCAGTTCCTGGGGTCCTTCTTTCTACCTTTTTTTTTTAAATAGGTGCGGTGATGCCCTTTGAAGTCTAGGTAAGATGGGTCAATATTCATTTGTGACTATTTTATGTCTCCTTAAAATACTATGCAATGGTAGTATTGAGGCTGTTATTGCTAAGAAATATGATACTGAGAAGGAAATGTTGGCATCTGAGGCCTTGTAACCTGCAGAGGCAGATTTCATGATTTAGAACAAGAATCATTGAAAGTGCGTGGGGAGCAACCAGTGCCTGATGGGAAGAGAATAGATGAGGTTCCTTTGTGCTATGCAGAATTTGTGATTACCTTCATACTTCATGCTTAGGAGCTGCTTTCAGTCCTGTTAATATGATCACTAAGCTTTAGAATTTCATGCCAGTATTCTCCAGGCTGTTCTTTAGTAGAACCAAGTGCATCAATGCTGACCCTCAACCACAGCTTTTTGCTGAGTGTTGTGCTGGGAGCACTCAGTCTGTCACCAAGCTTGGTGAGTATTTTATGGTTCCCCTGAGGAACTGTTGATTGTGTAGAACAAAAGAGTAAGGCAATCATTCATGTTCCTTTTGGCAGGTTAATTTCCATTAAATGAACATTGGATGGTACCTGCTGGGCACATTTTATGTGACTTGGTGGTAGTTCAAATTCACTGCCTTGAGGCACTCATCATGACCTAGAATAAGCAAGGGTGTATGACTCAAGGAATGTGTTGGCTGCCATCTGTCCTGGCTGGTGCATGCTTTCAGATGTGTCCCCTAAGGCTAAGCAAAGGAATAAAGCATCTGGAACGTTTTGTCCAGTTTTAAATGTCCTCCTATTATCTAGGCATGACTTAATCTTTTGACCATTAATTTATTCTGCCAAAACAGTAAAACATCTGTGGTTAAAATTCATTGGAATTCACGTGTTGTCTATAAACTTGTTTGAAATAGTAGTGCCTTAGTTTGAAGTAGTTATTCTTAGTAATTTTCTGTGAAGAAGAAATTGACCAATCCACTTTATTCACAGTTGCATGAATGTTAGGATATATGTACAGTTTTACCACCACACTCTTGAAGCAAACCATCTGTCAGTGTGATTTAAATGAGAAAACTGCTTCCCCTCTGAGCCACTCATGTAAGGAGACAGAGAGAGCAGTACCATTGCTGCAGTGAGCTTTGTATTGTGTCCCAGAGTCTGACAACAGCTCACAGAAACTCGCTGTCATGTGTAGCTGTGCATGCCTGTCCATCATCAGAGCCTTCTTCCCAAGTCCCAGTAATTTCCTCTGCCTGTCTTCCCTTTCATTTACCTGTGATACCATGTACTCAGGCTGTAGAGAATGCAGAGGCAAAAATAAAAGCAGTGTATGTGCTGGGTTGAGTGAAAACTGAGCTCCTTAGCCTTTCTGGGAAGACATATATTTAGAATTGTAGTAATTTGTCAGCTTTGACACTTAAGCAGCACTGGCAGTTACAGTCTGAGGTACCAAATTATAGAGTTACATTTATAGTTTTCCTGTTGCAGGTAATTTCTCTCAAGTTTGTGAGGAGAAAGGGAGCCTGTTTTGAGGATTTGTAAAAAGAGACTTCACTAGCCTTAGGGTACTGTGGACTTGGTTCTTTCTGTCCCTTGGTCCTTCCATGTGTGCTCTTTTACAAATTTCTGTTCAGGGAATAATTCATGTAGCAGTAGGTGTGATTAAAGGAGCTAAGCAGACCAAGCTTAGGGTGATCTTGTCTGGCCCTGAAAATGATTTAGGTGCTTTCAGGTGCTTGATTGAAATTCTGAACTGTCTCCAGAGTTATTCTTAAAATAGCTGCTCTTGTTGAATGGACATCTAGACATCAGTGAGTACTGCTGCTATTTCAGTGCTCTTCCTCAGACAGATTTTTCTCACCACAGAGTATCTTTTTATTTTCTTCTCTACATATGCATTTCATGTGCTTCCACACATTGTGTTGCAGACTCTAAGGGCAGGAAAACTGTTTTGCAAGAGGAAAATTCAGCTGTTACTTGTTTTGTGCTGTAACAAGTATTGTAAAATATGTTTCTAGGTTTTACGAAAAGTCTTCAATTTACAAACCACTTGTATAAATATGGACTACTTTCCTAACATGTTTTTTTTTTTTTTTAATTCTGATTTGAGTTTTGCTTTTCTGAATAGTGAAGACAGTGGAATGACAGAATTAATACTGGAAGAGCCATGAACAAATACTGCAGTCCATGAATATTGCATTGACTCTGAGATGCAAGTTTAAAGAGTCCCTGAAGATGTTATTTTGTAAACATTGCTAGTGTAAACCAGGTTTAGGAAATGATTACTGTTCCTTAATGGCTTTCCAGTGCTCTTTTACATTAAGTGCTCTTTTTCCCAGAAAAGCAAATGCACAGAAACTGGAAATTTAGAGTGGCTTTTATTTATATGATTTCTATCATTGTCAAAGCAGAATTTTTTAAACATTTAATGACCCAAGCAGTTATAATTTGATGTAAAATATTCAAGCCTCATGTATTTGACATAATTGGCAAAATATTTTAAGATGTCTTACTCTTGAAAAGTCTCTTCTGATATGCCTAAGTACTCCCCATTAATTTCACCATATTTACCAGTTCTGATACACATGTTCTTCCCTAATATCTCCCTATTGCCATACCAATGAGTTTTGCATTGTTTTTGTGAATTTTAATTCTCTGTCAGCTATTTCTTAGTTGTCTATATATAAAGAGAAAAGTAAAATAGAATTGCTGTCATCTCATCTAATTCTTTGTGCTAACCTTTGCTTTTAGAATAGCAAGTAAGAGCTGCCCTGGCCCAGAGAAAAGGTGTGTTCAGGGACTGGCTACCCTATGCTTTTCTCCAGGGCCTCTTGGGAGCTGCAGGGCTGTGGCAGTTTTGGTGGGTTAACAACAGTCAGGATGGTCAGCAGTGAGTAGGTTTATAGCTTTGCCCTGAGAATTTAACCCATAGCAAGCAGCAGCAACTTTTGTCAGAGATGCTTTTTCAAGGACTTGGGAGAGGGTGATGTGTACTCTCCTCAGATGCTGCCTAGAGGCTGCTTAGCTCTTTTTTTCCAGTTAAAAGTTGGACTTACTCTCCAAGAGATGGTACCCCAGCCCTCCTTAGATTGTGTGATCTTACTATGTCACCAATGCATCATAAAATTGTTGCAGAAAAAGTCCTGAACTAAAAAATTCTGTTACTTGAGCCTGGATTTTTAGTTTGTTTTTTTTTAGTTCACACAGGTGTAGAATAATAATTGCAGTTATAGGAAAAGAAATGTATGACAGATGTGCCATGCTGAACCAGTATTGCAGACTCTGCTAGCTGTGCCTGTGCCACCATCCCTGTGTGGGACTTCATCAGCCACCTTGCTTCTGAGGAAGCAGTGATCAGGAGATAGTTGGTTCTATGTATGGTATCTCTGATACCCTCCTAACTGCAGAAACCTCCCTATTAAAAACATCCCATACATGCCAAAATAATTGAAAAATGCGTGTAGCTCAGTATCTGGTAAACTGTGTGTGTCTAGGTACCTGGCATTTCTTTTGAAGAAATCAGCAACAGCAGAGCCATTTTGTCTTGTTAACAGTTGAAATTCCTTCTGCAGCTTGTGTGATAGCTGTGACTCTGCACACAAAAGAAGCAATCTGCTGCTCCTGCTAATCCTTTCAGCCTCTCATGAGTAATTCTGGGGCTACACAGCTTGAGTTCATCAATGTTAACATGAAATCAAACATTTTTCAGAGAGTATTAAAACTGTTGTTTATAATAAAAGTCCCGTAATTCCCTTCTTAGTCTGTTTTGAATGTGCTAGCAGATGGAAAGCTCTCCATGCAGGCTGTGCTGGGAGAACACCATCTGCTTCGCTGGGCCACCATCTCTGTGCCTCTCTTGCCAATCTGGTGCTGAAGTGTGGTCTGAAAACACTTAGCTTTTTGTCTCCCTTTTGTGGATCCTATTCCAACTGTTGTGTTTGGGTCTCTTCCTTCCTCTGTGATTCTGTTTATCCTCCTGCATCTACAGATCACAGCTCTCTGTGCTCTTGGTGTCACATGTCCTTAGCAGTGATGACAGTCTTGACTCTCCAGTAGTTTTCAGGATATCCTCTCCTAGGACACATAATACTCCTGGTAGAGCAAAGCAGTTTTGAGACTTTTCAAGCTAATATAGGCTGTATAAAGTTGAAAATTATTATATTCCTACTTTGGGTATTTGGTTCTCTAACCTGGAAATGTGATGGAGGTAGTGAGTGTTCGCAGAAAAATCTGAAGTACAAATGCAAACAATTTGCTGTTTTATTTCTAAAATGTCAAACTATAAATTGAACTGGCATTATATTACCCTGCTGGTGGCACAAGAAAACATCATAATGGATACCTGCTTAGAACAATTCCCTGTCTTAGAGGTATCATGCTGTGTCCAAAGAAGATCTTTACCGATATACTACTTTACTCACCACATCTCCCAAATAGGACATGAACATTAGTTTCCTTTTCCAAGACATTCATTAAACAGCATAAATATTAAAATGTATCAACAAACAGAGTCACCCAGTTACACCCATAGCATTGCATGTTTTAATTTCTCTGCTCTAGAGCAGGGTAGAAGTAAAATTTCAGCCAACTGCCAAGATTCAGTTTCTGGCAAATTACCTTGCAGGGATGCATATTCATTAGTTTTCCAGGCTTATGACCTATATCCCTGCTCCTCCTGTGTTGATTGGGCTCACCTAATTACATCAGCTGTCACCTGATTCCTGGTGCCATCACAAGCTGATCTGACCTAAGCCCTGTTTTTGAAACGGGTAAGTAAAATGAGCAGAAAAGAGCAGCAACTTGAAAAAGACAGGCTGGTAGAGATCCTTCAGCTTCTGTCTCTTTCCAGGAGTGTAGTTTCAGAATGTTTAAGGAAGAGGCACAGCTCAAGGAACAGCTTTGCGGGTTTTCTTCCTCTCCTTAAATGGTTTTGTATCTGCATGGTCTTCCAGTATCTCCAGCCTCCTTCCTAGGGTGCCTGCCTAGCTTCCCTCAGTACCACCAGATGCAGTGTATATCACTTGGGCAGTGCTCTCTGGTGTAGCAAGGTGGCCTAGATTGCACCCTAAAGGCTTGGAGACTTCCATCATGTGTTCTTGTTCTTTGGCCCAGGTGTCAGGAGGGTTGCACGGGGTCTGCTGGACAGGCTGCATCCTCAGGAAAGCCTATACTTACT